>NC_068390.1:8811873-9137873 GCF_023724105.1 Carassius gibelio
CTTGCACAGTTATCCATGAACAAACACTCACAATGAAACTTTCTTGAGATGTTAGTAACGTTACGTGTAAATAAACACTAACGTTAAGTTATTTCGCTTCATGATGACCTGAAACCTGTGTTTCAGTGAGAGAGCAGCTGAGGGAGCTCACTAAACAGTACGAGAAGTCTGAGAATGATCTGAAAGCGCTACAGAGTGTGGGACAGGTAAGATCTCAGCCAAATATACACCTGTGTTTTATCATCTCCGCAATGAACGAGCGGATGTCTGCGTTTCTCACGGTTTCATCGTCTCTTTAGATCGTCGGTGAGGTGCTGAAACAACTGACAGAGGAGAAATGTAAGTCCAGATCACTTTTATTCTGGTTTATAGTCTAGTCTGCTTTTTGGTTGTTAAATAATTTCTTCCTTTATAGTTATTGTCAAAGCAACTAATGGCCCACGTTATGTGGTCGGATGTCGCAGACAGGTGAGCACATCGCTTGTACTTTACAATTAATCACTTTGTGTGATTAACAAATCCCTTGTCTTATCTGGCCGTGTAATGTTTTTTTTTTTTCCAGCTGGATAAAACCAAGCTTAAACCAGGCACTCGAGTGGCTCTGGACATGACGACTCTCACGATCATGAGGTGAGAACTAAGTTCAGACTCATTAAATATATATAGCTTTGCTTGTGCTCTTACCTGCCGGTCAAGATATGTTTGTGTTTCTGAAAGGGCCTTTAATATTAAACTGGCTTGTTTTAAGAGAACCCCTTTTCTTTATTTGTTTTATTAAGGTATTTGCCTCGTGAAGTGGATCCTCTAGTGTACAACATGTCTCATGAAGATCCTGGCAGCGTTTCTTATTCGGAGATCGGTGGATTGTCCGAGCAGATACGTGAGCTGAGAGAGGTCAGAAATACACTGTCAGCTGAACAAATACACTAGCGCTCAAACGTTTGGAAGGCATCTCTTATTCTCACAAAGGCTGCACTTATTTAATCCAAAACACACACATATATATGAATTGACAACATTGTGTGTGAATCTGACAGAACTGCATCGAGATGGCATCAAATCAGTTTTTCTTCCTCTGATTTAGACCACTTTCATATGTGGTTAGAAATCAAATTAATATCCACTCCAACTAGAAATGTTTGTGCATGTAAGTAAAATATCTTTATAATATGTTAGGTGGTGTTCATGAAGATCCTGACTGAAGTTCTAACTCTGCTCGGCTTGATTATGTCAATATTTTAAACAGTCATCCAATGTAAACAGACAGAGTGTGTGTTTAAAGACTGGATTTGTGCATGGCACCATGAGCTTTACTGAAGTCATTGACTTGTCTTAATGATTATGAATGATTGATTCTCTTCTGCAGGTAATTGAGCTGCCTCTGACCAATCCTGAGCTGTTCCAGAGGGTGGGCATTATTCCTCCTAAGGGCTGCCTGCTGTACGGACCTCCAGGTCATGCACCCTGTTATGCTTTGTTACTTCAGTTAAGTACAGAGATGTATGTTTTCACACAAAGTGTTGTACTTTTAAAGGCACTGGAAAGACTCTTCTTGCCCGAGCTGTGGCCAGTCAGCTGGACTGCAACTTCCTGAAGGTACGTTGATTTAGATGTTGTTAAAAGACAAGACAACTGTTATGCTATGAGGTCATAGTGTTGAATAAAACTTGTTCATCAGGTGGTGTCCAGCTCCATTGTTGACAAGTACATCGGTGAGAGTGCCAGGCTCATCCGAGAGATGTTCAACTATGCCAGAGACCATCAGCCCTGCATCATCTTCATGGATGAGATCGACGCTATTGGTAATGCTCCTCTGCTCACTGCAGTCCAAGCCATTCTTATAAGGCTGAATGGAAATGCAGTTGTTAACGGATTCAACACATACTTTGACTTTGAAGGTGGACGTCGGTTTTCTGAAGGAACCTCTGCAGACCGAGAGATCCAGAGGACTCTGATGGAGGTATGAAGGGGCTTTGTAACTAACCTTGTGAATGAAGCTGTTGAAATATATTTATTATTATTTTTAAACACTTTTTAAAAAGTTGTCAACTGCTTTTTTTTTTTTGCTAAATTGATACTTTTTACTTCTCAATCAATGCTTAATATATAGCTTTAATTTAAAGCTTGCTATATATTAATGTATTATTAATGTGATATGTTTGTGTCTGTCAGCTGTTGAATCAGATGGATGGGTTTGACACTCTGCATCGAGTCAAGATGATCATGGCCACCAACCGGCCGGACACTTTAGACCCCGCCCTGCTGCGTCCGGGCCGACTGGACAGAAAGATCCGTGAGTTTGACTTTTACTATCCTCCATCTTCACAATATTCAGTGACCGTGGTAAGACATCTCAAATTTAATTGTTTTCTTTTCCCAAATGTATAGACATTGAGTTGCCCAATGAACAGGCTCGACTGGACATCATGAAGATCCACTCGGGGCCCATCACCAAGCATGGAGATATAGGTTTAATTTTTTTACAGCTGTGACTTATCTATTTTAATTTTTTTGGAAATCCTTATTTTTCCTCTGATCATCATTTCCTTTCATCTCCAGATTATGAAGCCATCGTCAAGCTTTCAGACGGTTTCAATGGAGCTGATTTGAGGAATGTGTGCACTGAAGCTGGTAGGAAATGTTACACGCATTGCAATGTGCAAATCAAGAAACATTAAAAGAATAGTTTGCATAAAAAATGTAATCTGCTGTTGGTTTAAAGAGGATATATTTGCCCCATGCTAATATAATTAGGACTACGACTTCTGATAATCACTTAATTTCCTTTGATAATCAGATAAAATAGTACATTTTGAGCATTTTATTTTTAAAAGTTCTTCTACTTTCATGTCCAACGTTGCCCTCCATACAGTGTGTCAGTTGAAGGCTATGAAAACAACTATAGTATATGTATTGATGTAGAATAAACTTCATGTGCAAAATAATTAAAACATGAACATTCAAAACCTTGCCCATTGTAATAAAGAACAACAAAAGCAGACTAAACAGTCTCTCATCTGAACATGGTAATTATATTACATTCCTAGCTCATTGCAATAGTCCCTGCTATAGTATTTTAATGAGTTTAATGAGGGTCTAATAGCATTACGCTGACCAGCCAAACCTTGAAGCTTTGAGCCTCTAGAGTTCCTACAGTATTGTATGAGCTCTCCTCTTTATTGTCCAACAGGTATGTTTGCCATCCGTGCCGATCATGAGTACGTGACTCAGGAGGATTTCATGAAAGCTGTGAGGAAGGTGGCAGACTCCAAGAAGCTGGAGTCCAAACTTGACTACAAGCCTGTATAAAACACCGTTTTTTGTGCAAAGTATAAATTTGAGGGGTTTTCGGTCAGTAAACAGTACTGTCCATGGACACAACACTTCTTTTCAATATTTTAAAGCATTCTGAGGATCCATTGCAATTACTACTACCATCAAGTGACTTTAGCTGTTCAGTTAATGCATTGTTTAGCCCCAGTTTGAATATAAAAGATATTTACCTGTTGGCCAAGTGTAGACTTCTGTGTAGAAATCTGTGTGATCAGTTTAACTGTGTGTGCCTGGCCTGCTTTTCCCCACATCATTAAAGTCAATGATTAAAGAAATTAGATAAACTCCCATGTTGTTTCCACAATATCTCTCCTAAACTCCACAACGATTCCTTCTGAAATGTATATTTGCTAGTTAAACCAATACATTGACGAAAATAAATATTCTATTCAACTTAAAATCTCTATTTACAAATACACTCAACTTCAAAAGCCTAAAACTGACATCATTCTAGAAGTGTCCATACTCTGGGTTAAAGGTCACCTGCGTGCATCTCTTAATCTTGAAGATGATGCGTTTCCTTTTCTAGTTTAGCTTTTGCAGCAAAGGCTTGCTTTTAATACTGAGTTTACACAGGCTTAGTCTTCTGTTAAGTCCTCCTCCTCTTCTTCGTCATCACGAGCTGGTCGGTTAGCCAGAGCAAAAGATTCGAGGACAAACGCCCGGCAGATCGGACAGTGCTGGAAGTGGCACACGCAGCCGTCGCATACGCATGCATGTCTGCATGGCAACAGCACTCTGTTTATTGGTGCGTTTTGACACACCACACAATCCCTGCCTTGAGCATCAGGCCACTCCCCTTCTGCATCAGACTCCTCCCACTTCTCACCTGGCCTTTCGGGCTGTGGCTCCGCCCCTTGAGTGCTAGTTGAAGGCTCTGTGGTTCCAGACAAGTTGCAGTTGTCTGCTGACATGAAGAGAGGCTGTGGAAAAAGAATCGTTTTAAGCCCACAATCCTGCTCTACACAGCGAATGGTGTATAATTAAACACTGTCCCATTTTGCTTCAGGGACACTAGGTGTTGAAGGTTAAATGTGATTAAAATGAGCGAACAAAAACTGATCCCAGAACAGAAGAAAATGACAATGTTGAGAATACGTTTTCATACCTTCAGGTCGTACAAATTCCCATGTGCTGTGAGAAGATACTGAAACAGGATCCTCGCAGAGAGTCTGTATTTGTCATCAGGAACGTGCAACACTGTCACACTGGCCACCTAGAAAGACCACAGAATAACAGACTTGATCGGTTTCCATCAAGCAAATCTGATACAGAAAAAAAATAAATGTGCTGCTTACAATATTGTAGTTGTCTCTGGTTTCTGGATTGGCAAGTGTCAGCACAGCCACCAAGGGGTATCGATCCCGGGGAAGCAGCCCAAAATGGGTCACTCCGAGATCTGGCGGCATCTGAGTGAAGTATTCTTCTTTTTCTTCTTTATGTATACTAATGCTATGTGAAGGACAACAGGACACATTGTGTTCCATCACATTCATTTAAAATGCTTTTTTAGTCAAATTAAGGAGAGTGCAAGAGAAATAAGATTTTTTGTTTTG
The DNA here is from genome assembly GCF_023724105.1 of Carassius gibelio. Classification (NCBI taxonomy): domain Eukaryota; kingdom Metazoa; phylum Chordata; class Actinopteri; order Cypriniformes; family Cyprinidae; genus Carassius; species Carassius gibelio. Next base: position 8,816,763 of record NC_068390.1, read on the forward strand.
TCTCCTGATCATTTAGAAAACAATATCTATATACAGATATGCAATATTACATCAAATTCTACTACAAAATATGAGAACTGTTTTCTAGTTAGTTTCAAAAAAATGTTGTGTAAATTATATATATATATATATATATATATTTATATATATATAGCTAGACACACTCTACAGCTAAAATATGCAGTCTTAAGGAAATTAATAGCTTTATTCAGAAAGGATGTATTAAATTGGTCAAATGTGACAGTAAAAATTTATAATGTTAGAAAATATTTATTTTTCTAATATATTCTGATTTTCTTCAGTCTTTGCCATCACAAGTATGAATTGTTTTAAAATATATTAAAATAGAAAAAAGTTATAATATTGCACAATATTACTGTTTTTACTATATTCTTAATCAAATAAATGCAGCCTTGTTGAGACACTAAAAAAATCTAACCGACCACAAATATAAGTACATATTTTAAAAAATTAGCTTTTTCATTCGATTATGTATACAGTATATTGTATACAAATTATTTTGAAATGCAACCGACATATACGGATTTATATGTATTGTATACAGTTATATACATTAGTCATGATGACTCTCTACTTTACTTCTAATGTAAAGCCAGCTATATCTCTGAACCACTATTTTAAGAAGTCATATTTTCACAGTCCTGAGAAGGATACTTGAAGCTTTGATGGTGGTAGTAGTTTAATTCCAGAGCCTCTTGAAACTGCTCTGGTGTGCGGAGCCGGAGCCCACACTGGTGACTCTGAAGGGCCGCCTGGACAGCCTGGACCCCACAGCCCCAAAAACAGCTCAGGACGCTGTCTTCAAGACAATATGGCCGCAAACTCACACCCTCTGACCAAATCAGAAAACACATGCACTTGCTGACTACATTTGACTCATCTGAACCAGATTCAACACTGTTACTGTTAGATCCTCACCAGTAACTGTCCCAGCAGCCGCAGAGCCCATCTCCAGAGCGAAGGGGTTGGTCACCTGCACCATCTTCCTCTCATTGACAGGTATGAGAGATCCAGTCTCATCTGGACTGCGTAAAATGACCGGGACTTCAAATCCAAACCTTGACAGACCACACCAAAATTAGTTAGACACAGATTGAGGATGTAAACATCAACCTCTTGTTTTTAAGAGGGAACTAGCTATCTTAATATGCACCTTACAAGTCCAAACTTAACCCAAACCGTCTAACGCTGGACTAAAATGCTAGTTTATCCTCATAAACACATGAACTCACCAGCCCAACACAACAGCCACAGTGATAATGAAACATACTGCTATGACAGTAATGTAAAAGAGAGGAGAATACTCATACAGCAGCACTAAAAACTCCGCAGCCATGCTTATAATGTTACATTAATACAGTGCGCATAAATGCCAGTACGTGTAATATTTTATTTTTATTTTTTTAAGTGCGGTATCTTGTATCCTGTGCAATCTAGCGTTGGGCCAAGCAGGTACCTTCAAGACTCACTAACGTAAACTTCCGGTTGTGACGGACGCTACGGTGGCCCAGAGGACCAAATCCGCACATGACTCCTATACAGTCACGCATAGGGAGGAGCGTTACAGCAAGCTAGTGAAGAGAAGCCCGAGTCATTCCGAGATTCGGCTCTTTCAAACAAATCGCTTCAATGAACCGATGAAAAAATATTCTGTTTTGTTTACGTCATTTTTTACAATTAAAAATGCACCTTCGTTCAAACAAAGATACTGGACATTACACTAAAGCGGAGCAAAATGTTATTATATTATTGTATATAATGCTTTAAAAAATAGAATAACTGTACAATAGGGTGTAAAAGAAATCTAATAAATACTTTGTAAAGGTCACAAAACGAGTCTATGTCTATGTACAGCCTAAGAAAACAACACCATAAAGGAGTTTCATTCCTTTTTAATAAGCAAACTTTCATTTATGAAAATTTGGTCACGAATATAAGAAAATCAATAATTGCACCTTGCACCCTCTTATACATATTCAAGCCAAAAAGAACATTGTCCCATAAAAGTGAACAGTGAATATCTTCATTGGTAAATTTCTCTATTTCTGTATCTCTCAATTCCAAAATAGATGCCAACGTGGCATTCTACAGAAAGTAGTTTATATTATATTTATGCTTTTAAAAGCATATTAGGTTTTATGACGAACACGGCGATTAGTTGTGAGGTTGTTTACCTCTTTTCCATTAAGCTTACAAAAAAAAAAAAATCATTAAAAGTTATTTAGAATAGACTTTGCATGGCATCCTAATGCTACTCATATTATGTCAGCCAGAGCCGTTGAATATTATACGGCTCTGACGTCAGCCATATAAACAGTCATTTACATGACAGAAATAACACGTGATATTTCTAAAACAACATATTTCAGAGAAGTTTCTAGACAACGAGTTGGGATATGGATTCGAGAACCACTCGAATCGATTCAGTCGTAAGCGACTCGTTCAGACTGATTTTGTGAACCGGTTGAACCAATCCTTTGAAAAAGATCCGACTCAACAGAAAGATTCATTACGCTATTTCAGAGCAAGAGGGGCTTCACGGGGCGAAATAGGCGGCATATAATGGAAAGTGAACAGGTTGGGGTGTTCGCCCTCTAAGTAGAGGATCGTCCGATTGAATTCGACATTATTTAATGGAGTTAAAGTCCAGGGTGTGTGACTGACGCGTCCGTACAGATGCTGGCGGCTCCGGTCGCGCCGGGGGAAGGAGAGGTTTTAGCATCGTTAGATTTGTTGTTATTATAATCAGCTGACCGGGGCTGAAATCGCTCCGTTCGCTGTTTTCTAGAAAGCGGCTATGAGCGCTTGTCAGGACAAAACGTCGTTGAGTTGTTCGCAAAGCAGGGGAAGTGTCGATGAATGGGGGAGGATGGAGGATGCGTGCGCGTCCTGCTTTGTCGAACCCACGGGCGACGCGATACTCGCCGGGATGGACGCGGTGCAGTCGGGCATAGACGGACATCTGCCGCTGCCCCGAGGCCCACGAGGACTGATGCTCGGCCTGGTGGACGAGGGCTTCGCCGCCTATCACGGCCGTCTTGGTTCTGATCCGGACTCAAATTATCTCGACATCCCCGTAGACCCGAACTACACCGAAAGTGACGGGAACGTCGTCACGAAAAAGCGCAGCCGCTCCAACAGCTCGCGGCACCGCGGGGAAGTTGTCACGGAGCTCGGACCCGAGGAGGTGCGCTGGTTCTACAAAGAGGACAAGAGGACCTGGAAACCGTTTGTTGGACACGATTCTCTGAAAATCGAGTTGGCGTATCGCAAATTCTGCGAACTTAATCCGACCGAGGTCAGGCGGAGGGATGCGGGTGAAGAGGCAGAGGATTTATTCGAGTCACCGTCAGGATGCGAAGCACCGGAGGTCCGGAGACAGTCGGTACCCGAGAGCGCGGAGGCTGGAGGCTCCACGGAAGAGACGGAGCTGGATTCAGAGAGCATCAATGTGGACGCAGTGTGCGTCCGTGGAGGACTCTACGAGGTGGACATCAAAAAGAAGGACTGTTATCCTGTATACTGGAACCGTGAGTATCTGTACAATCAAAGATTATCTGGAAAACAAAAGTAGATACTTTGCAGAATGCTCATACTGCTCTTACACGTACAACAACATTATACGGTTACCTGAGGCTGTCAAGCTCCAAAAACACCAGAAGGTATACTAAAAGTAGTCTGAACATCACTGCCATTTAAAGGGATACTCCACCGCAAAATGACAATTTAATCACTTACCCCCATGACGTTCCAAACCTGTATAAAAAAAATATTTTGGATGAAAACCCAGAGGCTTGTGACTGTCCCACAGACTGCCAAATAAATTACACTGTCAAAGTATTATAAGCATCGTCAGAATGGTCGATCTGCCATCAGTGGTTCAACCGTAACTATGAAGCGATGGAAATACGTTTGTACATGAAGAAAACAAAAATAATGACTTTATTCAAAAAATCCTCTCCTGTTTCTCTCTAAATCAGCGTAGTGCCATTTTGACAAATCTGAGCTGTACGCTCTTCTGTATCAGATGCACTGTTTTCTTTCAAAACGAAGCGTGAATACACGTAAAAAACATGTCCTTGTGGCACGGCTGACACAGAAAAAAAAACAAGTATTGTCGTCGCTTCATAATGTTAACGGTTGAAGCACTGATGGCAGATGGACTATTCTGGCGATGCTTTTCATACTTTCCTGGACCTTGACACTATTATTTAATTGGTAGTCTACGGGACAGTCACACAAGCCTCCCCGTATTCATCCAAAATATCTTAAATTGTGTTCCGAAGATGAACGAAGCTTTTACAGGTTTGGAACGACATGGGGGTAAGTGATTAATGACAACATTTTCATTTTGCGGTGGAGTATCCCTTTAAATCTCAGTGAGCTCATTATACAAACTTGACCTTGAAAGTCATGAAAGTCATTGCACCTGATTTGATGGCAAGTTTGAATGTGGCTTTGAACGAATAACAACAGGCTACGTTATGGTCTGTTCTGTTCCTTACATGTATTGCACTAGTCCTTTCGGCTACTTTACTAATCAAGCATTATAGTGCAACTTCTCCTTTGGTGTTCGTAATGATGAATAATTAGGGCATATTTCTTTTTTCTTTTTTTTGATTTATGGTTGTTCAGCAATTTTTTGTGGGCGAAATCCAGTCATTTCAATAGGAATCCGCACAATCAGATATATCGCATCAAGGCGAAAGGCAAAGGACGTTTCAGTTGGTCACACTAACAGGTGACCCACAGAAAGCTGCCAGATTTTAATTGACTTCTGAGTTGTGAAATCGTTATTGATAACAGACAATGGGCCATTTTTTGTCCGCATTATTTTGCTAATTTGGCCGCACCTTAAAGGGAGAATTCACCCAAAATGTAAAATTTTGAAGTTAAGAGACATACAGCCAAGTATGATGACCCATACTCAGAATTCGTGCTCTGCATTTAACCCATCCACAGTGCACACACACACAGACACTGTGAATACACACACACTGTGAACACACACCCACAGCAGTGGGCATCATTTATGCTGCGGCGCTGGGGAGCAGTTTGGGGTTTATTGCCAGCCCGAGACTTGAACCCACAACCTTAGGGTTAGGAGTCAAACTCTCTAACCACTAGGCCACGACTTCATCTTTTTGTCATCATGTTGAACACAAAATAAGATATTTGAAGAATGTTGGTAACCAAACAGCTTTCTAGTCATGGACTTCCATAATATGGAGAAAAAATGGCCACCAGCAACTGTTTGGTTGCCAGCGTTTTTCGAAACATTTTGTGTTCATCAGAAGAAAGAAACTAATGCAGGTTTGGAACAACATGAGGGTGAGCAAATGATCGTCATTCTGCTTGCATTTACAGAACAGGACCACATCCCGGTCATGAGAGGCCAGTGGTTCACGGATGGGACCTGGCTGCCCCTGGAGGAAGAGGACAGTGACCTCATTGAACTGGAGCATCTCGCCCGTTTCCGAGGCCAGCAGATGAAAGACACCTTTGACACGGAAGTGGTGCCCATTACGGTGGACACCAAAGATGGTAATGAACCAAGCTACGAATAGGACTCAGAGTTCAGCAGCTTTATTATAGATGTCAAGCACACACACAAAAAAAGGCCGACTTAACATTGACACTTAATTCATCTGTTCAAGAGGCACGGTCATGAATGAACCACAACTCAACCCAGACATCCTGTTTGTCTCATATGACACACAACTGAACTAGAATAAACACTGCTGACATGTACACAGCAGAAGGGCTATTGACTGTCACTTGTGTTCGCAAATAGTCAAAAAGACCCTTAATTGAAATGAACTGAGCCGGTTAGGCATTACTTACCAGTCAGGTAATTTGAAACAGACCTGTTTGACTTCTGCTCTTAATTCACTCAGCCATTCACAGTCTGAAACTGAGCCGGAGCCACGTGGACTGGCACAGCGTGGATGAAGTGTACCTTTACAGCGACGCTACCACTTCAAAGATCGCACGGACTGTTACTCAGAAACTGGGATTCTCCAAAGGTCTGTAACAATCTTGATTAATAAGTACACTCTCAATGGTGTTGCTCATTTAAAGACCATGTAACATGAGTGTAGTGCTTTATCTTAAGTTTTGTATTTTCTGTTGAAACTGGAAGTTTGGGCAGGACACATTCATCATTTTTATTTTATTTTTTTTTATTTTTATAAATGGCCAATCCATGGCTGAACTCGAAATAACATGATGGCATACTACTCTTACTATTTCTGACATGTACTGATGTTAAACTAAATTATACTTAAATGTCATTTTTATTGAAACCTGTATGTCATACATGACTTAAAGTACACTACAAGACACAGTCAATACCTTTAAGCTTTTTCACTAGCAGAGTCACTGTTAAAGCCAAAGATAAAATAAAGCTAAGTTTCTTCCTTCATGACTGGTTAGCGTCCAGCAGCGGGACCCGCCTCCATCGAGGTTACGTGGAGGAGGCGGCTCTAGAGGACACGCCTCCTGAAACAACGCACATAGTCTTTGTGGTACATGGGATTGGCCAGAAGATGGATCAGGGGCGCATTATTAGAAATACAAGCATGTGAGTCCACCAATCACACCGCTGAATCTGCACAAAGCCACTCATCTAGAGCTGAAGCTAACTAATGCATTTCACGGATTGTTAGGATGCGTGATGCTGCCCGCAAGATGGAGGAGAAGCACTTTTCGGACCGAACAAATGAACACGTTGAGTTCCTTCCTGTGGAATGGCGATCTAAACTCGCCCTGGATGGAGGTAATGCCTGTGGAAAAAAAAAAAAAAAGCACATAATGGTTGAAAACTATTATCAGTGATAGATTTGATTAATGATGATGATTACTTTTTCAGACACTGTGGACTCCATTACTCCAGACAAAGTGCGAGGTCTGAGAGACATGCTGAACAGCAGTGCGATGGACATCATGTACTACACGAGCCCTTTGTACAGGGATGAGGTGACACACTTTTCTTTCATTTTCTCATTATTTTTCATTTTTCAACTTTCTACCCCTTTATAAACCAGACATGTTTCAAAATCTAGTACATAAACAACATTTTGAAAGCATCAAAGATGGTTATGCTTCCTATGCAATGGCTCTACTTAAATCATGCAGAATTATTCTGCCTTATTAAAATACCATATTATGACCAAAATCGACTGCTTATAAAAAGTTATTATGAATATAGAATACTATAAACAAATATATTTAAATGTGAACTGACTGTAATTTTTTCCCAGACACTTAATTGCATGTTCATTGCAATTAATTGAAAAACTAATATAGTTTAAATGTAAAATTAAAAGCAATTAGATGACCCATAGAGCACTTTTTTGACATCTTTATTTGTAATATTAAAATGTCTTTCAAATATGGTTAAAATGTACAGCCAAATGTACTTAAATATAATTTCTGAATCTTGTATGTCATGTAATTAAATATACGTGTATTATCACATTTTAATGATGACTTTAATGATTTACTACATGTTAAATATATGAATTTTCAATGTAATGCTGAATAACAGAGTAAAATTAAATTCCAATGCTTTACATAAATATCGGTCAACTTAGTCAACATATCAAAACAGTTTAAATTATTTAAAGCACAACGAAGGGTTAAAATGATTTAAAATGTACTTTAAAGTTTTAATTTGACATTATTACAAAATGCACTTTTTAATAGTGTTCTTAAGTGTGTTGAGAAATATAATCTTGAAAATGTTTTCTGTTTGATTACAATTATTTGGGTTATTATTTCATTAATATTATAGTATCTCAATTACATGTATTTTGTGATTTGTGGACAAGAAATGTTGGGTATAAAGTTCAGAAAGTATAAATAAAAGTATCTTATTATTAATAAAAATAGATGATTTTAACCAATACTTGTTTGTGCTATGTATTTTAGCTTAGAAGACTATTTTTAGCTTAGCAGCATTCAGTTGAAATCAGTTACTGAATTCTCAATGCATTTCACATGTTCATTCACTACATAACTCCATTGTTCCAAATCTGTCACTTACTAGGTTCCATTCAGAATGCATGCTACCTTAGAAGGCAGCTGTCTATGTAGGCCGTAGACATCATGGCAGCTGACTAGGTTTTTTAGCAGAGCTATTCTCAGTCTCTCTCATGTAAAGTTTGACTGAATGCCCCACTCGAACACTGACGCTCACTCTGTCCTACTCTTTCCTTGTGCACAAATAAAGTGTCACACTTGTTCATTTCATGCTCACTGAACTTGCATCCTCAGATCACCCGGGGATTAACCAAAGAGTTGAACCGACTCTACACGCTCTTTTGTGAGCGCAACCCAGAATTTGCAGAGAATGGAAAGGTGTCCATCGTCTCCCACTCGCTCGGCTGTGTCATCACCTTTGACATCATGACCGGGTGGGACCCTGTGCGCTTTGTTCACGAAGAGGTGCCAGATGCTATGGAGGCTCATGTTAGCAGACAAGAGCATCAGCTACTGGAAGATCTTCGAAACACCTGCTTAAGGTTTACAACTATTTATAGTTACACACTACACTCCCATTATATTAAGTGAATGTAATAATGATAAGCAGTTACATAGATCACACTCTTCCAGGATAAAAACTGAAAAATATTCCTTAGCCAGTCATAAAGAAATATACATTTGAATTAAATTATTATTATTTTTTATTAAATCGATTTCCAGGGACATTTTTTACTCTTTGTAAGGGCATTTTTAAACTTATTAAATGTATGCATTATATTCATTTGATGCAAATTTGTATCTTTATTCAATAAATGCTATTACCAATCAAATGAAATCAGTAACACACAAAATGCACTGCAGAAGGGGCACAGAAGCTGCATTTCAAGTGGCATTTAGATATTTTTCTGTTTAATGCAGCTCAGAGATGCCATGAATGCATCGACACTGCAGTTACAGTTGCATAAATAATTTATTAAATATAAAACACTCAATATAGTGCTATAAAAGGATATTTTAATTCTGAAACCGAACCACCATAGGATGCCATAAAGTCACTGTCTCTTTAATGAGTTAGTTATTGATTCGCTTATTCAGCCGATTCTTTCAAAACATTCGGGAATAAAGCACATGACTTGCTGAGTTCAGAACCGCATACTAGTATACTACTCTTGCATGTTGTACCATAGAAAGATATAATAAATAGTAAAAGTAGTAAAGTATGAAGTTTCGAATTTAACAACTGTCTTTATGAATGTCTTATTGAATCACTTACGCAATTTGTTCAGAAATGCGGAATCATTCGGGAATGAAACACCACCATGTTGATTGGAGATGCAATGATTGGCCCAAATAAAAAATATAAAAGGTCCATACTGACAATATTGTGTCTAAGTCACTTAAAGGGATAGTTCACCCAAACATTACAATTCTGTCATTAACTACTCACTCTCATGTCGTTCAAAACATGTAAGACCTTCATTGATCTTCGGAACACAAATTAAGATATTGTTGAAGAAATCTGAGAGCTTTCTGACCCTTCCATAGACAGCAACAGAACTGAAACATTCAAGGCCAAGGTAGTAAGGACATCATTAAAATAGTCCATGTGACATCAGTGGTTCAACCGTAATTTTATGATGCTACAAGAATACTTTTTGTGAGTAAAGATGACAAATATAACCAAACTATTTCTGCTCTTCCTCGCAGTCTTCGATGCTCATGCATGAGAGTACCACAATGCATGTGTGTGATGCTGCTGACACAGGAACCGCCGTTCTGACCTATAACCTACATGAGCTGCCTATTGTTTACGAGCAGAGGAATGCACACACATATGTTGTGGTACTCTCATGAACGGCGGCGGAGACTGACGTGGAAGAGAAGATCTCAAAAGGAAAACAAATGAGCGTCTGGCTCAAGCCGGCATCTGTAAACAGACATTGCAGACATTTCAGAACCAGACTGTCCGACATGAAACCGGACACATGGCCACCTTAACTGTAGCAACTGCATAGCAACATACTAACAACCACTCAGATTCATCTAGTAATCGTATAGCAACACGCTGACATCCATAAGACACAACTTCTCAGAACAGTCCAGCAATTGCAGAACAACATGCTAACAATAACCACTCAAAACTAGCAACATGTTAACAATCACCTAGAACACGCTAGCAAGACACTAACAACCACTCAGAAAAATGTAGCAACACACTAACATCCACACACTAGCTAGACACTAACAACCTCAAAGAACAATGTAACGACACACTAACATCCACACACTAGCAAGACACTAACAACCACTCAGAAAAATGTAGCAACACGCTAACATCCACACACTAGCTAGACACTAACAACCACTCAGAACAATGTAGCAACACGCTAACATCCACACACTAGCTAGACACTAACAACCTCAAAGAACAATGTAACGACACACTAACATCCACACACTAGCAAGACACTAACAACCACTCAGAAAAATGTAGCAACACGCTAACATCCACACACTAGCTAGACACTAACAACCTCTCAGAACAATGTAACGACACACTAACATCCACACACTAGCAAGACACTAACAACCACTCAGAACAATGTAGCAACACGCTAACATCCACACACTAGCTAGACACTAACAACCTCAAAGAACAATGTAGCAACACGCTAACATCCACACACTAGCAAGACACTAACAACCTCTCAGAACAGTGTAACAACACGCTAACATCCACACACTAGTTAAACAATAACAACCTCTCAGAACAGTGTAACAACACGCTAACATCCACACACTAGTTAAACAATAACAACCTCTCAGAACAGTGTAGCAACACGCTAACATCCACACACTAGCAAAAGACACTAACAACCACTCAGAACAATGTAGCAACAAGCTAACATCCACGCACTAGCAAGACACTAACAACCACTCAGAACAGTGTAGCAACACGCTAACATCCACACACTAGGAAGACACTAACAACCACTCAGAACAGTGTAGCAACACGCTAACATCCACTCACTAGCAAGACACTAACAACCACTCAGAACAGTCCAGCAATCGCAGAGTGACATGCTAACAATAACATTTTAACATTCAGAACACTAGAAACTGCATAACAGCATGCTAACAACACTCAAACAACACACTAACACCACCAGCAACATGCTAACATCCACTCAGAGCTAGAACGTTAGAAACCAAACAGAAACTTGTTAACAGCCATTCAGAACATCTGAGCAGCTGAATAACAATGCACAGGCAAGCATCCAACTCCCCAGAATTGTGGTCATCAGTTTTACGTGGCTAGCACCACTCTTGTTTTCAAAAGAAAATGTTAAAACTAGTTGTTGTTTTATTTAACTGTGATTTCTGTTGTCTGATGATACTCTTAAAAATAGGAACACAATTGTTAGTTTGTCAGCTGCTTTAGTGCCCTCTTGTTGTTTCCGGTGCATTTAAAGTCATTAATTATTTAAATGTTTTTAGTTTTGTCTGCACTCTAGTCCACAAAGACCATCCCACTGTAAATCTGGTTTGTGTGGTGTTCTTCTCCAAAAATGTAATTTAATTTTTAATTTGCAGAATGAGGGATTTGGAAGATACGCTTCGGCATTTACAAACCTCATCCTCAAGACCCTTTCCAGCTCTGAAATTCAAGGTACGTTAGTATAACTTAACCCTTCCTCTCTCCACTTGCCCTCCTGTTTGTGTTAGTCTTATTCAATGAACCGTGTGATGCGTAGGTGGAGAACTTCTTCTGCATGGGGTCTCCTCTGGCTGTGTTTTTGGCTTTGCGAGGGGTCCGTCCTGGAAACAACAGAACGCAGGACCACTTCCTCCCCAAATCCATCTGCCAGAGGCTTTTCAACATCTTTCATCCCACGGATCCCGTAGTGAGTGTGATAAGATTGCAATGTAAATATAGCCCATGATCTGATTTCTTTTGTTACTGGGCCATATATATATATATTATTATGAGCCAAATGGGAAACAAAACCTAGTCTTGCAATAAAATAATTGTATTATAAATTAAATTTAAATTAAATTAAATTTTATGCATTTAGCAGACTCTTTTATCCAAAGTAACTTACAATGCATTCAGGCTATCAATTTTTACCTATCATGTGTTCCTGGGGAATTGAACCCCCAACCTTGCGCTTGATAGTGCAATGCCCTATTAATTGAGCTACAGGAACACTTTTGAACACTTTTTTATTATTTTTTTTATAAATGAATTACAGCATTAAAATACATGTAATCAAGTTTATAATTAGCTCTAATCTGTTGGTCCCTAAAATCTAAATAATTCAAATGCTCCCAAAGGATCCCAAAAAAATGTTCTTCCATTGTCCCACCCTTATTTCAGTCTATTTACGTCAAAATGTCACATTTAATTTAATGTGTTGCTTATTATTTCTTTGCAATTAATTGTGAAATTTACTTTTTTTTTTTTCAGTATAGTCCAGTACGGTTAGTATTGTAATCAAAGATAGAATATCCGAATATCAATCAGGAAACATAAATGACAATCTAAATAAAGACAAATGGCTTCCTTTTAGGCATACAGGTTGGAGCCTCTCATCCTGAAGCATTATAGCAATATATCACCTGTCCAAATTCACTGGTGAGTACAATAATGCCTTTGCTCAATAAATTGAAAAATGAAATCCAATAGTTAAATACATTTTTATTATTATTATTATATGCAAAGCAAAATATTGTAAGCAAATAAATGTCTGTTTCTATAACGTATAATGCATATATTTTTTTACATTCATGTAACCATTGCTTTTTTTTTTTTTAGGTACAACACCAACAGCCCCACACCGTATGACCAGATCCGTCCCACTCTACTGAATCCGTCAAAGGAAAGTGCTTCTGTGTCCGATACGGAGAGCCTCCCGAGCCCCTGCACCTCCCCTCCGCAGCCCCGCAGACACTACGGCGAGTCTTTCACCAGCCTGGGCAAGGCCAGCATAATGGGTGAGATGGAGAGGGGGTTCATTAAAGCCGTCTGGATAATAAAACACTCGGAGGGCGAGCAGGATGTAGAGTGAGCGGTGGAGTAGGATTACACTTCCCAAATACTGACATAATGGCAGCCTGCCTTCAGTAACTGCGTATCTGCAGTTTATAGCTCTTGATTTTAGTGTGCAAAGCGATAAATAGAAACAGCTTAGCAAAGCATTGGATCAATTGAAAGCAATTAGGAAGTGCCACAGAAACAACTGGAGATTTGGAAAAGCCCTTAGCAATAATACATGTTATAGGCCACAATCCTAGTTTCTAACAGTAACCGAACATACTTGTTTTTTCCACAGGAGCAGCAAGTATAGGTAAAGGCATTGGCGGTATCCTGTTCTCCAGGTTTTCCCGCTCTAGTGGACAGGTGGGTGGTGTGGAGGAGGAGCCATCAGACTCTGAAGGCGGGGCTTGTGAGAAAGGGGAAGAGTGTCGGCCTTTGGAGTTAGACGATATACTGGAGGAGAAGACCGAGGAGAAAACTGAGGAGAAGACAGGAGACACCAGCATGTCACAATCAGCCTCTACCATTATGGATAACTCGTCCTGTAAGCGTCATCTGCACACAGCAGTCATAGTTCACCCTGTCATTTTCTCAGTCCTTAGAACAGTATTTTGGTTTAGGAAACCTGTTTGGAAACAGTAAGTTTTTTTACTTTTTTCATTTGGTTTTGCTAAATATTTCTAGAAACATTTTTTGTTTTTTTTTATAACTTTATCCTTCATTATAATGGAAACCTGTTTTCACATCTGAGTAGAAAATAAAAGGGTAATTGTAAGATAACATAAAGTTGAATCGCAAGATATAAAATATCATTGTAAGATGCAAAATCGTAAGTTTAAAGTCGCATTTTAGACATATGGAAATGTCCTAAGATATTTTTTTTGAAGATGTAAAGTCAGAATTCCAAGAAACAAATTCGAGAAAATTATTGATTTAGATTAAATAAATTAGAGAAAACAAAGTTGCAATTTCTAGATATGCAGAAACAGTTTAAGATATAATTTAGCAATTATGAAAAAGAGTCACAATCGTGAGATATACAATTATGTTGTGGGTATAAATTCATAATTATCAGAAACAATATAAAGTCACAGTCTGGGGGTACGGTCACATTTTAAATGAATTATTTGAACATATAAAATCTCAATTCCCAGAAATAATTTAGCAATTTAAAGAAAGAAGGCCACTATTTAAAGATAAAGAAAAACGAAGTTACAGTTGCAAAATTTTAAGTGCAAGATGTGAATTCATGTCGCAGATATAAAATTGCTCTGTCAAATATAAAGTCACAATTATCAGAAACAAAGTCACAAGTGTGAGATATAAAAGTACAAGGCATTTTAAGTTATAAATTCACAATTTGAAAATATAAAGTCTCTATAAAGTATGGGACATAAAGTCGCAACTACGAAAAGCAGTTGTGAGATATGAAGTCACATTGCAATACATATTCACAATTGGGAGTGACGAATATGTAATTTGGATTGTGTAAAGTTACTTTGTGTGGTATAAAGTCAAATTATTAGATAACACAAGAAACACAGTTTGGAGATGCATTTTTATTCTGACGGGGAAATGGCTTCAATGATTTGTGAAAATCAAACCTCCAGACCTCCAAAACCCGTGCCAATGACATTGTTCCCTTGACTGTTTTGCAGTGGAGCTTGAGAAACGCATCGACTTTGAGCTGAGGGAGGGTCTGGTGGAGAGCCGCTACTGGTCAGCGGTGACGTCACACACAGCCTATTGGTGCTCCCACGATGTGGCTCTGTTTCTGCTAACATTCATGTACAGGCCAAACGAAGCCAATGACCTGCCAGAGGACAACCCTGAATCATAACAAACACGTGAACTCTGACACAGCATCACCTTTGATCGCTCCCTTAATATAGTTTAGCAGACCTTGTTCACTGTGCATCAGAGATCCTGTCCTTGCCTTGTTTTCCCTCGATTTAGAAGCACATCCATGGAAGAGACTAACTCTCTCCACTTCATCCTCCGATTAAGCCTGTTCTTAACCTCGATGACATAGATGGTGGTTATGATCCTGCTTGTTGCAGCTTTGATGATTCCCCAAGCGGCGGTCGCCTCATATCGACTGGTGTGTATTGACAGTGTTGTGGTTGTATGACTGACAAAGATCTGCTGACTTGGAGGTTTGCCTTCAGAAGGGTTTTTTTGAGAAGTACATTAGCTGTGTTTTCTTGCCTAAAAATAATAGTTTTGAAGAATTTAACAAATGTAGCATAAATATTATAGGTTTTTTTTATTTAGATGATAAAACGATCTGTATCACTTCTGAAAGTGGCCAAATGTTGAGTAGTTAATTCGAAGAGAATAACCATTAGTAAACGTGATTCAGGCAAAAATATCAATTCTGTTATTATTTATTCAACCTTATGTTGTTCCAAATTCCTGTGATTTTTCTTACGTCAAAAGGAGATATTTTGAAGAACTGTACTAGTTTTCTTTCTCCGTGTCAATATCAGTATTATTTTAGTTTAATTCATATGCTATTAGTTTATATTAATATTTTGAATTTGTTTTTTTGTTTTCATTTTAATTTTATTTCAAGTTTTATTTAATTGTGTGTGTGTGTGTGTGTGTTTTGTTTATACAGTTTTTATTAATTTTATTTATTTCAGTTTTAGTTTATTGTAGTACGTTGTCGCCTAATAAAATGTTTACTTTTTATATTTTATTTTAGTTATTGATTATTTTAAGTAACATTTTTATTTATTGTATTTATTATTATTATTATTATTTTTAGTTTTAGTTTTTATTAACAATAATAGCCATGTTGAAAACTGAAGCTTTTAAGCTTAATAAATGACACAAAACATCAAAGTTTCATAAAAGCAACAATATTTCAAGTCCTCTGGATTTAATGTGAAGAACGGATTGAAATGTATGTCATTATTCCCTAAAAATGTTTTCATCTGCCATAGCTCTCCATTCCAGAGTCATGAGAGAAGCAGAAATGTCTGATTCACGAATGAATCTTTAACCGAGTCAGATGTTTTCTGAATGATTCGTTCATGCATTAGACTGATACTGAGCTCAACTCTCTGAATCTTTGACCTTTCAGTCTGTTCCTGGAAATATTTTCTAGCTTCAGAAGAGTTGTTACATAGTTGTATGGACCACTTTTATGATCTGTTTTGCACCTTGAAAGCCTCAGTTTCCATTTATTGTAACTGGAGAGATCGACTAGAACAGTCTTCAGAAGTTCTTCCATGAAACAGAGAAAGTTCTAATGGTTTGGAACATCAGGGAGGAGTTTTTTCTTCTTCTTCTTTTCTTTCTGATACATTTGAGGCATTAGTTTCTCCTCTGCACTCGCATGATAGACACTGAACTCCACTGCACATTTGAATGCACTCTTTGCTATGATCACCACCAGATTAGAGGTTTTGCTTTAACATGCATGAAAGACAAAGTCTGAACGTTTTCCACTGAGGCTGTTCGAAAAACTCCCTACAACTGGATCTCCTCATAGTTCTTTCCAAGTTGAAACACACAACATCTTTCACATGTTGCATTCTCTGCAGTCGGCATATCAAACATGTTACTCGTCATGTTGTTTTCTGATGGATTATAGCACTAATGAGCCATATAGTCACAAAAACATTGCCATTTTAAAAGAACTATTGTTTTTGTGTTACGTCCATGTTTTCTGTATTAATTTTGTATGATTAGTTTACAATAATTCTGACAAATGACACCCCCATGCCTTTATCGATGACAAGAGAAAAGCACTTAACATTTCTCCTTACCTCACCCTTGAATGTGCCAATAAACTGAAGAGTGAGATCTTTACCAAGCGCGTGATCCGAGGGAAATGTCTGCATTATGCGTGCATATATATCAGAACTGGACTGTTCATGTTTAGCTTCAGTGTGAACAGAGCTGTTCCTCTTTTATGAACCTCCTGTTTTTCATTAAAATTGATATTGACCCTCCGCTCTGTCTCATTCTGTTCATTGCTTTTAAATCCTGATTTTATTGGTAATATAGGGATCAACTATAAGCACATTTTGAAGTGGGCCTTAAAAACCACAGAATACAACTTTAGGTTTTTTTTTTTTTAGCTATAAATAATGAGTCATCAAATGTGGACACTAGAGCCATTGTTGGAGGAAGTGACCCAATAAACAGGTCAGCAATACAGTAACATTTTAAAATGGAAGGATAAAAGTTTCTCATTTGTTTTGTTGTTAATGTATATGAAAATAAACTTAATAAAAATTACTTAAAAAAACAAAAAAGTATTTTGATAATATGCCCAATACAGCATTATACAGTATTTATTTATTTATTTTTTACTATATGCATTAAACTGGTAAACTGCACTTGCTTAAGCATTTTCCAAAAGAAAAGGAAAGCTAAAGTTTGGGGTTAGGTTCTTATTTTAATTATCTATTTTTAGAAATTAATACTTCTTTTAATAAACATTTTTATTATTATTATTCTGTCAGGGTTTTGCACTATCACTCTGTTTTGTTTCTTGTGTCAGCACATGGCCTTGTTAATTGTTTTCAGCCATGTGCTCCCTTCCTCCTTGTTTCCTCTTTACTGCATCCTCTTGTTAGCCTTGTTGGTCCCACTTTATATTAGGTGGCCTTAACTACTATGTACTTAGATAAAAATAAGTACAATGTTCTTATTGTGTTCATATTGTATTGTAAAAACCTTTGGCTGTTATTGAGGTGGGATAGGGGTAAGGTTAGGGAGAGGGTTGGAGGTATGAGTAAGTTTAAGGGTGGGTTAAGGTGTAAAGTATGGGTCAACAGTGTAATTATAAATGTAATTACAGAAATTAAATACAGATGTACTTACATGTAGGTTTTTTTTAATACTTAAGTACAATGTAAAAACGTGTGTACACAATATGTACATTGTACACAATAAGTACATTGTACTAAATTATTAATTAAAATGTAAGTAAATACTAGTTAAGGCCACTTAATATAAAGTGGGTCCGCTTTGTTTGTCTAATTGTGCTCACCTGTTCCTCATGTGTGTTCCTCCCTTTTTATAGTGACCCTTACCCATTTGTGTTTGCTGGTTTTGGTGATTTTCACCCTCATGGTCTTTGTCTTGTGGCTAAATATGTGTCCATGCCTCCCTCCTTGGTCGGTCGGTCTTATGCCCTTGTTTTATTCAGTCCTCGTAGTTCCATGTTCTTATCTTGCTCCTTGTTTTAGTAATTTGTTTATTCTTGCTTTTTGCTCTCATTTGTAATACTTCACCTAGTTTTCCTAGTCCTGATTCTTGGTTTTGTTTATTCTAAGTTGATTAAATTTGTAATGGTTTTTATTTTGTTGCTTTACTTGGTTTATTGATTTTTATTTCCCCTTGTCTTGGGTTTAATTGTGTGTTTCTGTGGAGCCTTGTCGTGTATAGTCTTGTGTTTGAGTTCTTGACCTGTTCCCATGTGCCCTGCCTTGGTTCTACCTGCCTGGCACTTGGTCTGCTTCTGCGGTCTACAAGTGTCTGAGCTCTGCTCTATGGGGCCTTGTGTTCTTCATCAGCCTGGTCTTGCTGCCCCGCTCTGTTGCCAAAGTATTCTGCCAGTTTTCTGAAGCCATCAGTGGACTTCCCTAGCTGTGTCTGTTTACCATGTTCCAGTTGTGGGATCTCTTGTGCACTTCACTACCCTCTTGTATCAGTTGGTCTTGTCAAAACCTTGTTATCTTGCACCGCAATTGGGTCCTCCTTCCAGATCCCTGACAGATTTCTATATCCAATTGTTTTCAGAAATAAGGGGCTAAATGTTTCTTGTGCACCATATCAGCACTGTGACACAAACATTTATATTTTGGTATAATTAAATTATTATAATATTTTTTACTGTTTTGAATAGTTTATATTTTAAAGGCCTGAGCACTGATGGGGCAAGGACCCTCCTTTGAAATGCTGTTTATTATATCTGGCACTTATATAACTGTGGACAAAGAAGCAATAATATTTTGGTAGCACTGAGATACTGTTACAGTTTATTTGAATTTTGAAATTTATATTTTTAGGTTTTCCTAGACCCTCCTTTGAATTGCTGTTTATTACTATATTTTGCATCTAATTTATAACCCCACAATGAAGACTGGAGTAATGGCTGGCGAAAATACAGTTTTGCCATCACATAAAGATCATGAACACACATATTTATTAGAAATTAAGCTATTTAAGATATTTAGAAGGTATTGTTAAAATTTTACTAAGTACAATATTACTGTTCTACAATATATTTTTTTTATTTATTATTGTCATTAATAAAGCTTTGGTGAGAATAAGATACTTTTGCTCAGGCCTTTAAAATATAAACTATTCAAAACAGTAAAAAATATTATAATAATTTAATTATACCAAAATATAAATGTTTGTGTCACAGTGCTGATATGGTGCACAAGAAACATTTAGCCCCTTATTTCTGAAAACAATTGGATATAGAAATCTGTCAGGGATCTGGAACTTTTTTATGATTACTTAAAATATATATATAATCACATTATTTTATAATACAATGCAAATCCCTATTTATCAGTTAATAAATATTTGTTTACAATGATTCCAGGATTAAATAAATAAATGCATCTCTTTTAAATATTCGTTTCACATCGGCTTATTTAGCTGTTCATAAAATCAGCATCTGGAGCATTCTCCAGTCAATCAGCTCCTCCAGTGTAACCGAGGCGCGCTGCACGTGATCATCAGCTGGGTTTCGAGTCGAGGGTGGCTCTGTCTCACACACAAGCCGCTAAACTAAACTCATCCATAGACTGTATAAAAACAGAGCTCAACTGACACAGACGCGTCTGTGATCCCTACAAAGTGCTCTCTCAGTAGGCAGCTCAGTAGGATACAGCACGCAGCCTGCGGGTTTTCTCCGGGACTCTCCACACGCCCCGCAGCAGTCTCTCGTTATTAGATGCGGGGTAAAGATGACCTGAGACCGGACTGCTCTCCATCCAGGGCTCGAGGAAGACAGCTACAGGAAGAGAAGCAGAAGGTGTGCTGATTCATCTGTTCTTGCTGAGATTTGTGTGGGTTTAGGAATTCATAAAGTTGTTCTTTATTTGGAAACATTTCAGAGCAACAAGTGAGCTGTTAATTAAATGACCTTTTTTAAATTATTTATTTATTTTTAAATAAAAACATTTAACATTCAGCCGTTCATTGTTTTAAGAAATGGCGATTACATTTTTTCCGACCATATTTATTTAGGCTACGCTGTTGGTCACAGTGGGGCTAGTTGTCACACGTTATTACTCGAGTTAATATTTCAAAATTTCTGTATAGACATATAACTTAAACTTGGCTACTATTCAGTTTTACTTTTTTTATTTTAACATGTTATGTATTCCTGTGACGGCGAAGCTTAATTTTCATTATCGTCTTCAGTGTCACGTGATCCTGCAGAACTCAGCAATAAAACATTTCTTATTATTATCAATATTTGAAACGGTTGCGCTGCTTAATTAAATAATAATGTATACAAATAAATACATATTACATATAATGCTGCCACGCGAAACGTGTAAGTTGTCACAAAACAATTAATGAAAGGACAGACATCTAAACATGAAACCATTTGATTTGACCAAGATTATGTTTTATAATGTTCATTGGCTCCAGGATTTCCTGTTGGGCACAGAAATAGTTTTTTTGTTCATGTTTTGTGGACATATTTACAAGGCATTGTGAAGATGAACATCCAGTCAGCCATCAGCCGTGAGATCTTTGTCCCAAGAGATGAAAAGTTACTGGTCGCCATTGAGGTGATGAGGAGGATGAAGAACAAAGGACTGTCCTTCCTCAGAGCAGGCCGCAAGAGGGACTACTTAACCTACCTCTGCCTGTCAGGTAACGCGTCTTCGTAATCCTAAAATATCTAGTTTTTAAATCGTGTGGTGACAGTCCGATGTTCTTGACGTTTGATGGAGACATCAATGTTTCCATGTAGTTACTAACAGCAGACCAGCTCAAGTCCTCATCACTAAAGTTAAGAGATATCGGGGAACGAGGCAGTTTGCTAAGAGGTCTCAGTGGTCCGTGGAGCAGCTTCGCCAGGTCAATGGCATCAACCCCGATAAGGTGATCATCCTCCTAAATGCAGCTTTTATTTCCCAGTATATTCCTTTATTCTGACTGAATGAATTTTTTTAGGACACTCCTGAGTTCGACTTAGTGTTCGATCGCACCACTGATCAATGGGTGGCCAGCTCAGCTGCAGAGAAATGCATTTTTGTGCAGGTTCTCTATCACGCTTGTCAAAACTACTGGGGGGCCAAGCTCGCCCAAGCCAACCCAGCGTCCCCCGGAGACCAGAAGACACCAGGAGCTCCGGAGAACAAGAAGAGCCCTGGTGCTCCAAGCCAAACTAGCTTTGTCAACTGTCAGCAAAAGCTAATGGGAGGTGAGCGGGCTGAGAACGACTGTATTGGCCTCTCTGTAGAATGAATGTGTATGGAGAGCCTAAGAACTGTACCAAAACAAAGCCCTGTTCTCTTTTCTCTTTTTTTCTCCATATTTTAGATGCCTGTTCTGTTAATATGGTCATCTATCGATGCAAGATTTTTTTGAGCAGAATGAAAAACAGTTTGACTGCAAACCAGGGTCGGCCTCGGCGTGAAGGTGAGTAGGATTGTGTGTGTGTGTGTGTGTGTGTGTGTTTTCCAAATTCATTGTGAATTTATACCATATATCATTTTTACCATTTATACCAACGTTCAAACTGAATAATGGTGTGACCATCAAGTAAAAAAAATAAATATTTTATTTAATATCTTGAAATCATGTATAAAATGTGTGCGCATTTTAATGAATATTTTATTATTGTTTTAATAAAACAAAAAAACATAATTTTTTTTATTATATATATTTTAATTTTTTACATAAATTGTACATTATGTTAAACATAATACACAATTATCGTGATTTTTATGTATACATAATATAACTTGGTAGACAAACATTCTTGATCTTTATTATTATTGTTATTATTATTTATTTATTAAATATTTATTTTCAGCAAGAATTTAAATAATAATAATGTTATTATTATTATTTTCAACAATACTTGTTGAAATACAATACAATATTTTTATAATAATAATAGTAATAATAATAATATTTACCCTTTTATACTCAAAAATCTAAAAAATATATAATATTATTATTTATATTCAACAGTACTTACTTTATAATAATAATAATTTTTCCTTTTATGTTCTAAAAAAATAATAATTAAATTTTTTCAACAATACTTATTTTTACAACAGTAATAAAAAATATTTACTTTTTTACACTCCCAATTAAATAAAAAATAATAATCATTATTATTTATTTTCAACAATTACTTTAATAATAATTATAATAATAGTAATAATCATAATAATAATTATGAATATTATTATATTTTCTCTTTTTATTCTCAAAAAAAAAAAAAAGAATTAATTCAGAAATAAAAAGCCAAACGTTGTTGAACGTTGAAGACATGTATTTAAAATATATGAATTGCAGTTTAAATATATATATATATATATATATATATATATATATATATATATATATATATATATGTATATATATATTTTTTTTTTTTTTTTACAATTATTAGAAAACAAATAAACATTATTTCATCAACCCCTAGACAGTGTATTAGATCGCATTTAATGCATCTTTTAGGCAATGGCGTTCATTTCCATCCTGTCCTGTCTGTGTAGCTGTGTGGGTCAGTTCAGTCAGGGTCCAGGCAGGAAGAGAGGGTGCTTTGTGGGCCCTGTCGGCGGGTGGTTGTTTGTAGTGCTCTGATAGATCTCTCAGCAGTGGCAGAGAATGGTCCCATTGCAAAGAGGGTCTGATTAGTTCAGAGGCCACTTTGTTCTGATGAAGGCATGCGCAGGGACACAAAGACAGGCGTTGAGAAGGAGGGAGAGGAGCGGAGATGAGAGTAGTGGCACCAGCCTTCACGGCGGATCATGGATGAATAGTGTGTAATGAATGGGAGAGGTGCCAAGCTGCCCTGGAGCCACCAGCCCACACACCTCAACCCTAGTCATAGACTCTCATGGCTGTTTCTTCACTATTAATTCAACTAGTTTCAAGTGTATATAATGGCAATCCATAAACAAAAGCTGCTGCTCTCTGTCATTTTGTGTTGTCTCCTTTCATGTTCATTAAATGACGTGAGCGCATTTCACAATATTAAATCAAAAGGTCAGAAACATAGACCCTCGCATGTGTTTCTGAATTATTCCCCAGCAGCAGCTGTTAAAGCGTCCAGGAGCAGGAGCAGGAGCAGCCCGTCTCCTCCGGCGGTGAGGAAGATGGGGAACGTGATGCGGAGGGCCAGTCAGGTCCTGAGTGAACGCGGGGAGCGTCTGACCATAAAACCAGCCACTTGATGCACAGGGCCACGCTCAGAAGGTGAGCTGAGCAGAGCACACATCTACTCTGATTTACTCCAAATTAACCGATTAAGCTTCTTGAACCTACACAAAGTCAGAAACAACCAGTGTTATAATATAATATAATATAATATAATATAATATAATATAATATAATATAATATAATATAATATAATATAATATAATAAATATGTGACCTTAGACCACAAACCAGTCTTAAGTCACTGGGGTATATTTGTAGCAATAGCCAAAAAATCATTGTATGGCTCAAAATTATAGATTTTTCTGTTTACCAAAAATCATTAGGATATTAAGTAAAGATCATGTTCCATGAAGATATTTTGTAAATTTCCTACTCTAAATATATCAATGTATATATTACAATGTATAAATGTATTTATTTATATATAAATGTATTATATTTAGTAATATGCATTGCTAAGAAGTCCTTTGGACAATTTTAAAGGCAATTTTCTCAATATTTAGATTTATTTATTTTTTACATCCTCAAAGATTTCAGATTTTCAAATAGTGGCATTTCAGTTAAATATTGTCTTATTCTAACAAACCATACAAAAAAACATTCTAAATAACTAGTAACAATTTCAATGAATAATATTGAAATAAAATAAAGCATCACATTTCTCTTTATTCCCACAGCTGGCTCTGAAGCAGATTTCGAGGTGTTCCTGATGGCCTGCAAATAAACATTAAAAAGTAGCTTTTAATCATCCTGTCGCTGGATATTTTGAAGTGTAACTTCTCATCTAATTCAGATTCTGTTTTTGAGTATGAGGCATTTTGTTCAGCTTTCTCATCACCTGCAGATTGGACTCATATTTGTTTTTTTTGTTTAGTTATTTTCTTCATGTTTGCAAGCCACTGAGCATTTCAAGCAGTTGTAATGTGGTGTGTGACTTGCCCTCTCTACAGTAAGCACAGTGTAATGTAGCCAGCTGCTCCTCTTCTGTCTGATCCTACTCAAATTCTGCATGTCTTGCGGTGGGCATATTTTCAACCCATTATTTCCTTCTTCTTTTTTTGGCAAACCTAGAATAAATTGTCTCCTTTAAAGTAATACTTGTGCATTCAATAACACATGGAAATGAATTGAGTATAGCTGCTGACTAATGGGTAACACTTTAGAATAGGTAACACCTATTAGTTGCATATTAGCATGCATACATTACTAGATTATTAGCTATGTATTAGTAGCCTTATTCTACTTGACCTTATTCTAAATACCTAATCCTACCAATACCTACACCTAATAACTACCTTACTAACTATTAATAAGCAGCAAATTAAGAATTTATTGAGAGAAATGTCGTAGTTAATAGTTAACAAGTGTTACCTATTCTGAAGTGTTACACTGTTTTTTTTTTTTTTTTTACATGTACACTGATGTTTTATTTATTTAATATTTTAGATATTTTAAGGGGTTTCAGATTATGATTGTCCAGATGGTAATCTTTAATTTAACAGTGGTAAGTAAATTCAACTGAGATAACAGAGATGATATACTCATGAAGGGCTTGATGTTCATGAAGGCTGCTTTTATCTGCTGTTTAGATTAAGCTCTGTAAAGATGCTACAAGCTGTTTCATTTGTTCAAGTGTTTATCCATGTGAATGTGATCGGTGTGTGAATAACACATGTTTGTTGTTCTGTCAGGGCCATCTTTGTCTTCTCTGTGTTGTAATAACAGTGTGTGTGTGTGTGTGTGTGTGTGTTGTGATCGTGACCAGCGGGAGCAGGAGCTGCATGTCAGAAGAGGCCAGAGGGTGTTTTCCGCATGGAGTCGGACGCCCTGTTTGGTGTTGGTGTGTGATGCTTTCTGGTTTCTGCTGTCGTCCTCAATTCTGTCATTTTGTTGTCTCTTGTGTGTTATATTGTTTTTATATCCATTTTATATTTCATTATATATGTTTAGCAGAAAAAAATATATCCGTCTTTGTCTTTGTCTGTGCTCTTTTACATTTAAAACATGTTGTTAAATGTGTGAACACCCTTCATTTGCGCAATAAAGGAAACGGGACCCACTTGAGTGAAATGTGGATTATTGCATGATTACAGTATTTTTCAATTGCTAACAAGCGCTTGACCATACTTCAGATACTTTTTCTAAACTCTTAACACAGACTCACACCTACAAAACACAATTGGCCAAATGGATAATTTTCTTCTCAAAAACACATTTTTTTAAAATATATACTAAATCTTCATTTCAAAATAGAACGCATCTTTCTCTGGACACACCAACTTTACCAAAACACTGGAAATCTGACTCAAAATTAAATTATTCTGTCAAAGAATAACACTTGTTTTCACCTCAAAAGGTACATGCAGTCAATCAAAGTACACCAGGTTTCAAAATACTGGCTATTGTTGACATTACAAAAACTGCATAGACTTTTCAGTCACAGTTTTACAGGTATTTGCATGCAAAACATGCAATTCCCTGTTTTACACTAAATGTCTTGGTTAGGAACTGTATGTCCAAATGTACAGTAATGTTCACATTCAAAAGCATTCCAGTAAAAAGCTATTTTTTCCTTTACTGTTGCATGATTCAACAGGAGGTACAGTAGAAACACGGTATGATACAACAGAAAAGGTTTGACAGTATTGCTTACAGTGAACAAAATATCCATGAAACACATAAGAGCATTCTGAACAAAAAAAACAACAACAGCAAAAAGCCCAGAATAAAAAAAGGGGGGGGGGGGTAAAATAAAAACAATCTCTCACTGCTCCTCTCACTGCTCCTGCTCCTCTCACTGCTCCTGCTCCTCTCATTGCTCCTCTCACTGCTCCTCTCATTGCTCCTCTCACTGCTCCTCTCATTGCTCCTCTCACTGCTCCTGCTCCTCTCATTGCTCCTTTCACTGCATCTCTCACTGCTCCTCTCACTGCTCCTCTCTCTCACTGCTCCTGCTCCTCTCACTGCTCCTGCTCCTCTCTCTGCTCCTCTCACTGCTCCTCTCATTGCTCCTCTCACTGCTCCTCTCACTGCTCCTGCTCCTCTCATTGCTCCTCTCACTGCATCTCTCACTGCTCCTCTCACTGCTCCTCTCTCTCACTGCTCCTGCTCCTCTCACTGCTCCTGCTCCTCTCACTGCTCCTGCTCCTCTCTCTGCTCCTCTCACTGCTCCTCTCACTGCTCCTCTCACTGCTCCTGCTCCTCTCACTGCTCCTGCTCCTCTCACTGCTCCTCTCACTGCTCCTGCTCCTCTCACTGCTCCTGCTCCTGCTCCTCTCACTGCTCCTGCTCCTCTCTCTGCTCCTCTCACTGATCCTGCTCCTCTCATTGCTCCTCTCACTGCATCTCTCACTGCTCCTCTCACTGCTCCTCTCTCTCACTGCTCCTGCTCCTCTCACTGCTCCTCTCACTGCTCCTCTCACTGCTCCTGCTCCTCTCACTGCTCCTCTCACTGCTCCTGCTCCTCTCACTGCTCCTCTCACTGCTCCTCTCACTCACTGCTCCTGCTCCTCTCACTGCATCTCTCACTGATCCTGCTCCTCTCACTGCTCCTCTCACTGCTCCTGCTCCTCTCACTGCTCCTCTCACTGCTCCTGCTCCTCTCTCTGCTCCTCTCACTGATCCTGCTCCTCTCACTGCATCTCTCACTGCATCTCTCACTGCTCCTCCTCCTCTCACTGCATCTCTCACTGATCCTGCTCCTCTCACTGCTCCTGCTCCTCTCACTGCTCCTCTCACTGCTCCTGCTCCTCTCACTGCTCCTCTCACTGCTCCTGCTCCTCTCACTGCTCCTGCTCTTCTCCCTGGGCCCCTTGCTCTTACTCTTCCTCGTCCATACATTACAGTGTTTGTCTTTTTCTGTTTCTGTTTCCAAAAATATCACTCTTCAAAGTCCTCCTTTTATTTTATAAGTGTCAATGTAATAGAAAAAATAACCCCTGCCATTGAGTCTAAGCCAGATTGGAATCAGTTGTGGTTGGCCCAATTTACACAACATAAATCAGCTTAGATATATTGTTTTTGAACTGATATCATTGCAGAAGCAGAGGTTTTTATACTGTATCTAAGGTTTGGAACATTGTTTTTGCTATTGTGGGATGTTGTGTGTTAACATTTGTAAATACTACAAAAACGATCCATAATTTTGTTGGGAGGTATAGCTTGTCTGTTCAGAAAATGTAAGCATTGTGGAAATGTGTTCAATGACTCCATATTGTGTGAAAACGACATGAAATGTGTGAATGGTATGGCCACAATAGACAGATGCTGTGTTAATTGTGTTTAGAGTTTTGAAAATGTGACAACTGCTTGGACAAATGCTTGTTAGCGACTGAAAAAAACTGTAAGATGCGGTGGTTGTCTGTGCGCCTTCTGTCCACTCGATGGCGCTCTCACACAAACAGTTCAACATCCTGCAGACAAGCATCTACCTGCAGTTCATTAAAAATACTTAGTTTGTTTATTTATTTATTATTATTAAATAATAAGATTAAACTTAACCCATATATTTAAAAAATATATTTACAATATAGCCTAATGTAAATTTAGCTTATATACTAGTATACCTATAGGTGTATACCAATATATAATATATATACCTGTATATAGGTTAATAAAATCGTAGCAAAATTTACTATATTTTTTTATGTGTGTGTGTGTGTAGACTATATATATATATGTGTGTGTGTGTGTGTGTGTGTGTTACATTATCAGCATAATTTGAAATAGCATAATAAAATAGTTAAAGAGTGCGTTTAGCTACTCACACAGATTTATTATTGTAATAAAATCGTTTTGAGTTTGATATTACATGTAATATATAATTTGACTACAATATCAGCATAATTTGAGATATATAAAATATTTTAGTGTAATATTTTAGACATTAGTGTATTAGCCTAATTGTTGTCGTATTCATACTTTTAAAATTTTATTATTATTTAATCATATTGCATCATGGTCTCAGTCTTTTAGACTTTATAATATTTCTAATACCAGATGTGCAAATTGCTTGTTGAATGATGCAGCTCCACTGTAGCATTCGTGTTGCCATAATGCCGTTTATTTGTTGTCTCGTGAAGCGCGCGATGGTGATGCAGCCTCTGTGCTGAGACTCAGCGCTTGACTCCAGGACTGATGATTTGTGGAGGACTGTGGATGACAATGCGCGGATTAATTTTCTCTGATTTCATAATCTGATTATACCATAATCTGCCCCTTAGAAAAGCATTAAGGTCATCAATCGATATGATTTAGCATTCTAGATGTGCGCCGCGGGTGTAATATTGACCCGGATGTGTCCAGAAGCGCGAGAGCTGTAAAAGCCAAAGGTGCGGCTCGTGACTTTCTGACGATGAGACGGGTATCGACTCTCACCGCCGAATGACCTTGAAGGGATTTTGAACAGCCACTGACCTCAGAAAGACCCGGGAAATCGTGTAGTGCACAGAACGCGTTATAATGAGCTTCGTAACCGACTGATTGTCAAGTTATGGCAATGACACTGTAAGTGAAACACAGAAGATTGATTTATTCATTTGTTTACCTGCTCCCTTGTTTATATTAAAGGGATAGTTCACCCAAAAATTAAAATTCTGTCATCATTTACTCACCCTCATGTCAAAAAGTTGATGGTTGCCATTGACCAGTATTTTTTCCTACTGTAGAAATCAATGGCAACCATCAACTGTTTGAATACCAGCAATCTTTAAAATATATTATTTTATGTTCAACATAAGAAAGCAACTCATACAGGTTTGGAACGACATGACGGTGTGAGTAAATGATGACAGTTTTTTTGGGTGAATTGTCCCTTTAAGTCAATGGGGTCCAATGTAGTTTTGTATTAGCCTATTTACAGCCCATAAATTAAAATAAAAACAACTAAATAAAATAAATAAACAAATAAAAAGGTAATTGTTACTTTTTATCTCACAATTGCAGATATTCTTGCAATTCTGATGTTATTTCTCACAATTCTAAGAAAAAAAAGTATTTTTGTGAGTTTATAACTCGAGTTATAAGAATTGCAAGATATAAAAAAACTATTAAACTACTATTAGCTTGTCAAAATTCTAACTTTTTTTTCTCACAACTGCAAATTTAAATCTCATAATTCTGACTTTCAGATTTTTATTGCAAGAATACACCTCACAACTGCAAACTCAGAGTAAAAAAAAAAAATCAAAAATTATAAATAAATAAATAGAAAAAAAATACAAATTACTGTGCCGGCCTGTAAACTCAGATTTGCAATAAAAGTCAGAATTTTTAGATATAAACCCACAATTGAAATTAAACTCAAATTGTTTTATTTATTCATTTATTTTTTCACACAATAGTGAGTAAATAATGACATAATGTAAATGTAAATAAGCACAGAATAAGAACATGTGAATGAAAATAACAAAAATGGCAGATAGAACCTTAAAATTCCAAGGTGACCATAATTCCACCTCCTAATGAAACTGTGTTTGTCACTGGTGAAAATGAAGACCTAGAAAAAGCGATTAGTGAATAGAGAGATCATACACCTGGCACACGAACATCATCATTCTTACCCAGAGTTCTCTCTGTTCAGGACAAATGCTGTGTAAGGGAGGGAGCAAAATGATCAAATTCAATTCGTTGCTCATAAGAAAACAGAGAGTAGAAGAGCAGGAGAGAGAGAGAGAGATTTAGGCCAGATGTTAGTTAACAGAAGAAGTGGGACAGGACAGTGTCTCTCTCTCTCTCTCTCTCTCTCTCTCTCTCTCTCTATCTGTGTCAGATGCACGTCAGGTCTCGGCCCAAAGGACTGGATGAGTTCTCATCCTCTCTGAGGGGATGTCCGACCCACCAACAGTCTCATTCAGGACAGATGGAGCACATATACATATATACATCTTGATTTTAATAATCCCCAGTTAGATTCATAACAAGTTGGAACTTGCAGCAGACAATCTTTAATAGATGTATTATAAAGAAATATGAAGATATATTTGTGTTGAGAAAATACTTGTTCGAGCTGTATAATTGATTTACAGTGATTTAAAGTCTTAATGAACTGATGGCGCCAACACAGCAGACATTAGACGTGATCTGATTGAGTTGAGTTAAAGGATGGAGCCGTGATCTTAGACAGACAGGATGGGTCTAAAGTGCTAATACAGACGCTGGAGTATTAGCAGTGGTTTTCATATAGTTTTCAAGAAAATTTTAAACCGAATCACTCTAAAAATGTCTCTAATAACATATTTCCAATTTGTTCACCGGTATTAATAAAAAATAAAAAAACGACAAACATTATGCATTCTTAATTGATAAATATTATTAATTTGAATAAAAGTTTTTGGGGGATCACACACATTTCACTTAATCTGAACTGACTGATAAAATTCTAATTGTGTAATATTTTAATTGAAATGTATTTATTTAATATTTAAACAGTAAAAAGACAAAAAAAATTGTTTTATATTGTTTTTAACTTTATTTTAATAAAAAACAATATTATTATTATTATTATTTAATTAAAATTAAAATTCTCTCCCATGATAGACTAGACCCTTTTCACTGACTATGATTAGGATATTCCACCGTTATTATCAGCTTAAATCTGGCAAAGTTTTTAATATTTTTATTAAAATAATATTAATAATATTAATGCACATTTATAACACTATAATTTATATATATATATATATATATATATATATATATATATATATATATATATATATATATATATATATATATATATATATATATAATACCTTGGCATTAAAATACAGATACTATTTAATGCTGCTATGTGTTTCCAACATAACAAATAATGGCAAATTTGACATCTTTCTCTATTCTGATCAATTTTATCAATCTCTCTATGTTTCTCTTTTTTTTTCATTTGGAAAATTACAGAAACTCTAAATTTTCTTTTGCTGTTGGAGCAAATGAATACACACACACACACACACACACAAAATGAATAAATGAATATAAATAAAATGTATAAATGTATCCTAATTTCACAACACAATGTATTTCACAATACAGGGGAAAAGATCTGTATCTACTTCTGTTACATTGCGATTTCAATGCAATGCTAGTTTAGAATAAATAAAACAATTCCGGATAAGAACAAGAGTGACACTGAGCCTAATGCCACTGATGATCGGACAGAGAAGTGCCATTCAGGACCCTTTAAAGTCATGGAAAAAAGTGAAAGTGACATACAGCCAAGTATGGTGACCGGTACTCAGAATTCATGCTCTGCATTTAACCCATCCAAAGTGCGTGCACACACGCGTACACACACACGCACACACACACACACACACACACACACACAGCAGTGGGCAGCCATTTATGCTGCAGCACCCAGGGATCAGTTTGGGGTTCAGTGCCTTGCTCAAGAGCACTTCAGTCATGTTATTGCTGGCCCGAGACTTGAACCCACAACCCTAGGGTTAAGATTCAAACTCTCTAACCACTACGTCACAACTTCTGAAAGAGTGCAGTACAGCTGACAGAGCAGGTTGCGTTTTGCTCTGTCAGTTGATTTCTCACAGGCCTTTTCGCCAGTGACTCTGCTGTATCTCTCACAGTAGGGCCATATGGTCCTCTCCACCTCACATCCAAGCCAAACCTGTGCTAACCTTCAGGATTCAAGTGCTGCCAGCCTCTGAGAGAACGCTATCTGGGCTGCCATCTCCATCTCTTTCTTCAGAGCGAGGAATACCCTGGTGTGCGTACCTCTTCTGATGTTAACGTGTATTTATTTATATCACTATTCTCTTTTCCTCCTGCCAGTCATATTAAAACTTTTTATTGACGCTTCATGACACAGTTTTGAAATCAGTTTCCTATGTGGGTTGAAACACTGGAGTGCGCACACGGCTGTACGGGACAGGAGCCAGGCAGAGGACAGTTTAGGTAAATAACAGGCAGTTCTAAGCTCCTTTGAAGATCGCATCCTTAATCCCGCGCCTGGTGATTTATGAAGGGAGAGGTGAGTGTGTGCGCGCTCATATGGGTTCATGGGCAGGACGCTGTGCAGATATTGAGAGGTAGACACCTCCCCGCGAGGTCAGCAGCGCTGTTTTCATCAGAAGCATTGCTGAACCTCGATGATTCAGTGGAACTCCTGCTCCTCTCTCTGCTCCTCTCACTGCTCCTCTCATTGCTCCTCTCACTGCTCCTCTCACTGCTCCTGCTCCTCTCATTGCTCCTCTCACTGCATCTCTCACTGCTCCTCTCACTGCTCCTCTCTCTCACTGCTCCTGCTCCTCTCACTGCTCCTGCTCCTCTCACTGCTCCTGCTCCTCTCTCTGCTCCTCTCACTGCTCCTCTCACTGCTCCTCTCACTGCTCCTGCTCCTCTCACTGCTCCTCTCACTGCTCCTGCTCCTCTCACTGCATCTCTCACTGATCCTGCTCCTCTCACTGCTCCTCTCACTGCTCCTGCTCCTCTCACTGCTCCTCTCACTGCTCCTGCTCCTGCTCCTCTCACTGCTCCTGCTCCTCTCTCTGCTCCTCTCACTGATCCTGCTCCTCTCATTGCTCCTCTCACTGCATCTCTCACTGCTCCTCTCACTGCTCCTCTCTCTCACTGCTCCTGCTCCTCTCACTGCTCCTGCTCCTCTCTCTGCTCCTCTCACTGCTCCTCTCACTGCTCCTCTCACTGCTCCTGCTCCTCTCACTGCTCCTCTCACTGCTCCTGCTCCTCTCACTGCTCCTCTCACTGCTCCTCTCACTCACTGCTCCTGCTCCTCTCACTGCATCTCTCACTGATCCTGCTCCTCTCACTGCTCCTCTCACTGCTCCTGCTCCTCTCACTGCTCCTCTCACTGCTCCTGCTCCTCTCTCTGCTCCTCTCACTGATCCTGCTCCTCTCACTGCATCTCTCACTGCATCTCTCACTGCTCCTCCTCCTCTCACTGCATCTCTCACTGATCCTGCTCCTCTCACTGCTCCTCTCACTGCATCTCTCACTGCATCTCTCACTGCTCCTCCTCCTCTCACTGCATCTCTCACTTCTCCTGCTCCTCTCACTGCTCCTGCTCCTCTCACTGCTCCTCTCACTGCTCCTGCTCCTCTCACTGCTCCTCTCACTGCTCCTGCTCCTCTCACTGCTCCTGCTCTTCTCCCTGGGCCCCTTGCTCTTACTCTTCCTCGTCCATACATTACAGTGTTTGTCTTTTTCTGTTTCTGTTTCCAAAAATATCACTCTTCAAAGTCCTCCTTTTATTTTATAAGTGTCAATGTAATAGAAAAAATAACCCCTGCCATTGAGTCTAAGCCAGATTGGAATCAGTTGTGGTTGGCCCAATTTACACAACATAAATCAGCTTAGATATATTGTTTTTGAACTGATATCATTGCAGAAGCAGAGGTTTTTATACTGTATCTAAGGTTTGGAACATTGTTTTTGCTATTGTGGGATGTTGTGTGTTAACATTTGTAAATACTACAAAAACGATCCATAATTTTGTTGGGAGGTATAGCTTGTCTGTTCAGAAAATGTAAGCATTGT
The DNA here is from genome assembly GCF_023724105.1 of Carassius gibelio. Classification (NCBI taxonomy): domain Eukaryota; kingdom Metazoa; phylum Chordata; class Actinopteri; order Cypriniformes; family Cyprinidae; genus Carassius; species Carassius gibelio. Next base: position 8,850,710 of record NC_068390.1, read on the forward strand.
GGAAATGTGTTCAATGACTCCATATTGTGTGAAAACGACATGAAATGTGTGAATGGTATGGCCACAATAGACAGATGCTGTGTTAATTGTGTTTAGAGTTTTGAAAATGTGACAACTGCTTGGACAAATGCTTGTTAGCGACTGAAAAAAACTGTAAGATGCGGTGGTTGTCTGTGCGCCTTCTGTCCACTCGATGGCGCTCTCACACAAACAGTTCAACATCCTGCAGACAAGCATCTACCTGCAGTTCATTAAAAATACTTAGTTTGTTTATTTATTTATTATTATTAAATAATAAGATTAAACTTAACCCATATATTTAAAAAATATATTTACAATATAGCCTAATGTAAATTTAGCTTATATACTAGTATACCTATAGGTGTATACCAATATATAATATATATACCTGTATATAGGTTAATAAAATCGTAGCAAAATTTACTATATTTTTTTATGTGTGTGTGTGTGTAGACTATATATATATATGTGTGTGTGTGTGTGTGTGTGTGTTACATTATCAGCATAATTTGAAATAGCATAATAAAATAGTTAAAGAGTGCGTTTAGCTACTCACACAGATTTATTATTGTAATAAAATCGTTTTGAGTTTGATATTACATGTAATATATAATTTGACTACAATATCAGCATAATTTGAGATATATAAAATATTTTAGTGTAATATTTTAGACATTAGTGTATTAGCCTAATTGTTGTCGTATTCATACTTTTAAAATTTTATTATTATTTAATCATATTGCATCATGGTCTCAGTCTTTTAGACTTTATAATATTTCTAATACCAGATGTGCAAATTGCTTGTTGAATGATGCAGCTCCACTGTAGCATTCGTGTTGCCATAATGCCGTTTATTTGTTGTCTCGTGAAGCGCGCGATGGTGATGCAGCCTCTGTGCTGAGACTCAGCGCTTGACTCCAGGACTGATGATTTGTGGAGGACTGTGGATGACAATGCGCGGATTAATTTTCTCTGATTTCATAATCTGATTATACCATAATCTGCCCCTTAGAAAAGCATTAAGGTCATCAATCGATATGATTTAGCATTCTAGATGTGCGCCGCGGGTGTAATATTGACCCGGATGTGTCCAGAAGCGCGAGAGCTGTAAAAGCCAAAGGTGCGGCTCGTGACTTTCTGACGATGAGACGGGTATCGACTCTCACCGCCGAATGACCTTGAAGGGATTTTGAACAGCCACTGACCTCAGAAAGACCCGGGAAATCGTGTAGTGCACAGAACGCGTTATAATGAGCTTCGTAACCGACTGATTGTCAAGTTATGGCAATGACACTGTAAGTGAAACACAGAAGATTGATTTATTCATTTGTTTACCTGCTCCCTTGTTTATATTAAAGGGATAGTTCACCCAAAAATTAAAATTCTGTCATCATTTACTCACCCTCATGTCAAAAAGTTGATGGTTGCCATTGACCAGTATTTTTTCCTACTGTAGAAATCAATGGCAACCATCAACTGTTTGAATACCAGCAATCTTTAAAATATATTATTTTATGTTCAACATAAGAAAGCAACTCATACAGGTTTGGAACGACATGACGGTGTGAGTAAATGATGACAGTTTTTTTGGGTGAATTGTCCCTTTAAGTCAATGGGGTCCAATGTAGTTTTGTATTAGCCTATTTACAGCCCATAAATTAAAATAAAAACAACTAAATAAAATAAATAAACAAATAAAAAGGTAATTGTTACTTTTTATCTCACAATTGCAGATATTCTTGCAATTCTGATGTTATTTCTCACAATTCTAAGAAAAAAAAGTATTTTTGTGAGTTTATAACTCGAGTTATAAGAATTGCAAGATATAAAAAAACTATTAAACTACTATTAGCTTGTCAAAATTCTAACTTTTTTTTCTCACAACTGCAAATTTAAATCTCATAATTCTGACTTTCAGATTTTTATTGCAAGAATACACCTCACAACTGCAAACTCAGAGTAAAAAAAAAAAATCAAAAATTATAAATAAATAAATAGAAAAAAAATACAAATTACTGTGCCGGCCTGTAAACTCAGATTTGCAATAAAAGTCAGAATTTTTAGATATAAACCCACAATTGAAATTAAACTCAAATTGTTTTATTTATTCATTTATTTTTTCACACAATAGTGAGTAAATAATGACATAATGTAAATGTAAATAAGCACAGAATAAGAACATGTGAATGAAAATAACAAAAATGGCAGATAGAACCTTAAAATTCCAAGGTGACCATAATTCCACCTCCTAATGAAACTGTGTTTGTCACTGGTGAAAATGAAGACCTAGAAAAAGCGATTAGTGAATAGAGAGATCATACACCTGGCACACGAACATCATCATTCTTACCCAGAGTTCTCTCTGTTCAGGACAAATGCTGTGTAAGGGAGGGAGCAAAATGATCAAATTCAATTCGTTGCTCATAAGAAAACAGAGAGTAGAAGAGCAGGAGAGAGAGAGAGAGATTTAGGCCAGATGTTAGTTAACAGAAGAAGTGGGACAGGACAGTGTCTCTCTCTCTCTCTCTCTCTCTCTCTCTCTATCTGTGTCAGATGCACGTCAGGTCTCGGCCCAAAGGACTGGATGAGTTCTCATCCTCTCTGAGGGGATGTCCGACCCACCAACAGTCTCATTCAGGACAGATGGAGCACATATACATATATACATCTTGATTTTAATAATCCCCAGTTAGATTCATAACAAGTTGGAACTTGCAGCAGACAATCTTTAATAGATGTATTATAAAGAAATATGAAGATATATTTGTGTTGAGAAAATACTTGTTCGAGCTGTATAATTGATTTACAGTGATTTAAAGTCTTAATGAACTGATGGCGCCAACACAGCAGACATTAGACGTGATCTGATTGAGTTGAGTTAAAGGATGGAGCCGTGATCTTAGACAGACAGGATGGGTCTAAAGTGCTAATACAGACGCTGGAGTATTAGCAGTGGTTTTCATATAGTTTTCAAGAAAATTTTAAACCGAATCACTCTAAAAATGTCTCTAATAACATATTTCCAATTTGTTCACCGGTATTAATAAAAAATAAAAAAACGACAAACATTATGCATTCTTAATTGATAAATATTATTAATTTGAATAAAAGTTTTTGGGGGATCACACACATTTCACTTAATCTGAACTGACTGATAAAATTCTAATTGTGTAATATTTTAATTGAAATGTATTTATTTAATATTTAAACAGTAAAAAGACAAAAAAAATTGTTTTATATTGTTTTTAACTTTATTTTAATAAAAAACAATATTATTATTATTATTATTTAATTAAAATTAAAATTCTCTCCCATGATAGACTAGACCCTTTTCACTGACTATGATTAGGATATTCCACCGTTATTATCAGCTTAAATCTGGCAAAGTTTTTAATATTTTTATTAAAATAATATTAATAATATTAATGCACATTTATAACACTATAATTTATATATATATATATATATATATATATATATATATATATATATATATATATATATATATATATATATATATATATATATATAATACCTTGGCATTAAAATACAGATACTATTTAATGCTGCTATGTGTTTCCAACATAACAAATAATGGCAAATTTGACATCTTTCTCTATTCTGATCAATTTTATCAATCTCTCTATGTTTCTCTTTTTTTTTCATTTGGAAAATTACAGAAACTCTAAATTTTCTTTTGCTGTTGGAGCAAATGAATACACACACACACACACACACACAAAATGAATAAATGAATATAAATAAAATGTATAAATGTATCCTAATTTCACAACACAATGTATTTCACAATACAGGGGAAAAGATCTGTATCTACTTCTGTTACATTGCGATTTCAATGCAATGCTAGTTTAGAATAAATAAAACAATTCCGGATAAGAACAAGAGTGACACTGAGCCTAATGCCACTGATGATCGGACAGAGAAGTGCCATTCAGGACCCTTTAAAGTCATGGAAAAAAGTGAAAGTGACATACAGCCAAGTATGGTGACCGGTACTCAGAATTCATGCTCTGCATTTAACCCATCCAAAGTGCGTGCACACACGCGTACACACACACGCACACACACACACACACACACACAGCAGTGGGCAGCCATTTATGCTGCAGCACCCAGGGATCAGTTTGGGGTTCAGTGCCTTGCTCAAGAGCACTTCAGTCATGTTATTGCTGGCCCGAGACTTGAACCCACAACCCTAGGGTTAAGATTCAAACTCTCTAACCACTACGTCACAACTTCTGAAAGAGTGCAGTACAGCTGACAGAGCAGGTTGCGTTTTGCTCTGTCAGTTGATTTCTCACAGGCCTTTTCGCCAGTGACTCTGCTGTATCTCTCACAGTAGGGCCATATGGTCCTCTCCACCTCACATCCAAGCCAAACCTGTGCTAACCTTCAGGATTCAAGTGCTGCCAGCCTCTGAGAGAACGCTATCTGGGCTGCCATCTCCATCTCTTTCTTCAGAGCGAGGAATACCCTGGTGTGCGTACCTCTTCTGATGTTAACGTGTATTTATTTATATCACTATTCTCTTTTCCTCCTGCCAGTCATATTAAAACTTTTTATTGACGCTTCATGACACAGTTTTGAAATCAGTTTCCTATGTGGGTTGAAACACTGGAGTGCGCACACGGCTGTACGGGACAGGAGCCAGGCAGAGGACAGTTTAGGTAAATAACAGGCAGTTCTAAGCTCCTTTGAAGATCGCATCCTTAATCCCGCGCCTGGTGATTTATGAAGGGAGAGGTGAGTGTGTGCGCGCTCATATGGGTTCATGGGCAGGACGCTGTGCAGATATTGAGAGGTAGACACCTCCCCGCGAGGTCAGCAGCGCTGTTTTCATCAGAAGCATTGCTGAACCTCGATGATTCAGTGGAGTGTGACAGGACGGTTGATTTATTTTCAAGTCAAATACACTGCACATCTGTATATCAGACACATCTGTATATCAGACAAATCGCAAGATGCATATTTTTTGGATTTTGAGCTCTAAGGATATTAATAAATATAGTAGCTACTATAGAAATTACCGTGGGCTTGGGGCAAAAATGCGATTAAAATTTAATAGAAATGTCCCTAAAATTCAACATATTGGGGCAGATTTATTATCATTATTATTCTTTTTTTTATATTATTTAAACTTTTGTACTTTTTCAGTTTTTGTATATATAAATCATTAGATAGTTAAGCATAAACCACGCAAGAAAGAATGTTTCAAGATTACAAATGTGATGTTGATTTTATGTGTTAGTTATTATTGAACGACTTGTTTTTTTAGATTTAATATGGTCTGTTTTTGATCTATTTTCCAACAGACCAAACTGTTCCAAACAGAGCCACGGCAAAACTGCATCACAATCGGTATAAATATGCAGTTTTGAATAAATCGGTTGAGTGGTTGATTCAATGACTCATTCATAAATTAAATATATTACAAACGGAATCTAGTTAGTGTAATAACAAGTATATTACTCATAGAAGATTTGAAGTATTTTGCTGAAAGAACTGCATGCTAAAGTATGGCACACTAAAACCCTCTCTAAATTCATCCCCTTTAAAGCAAAGCCATTACAAACATTAAAGCAATTAAAGACATCGCCAACTACTGGCCTGACATACATAATACATATTGTTTTGACAACGTTGTCTTCTGACCTTTCAAACACGCAAAGGAAAAACGTTTCTGTTCTCAGTACAATTGTTTTCAAAGTAAACGCACCAGTTTTGCCAGACTTTTGACTGTCTACGTTAAATCGTGACCATGATTTAACAGAATTAAACATGGGACGAATTGATACACTGTGACCCAAATAAACAAATAAAAATAAACAAAAGAAGTAGAAGAAAAAAGGGAACGAATTAACAAGTTGTGGGAGCTAATTCTGCGCAGGGATCCTTAGGGTAGAATAGATTAAATTAACTGAAATGTGGAGTGTGTATATGAGGATGTTTATTGTGACGAGATGAAGACATGCCAGAACAAGATGCACATAAATAGGAAACAAAGCAGTACATGGTTTCAAGACGCAATTATGACTTGAGTATGTCCCAACACTTGCTTTCGCTTCTGCTGTCTTTTTTCTTCAAATATAATATGCTGTGTTTTAGAGACTTGCAAAAAACATAACACTAAATATGACGACTGTTTGAATGAAAGTCCCGCATTTCTTAAAAAAGCAAATGGTCTTTTTGATGGAGACATCGCTGTTTGTTCACTCTAACATTACCACGATGCCCATCAAGTGAATTAACTCTTTGTCTCAATTATTACTGATGTATTTTACGTTGTAGGATAAAAAATTTGAAGTGCTAAACTGCTTCCGGACTATTATTATTCCAATAGTCGATAGTATCTCCAAACCCTGACCTACATCCTAATTTTAAGCTCAGTTTTGATAGCACATCCTGATAGATATTACTAATGCTACAAGCATTAATATTTGTTGCAAAGGAATCCATAACATTTCTGAACTCTCAACTTTTCTTTTATTTGTTTGAAATCGGTTGCGCGTAACAAGTTGTGCATTACCAGTTTGTGGAAAAATATGAGGCATATATCTACAGAAGACCCAGGAGTATTTTTGTAATCTATAGCCTATAATACCAGCACTGAAATGGACTTCAAGGAATGAATGAAAAATCAGGGACTTAAATCACTCTGCTGTTGCTGCAAATCATTTGTTTTAAAGCTTTTATTCAATATATCTTTAGATGATCAATATATGTTCCTCTTTATTATCAAACTCATCTACTGAATGGCAAGTAGTTTTTGAAGACTGATGGTTTCTATATGAGCAATGGCGTATTGGATGACGAAGCTCAGCTGCATTAATGTCAATGCCCATCCCCACTGACCCCAGAACAGTGCTGACATCTCACAGTCTGAATGTCTACACAAGGTCAACATAAAGGGGCGCTGACGTCAGATCAGTTACGCTCTGCTGCTCAACCGTATAGTTGTGACTTCCAGTCTGAGGTGAGAAGGTGTACAGTGTCTATTTGATTGGTCAGTAGAGGTTATCAGGTTCATTGCAGATTGTTGAAGCGTTCAGATGATTGTGGATGAAATAATTTTTGTGCGTTTCCTGTCTGTCATCGAGATTTTTTTTAATTCTTTTTCAATCTTCTTCATCTCCTGCTGTACAAAAGTCTGGTGGAACAAACACTGCAGCTTTTGATTTGCGTTGTGATTCGTACATTTTTTTTTTACATTTCATTTTACATTTAATTTTATTTTAATTTTTTTATTTAACCTAATAATAATGTTTGTGACAAGGTTCTTGGGTTATAATAACAATAAATACACTGAAGCCAAAAAAATACAGTAGATGTGGAATTGTGTGTGAAAAGTTTTCTCAGGTTTCAAATAACAAAACAATTACTTCTGGAAAAAAAACAACACAACAACAACCAACTAACCAACCAAACAAACACAAACATGGTGCTTAATTTCCCTGAAATCTTTCATGTTTTTATTTTTTATTTTTATGAAGGTTATATGTCAGTTTTCAAATAATAAAACAATTACTTCATGACAAAAAAACAACAAAAACAAAACAAAACAAAACAAAACAAACGCTTGCAACATTTTCTAATTTTCTCTGAATTGTTTCCTGTATTCGTGGCAAGGTTGTATCTTGGGTTTCCAATTGACAAAATAAATACAATGAAGAAAAAAATGAAGACAAAAAAGGGTGCTCATGTGGTCAGTATGAGTTTGAATCTGGCTTGCAACATTTTCAATTTTTTTCAGCATTGTTTCCAGTGTTTGGCTGCATTAAAGTTTCTCAGGTTTCAATAAAACAATTAATACACGGAAGAAACAATACTCCGCTGGAAGCTGAAATTCAATTTCAAATCTGTCCTGCAACATATCTCCACGTTCTCTGAATGTTTTTCCTGTATCCCTTTTTCTCTGCATTGTTTCCTGCCATCTCTGTACTAACCCAACCGTCCATCAAATCCACATATTTAATTTTTAAGGTCAACCATAAGCATTCAACCACGTGACTATACCCTCCATTCATACATAAAGCTTTGTTACTAAATTTAGAATTAATACATGATACTGTTGCAGTCAATCAGGATTATTCCTCCTCCTGAAAGGATGTTCTTTGTTTCTCTATACACTCCTCTGTGTATTTAACCAGTTAGGATTTCATAATGGGAACACAGGCTGATGCTTGCATTATATCATGTGTTACCAAATGTAATGGTTCGGTTATAAAGGGAGTGTCAATCTTGCAGTCATTACTTTCATTAAAGCTACTCTTTGATATCTGTCTTGTGCGAACATCTGGCTAACAAAAGATCCAGTGCTGTGCATGAAACATGCACGTACACTCAGACTGAACCCCATCATATGTCATAGTGTATTGTACTTCCTCCCAGTCTATTTTAAGAAGCCAGTAATCCAGTACACATTAGTCTAAATCTCATGCCATGCTCTGTGCTGCACAAGAACACAACACAGTCTGATTTGAGTTTTCATTGACCCTTTGTATTAGATTTTATGCATTAAACCTGCTTTAACTGTGGCCTGAGCTGTACATCTGTTCATTCCTGAGTGCAGGTGAAATTGCAGTTAAGGATGTGGATATCTGGATACCACCTTGAGAGCGTAGTGGCTTAAAAGACATTCCTGGGGTGCATTAGTGCATGAAAGTTTTTATATGGGTGTTGTGTCACATGGAAAATAAACACTTTTCATACTAGTTTATGCTATCAGCAAAACACGTCCAGCAGCGGATATACTAATATCACAGTTCTCAACTAACTAATTTAATTTACACCACATTTCAAATTGTATTTTGTGTGTGACATTCTGTGATAAAACTAAGTGGTGGAAATGGCTTTAAACATATTTTGAATGAAATAACAAGACTGTTCGTCTTACAATGGCAAATTTAATAGAATTCAATTTATATCCCCCCTAAAATACATTGAAGAATTTTTAACAATTAAAAAAAAACAAAAAACAAAAAAAACATATATATATATATATAAACAATTTTATTATGTATTATCATATATTGAAAGGGTTAGTTAATTTTACTATTTGATTAGGCAATCTAAAAAACAAATGTAAACAAAAAAATGTTTATAAATTCAAATGTTAATATTGTATTCTAAACATCTGGGTCTGAGACAAGAGTAAAACACTAAAATCCAAATGTGAAACATATTAAAAAAGACAATAAATGTTGATGAATTGTAAAACATTTTTAATTTTTGAATGTGAATTTCATGGATACTTCAAGTTTGGGATTTATGTTGTTATTTTGAAAGAGATTAATACTTTTATTCTAAGCTATATATAAATTATTGTCCTGGCAGAAATGACAGATACCTGTTTTGTTTTTCTATGGATTTTTTTGTTACGGTTTTCACAAAAATATTAAGCAGCACTACTGTTTTCAACGTAAGAATAGTAAATATTTAAAAAATTGAACGGTAGTGTATATAAGACACCTTATTATAAAAGAAAACATTTTATAAAAGTTAAGTTCTAAAACACACATGTGTCAGTGTCTGACAGTGAGGAAGAGTCAGTGCACAGTTCAGACACCTTTGCATTGTTGATCACCTGACCGGACGGAGATATCAGCTAGCAGCAAGTCAGCAGGATGGAGGTGTGTGTGTGTGTGTGTGTGTGTGTGTTTATGCATGTGTTTAGGCCAGGACTAGGAGTTGTGTTTATCGGATGCCTCTGTAATCCTGCCTGTGTGACTTTTTTTTCACCTTCAGAACTGTTGCTATAATTCAGTTTGTACCCGACAGAAATGTCTAAATCACTTCCAAAATTAATATCTGAATAGTCAAGTCAAGTTAAGTCACCTTTATTTATATAGCACTTTAAACAAAACATATCTATCTAAACACGTTATAATATAAAAATGCATAGAGATTATTATTATCGTGAGAACTTATTATGGAAATTATATACTTTTTGGTTAAAAATGAACAAGAATCGGATATTGTGCCAGCACATAAGACGTCAGCGTGAGTTCATGGAAAATGAACGTCATTCGCCAGTTTCACATCATTCATCTTCATGTATTTACATCACATCCATAAACAGAAAGAGCCTGCTAATATATGGCCTGTATGGACCGTCCACTTCAGTGAGTTGTGTATTAGGGTTAACCGAAATGTCCATAAAATTTACATTTAAGGTTAACTAAAATATACTTCAAAGCAGCTTAATTTCTATTGAAACGTGCGTATATTTAAATATGTATGCAAATACACATTTGTAATTTTGAAGTTGCAATTTAGTACATTTAAAATATATTAGCTTTAAATATAATGTAAAATAACACAAAACAGTTAAAATCAAGTACTTTACATGTGCTTTATTATGTTAGTCTACACATCAAAATATGTGTATTTCTTTAAAGCACGACAAATTATTATTAAAAACGTAATGATTTAAAATGTACTTTAAAGTAAAACCTTTAGTCTTGACATTTCTGCAAAGTGCTGTTTTTAAAAGTGTGTTAAGTGCATCTAAGTGTGTTAAGAAACTGCGATTCTTAAGTGGCCACTTACAGACACATTTCCCTGCTACATTTGCCCTTTGTTTTTCTGGCAGAGCATTCTGGGTAGTTGAGTTCACGTGAGGCGACGTTACATGGTGCTCGCTGGCCTCCTTCACCTGACAACAATACAGAGAGGGAAGAGGCCACAAATCTCATAATCCACCACGACTCTGAACCTGGGATGATTAAAAAACCAAGCCCCGATGATGCACTCTGCTTTAACTTTACAATCACAATCCAAATACTACTGATGGGCTCACCAGAGAGACAAAAAAAAAAAAAAAAATTCAATAAATAAAAAAATGTGATAGATAGATTCATCAAATAATTATTATTCAAGTTTCTTGAGCAGCAAATCAACATATTAGAATGATTTCTGAAGGATCGTGTGAAACTGAAGACATGCTTAATGATACTGAAAATTCAGTTTTGCATCACGGCAATAAATTACATTTTAAAATATATTCAAATAGGAAACTTAGCTATTTTAAATTCCAATATTTCACAATATTACGGGTTTTCTTTATTTTTTATCAAATAAATGCTTTTTATTTATAATTAGGATGGTTCATTTTAACTTTTAACTTTAAGTCTCCCTAAAAATAAGTTATGATAGCCTTCACTGTTTTTGGGAGCTTTGTCTATAGTCTCTCCAGCCAGAGTGCCTGTGACGCCTCATCTGCTGTGTCAGGTGATATTTTTGAATTCGTGGCTCTGCACTCCTCGTTCTTGAGGCTTAAACACATATGTGATGATAAGTCTTACTGCCCTTGAGAGTTATGCTTACCAACAATGCCTGGCATGTGCCGCTCTGTGGACCCGAAATCAGCTTAACGCGGAATAACAGACCTTTGCATTAATACTTGCTTCTCTGATCCTAGAGAGAGAGAGAGAGAGAGAGAGAGAGAGAGAGCGACAGACAGACAGAGAGAGAGACAGAGTGCTTTGGGATCACAATGATCATAAGGGGAAGTGTGTCATTTCTGGACTTTAAATCATGTGTGACATATTTTAAAGCATTTGCATTTATCGTCTAAACTGATGACTTTTGGTTGCTCGTAGACATATTAGGCTCCTCTGGCCAAAAATATTTTCTAGTAAGCCAATCCATATTAGACATCCATAATCCAAATTCCAGTGCTTTATTTGAGTCCCGGACGTTATCTGTGTGACCTTTTAGCAGAAACTGCAAAGCCCAAACCCCACAACAGAATAAAAACATCCAAGCCTTCGAGCAAACAACCGAGGGACCGAATGGATTCTCCCCCAGCAACTGGTGACAGGGTTATCTCCCTCCCAGTGCATGCTGGGTAACAGTTTTGGGCACATTCAGGTGTCAGCAGATCTCTGTCGTTGGACGTCAGGGCCGATATTTCATGGATTGACAGGACGTCCCTTCACGGAGCAACCTCCAAAGGCCGACGTCAGCTGGAGATGAAGAGATGTGTCACACCGCATGACCAACGCAGACTAAAGCTGGGGACAAAGCCTGCATCATAATGTTTGAGGGCACGCGGAGATGATAAAGCCTGCGGTCAGGCTGCGAGTCTCAGTGCAGTCTTTTGATTGATGTGTCAGTCAAAGCTGAGCTTGATAAGACTCGGCTCAGATATCCTGTGGTTGGCAATACAATTTCCACGGGGAAGGCTTTTTGGCTGCTGGTTGTTAAAGCTTTGGGCTGGTAGTTTCAGTCTGTGTTAGGCATGTTGACTGCAGTTACTAAGAGAAGGCTGTCATCTTCATGCCCTTGAGCGGGACACTCAAAGTGAGGTTGCTCCAGGAGAACCGCTCTTGCGTAGTGAACTGTAAATGGCTCTGGATGAAAAGCTTCTGCTAAATGACAAATAATGTCTTCTTGAGAGCCAGTGTGAAACCATTTTTGTCCATATTTTTAAAATTCAATTCATGTATTGGTTCATGATAAGCATGTTCATAATAAAGAAAGTTTAAAACTCATGTATATTTTTTTAGAAATGTATCTTTTGTTTTCATGTTGGTTTCATAGTACACTATATATCACTGAGCATTTTTTTTTTTTCATTTTACTTTTTAACTCTCAAAAACCACTTGAGGTTTATCTTTTTTGTTGTTTTGAATGTTGATTTGAAGTGTAGGGTTTTGCATTATTGTTACCACGTTCAAACCTGAACACAAAAAGCATTTTGTTACACAAAACATTACAGTTATATAAAAATGTAACAAAAAATGAACAAGAATGCTTAATCAGAGCTAAATCCTTCTGGGTCTGATCTGACTTTAACCCCTTATGTCTTCTGACTCATTTTGGCTATATTTTTATAACCATACCATTTCATTTGAGTAAGTATAATTTTGTATGTGTGTGTTTGTCAGTGTTTGTAAGTAAGTCTGTGTGAATGGATGTATCCGTTTTACAGTCTTGATGTTTCAGAGTGTAACCCCTTCCTTGCTGTCCAATTTTATTTTATTTTAGTCAAATTATTCGGTGCGTGAGGATCACTTCACATCTTCATTGCTGTGCTTTTTGTTCTGCACTGTGGGGGATTTGTATATTGTATATTGACGGTACATTGACCACTTAGCTTTTTCAAATCATGCCCTCAGTTTTATTAATTTTTTTGTGACTGTGTTCACATAGTGACCGAAGACTGCACAAGGGGTAATGAACGTGGCTGCTGATGGATCATCCTTGTGTCACTGCATTAGTCTTCTGGCATTGCCTCTTTCAGCGGTTCTCCATGACAAACCAGCTCTGGACCTCTTCTCTCACAGAACGAGATGGCCACAGACACACACACACTTTACTGTTCAAACTGTATATTTTATGGCCCTACACCTAACCCTAACCCTTACAGGAAACTTTGTGCATTTTTAATTATGTTTGATTTATAAGCGTTTTGAAAAATGAGGACATGGGTTATGTCCTCATAAGTCACCCTCTCCTTGTAATACTTGTGTCATACCCATGTCATTATACAGAGTTGTGTACACACACACACACACACACACACACACACACACACACACACACACACACACACACACACGTGTGATGTGCATCTGTAACATTGATTGGCATAAGTGTAGCCTTTGGGTGTTTGAGCAGCATCAAAACCATGCTATCCATGGTCTATATTATTTAACTAAAGTAATATTTCAGGCAAGAGATGAAAACATCAACAGTCTAAATCTAGATTAGCTCTGTTTTTGTGAACATTAATTTATCATTGTAATGCTTTACAATAAGGTTATATTCATCAATATGAGTTAATGCAATATGTATAATTAACCGAACTTTATTTTCATTCCCCATTGATTAATCTTAGTTAATGTTTATTTATGAATACATTAATGTTTATTCTTATTCCATGTTAGCATCAACTGATGTTAAATGATAGATTACTGAAGTACATTTTACAAGAAAATAATATTCCAGTCTTTCTGCTTCAAAATTTAAGAGAAAATAATACCTGGGAGAGGAGTTGGATCAGAAGAAGATAGGTAAGGGAGAAAAAGAGGTAAGGGAGGGGGTAAGAATATGTGCTGGACTGTGCATTTTTATGTCTGTTTGTTTGTTTTTCCCTCTTACGCATGTGGAACCAATGAAAGCTTATTTCTTCCATTGAATACAAAGGGTAAAGGGTAATTGTGAATTGTGAATCAGATAAAGTATGAATTGCAAGATGTAAACTCGCAATTCCAAGAATAGAAGGAGAGCAATTTCAATCAAGGTTGAAATAGAATTTCTGCATAGAGGACCTTATTTTTCTATTGTACATTCTATAAAGTAATGACACATTCAGTTTTAGACAGTATGTTGCCAAGAATGAACAAATTCAACACTTAAAAAATTACAGTTTTTTTCAGTCGCTAACAAGCATTTGTCCAAGCAGTTGTCACATTTTCAAAACTCTAAACACAATTAACACAGCATCTGTCTATTGTGGCCATACCATTCACACATTTCATGTCGTTTTCACACAATATGGAGTCATTGAACGCATTTCCACAATGCTTACATTTTCTGAACAGACAAGCTATACCTCCCAACAAAATTATGGATCGTTTTTGTAGTATTTACAAATGTTAACACACAACATCCCACAATAGCAAAAACAATGTTCAAAACCATAGATACAGTATAAAAACCTCTGCTTCTGCAATGATATCAGTTAAAAAACAATATATCTTAGCTGATTTATGTTGTGTAAATTGGGCCAACGACAACTGATTCCAATCTGGCTTCGACTCAATGGCAGGGGTTATTTTTTATACAATAAACTTATACAATAAAAGGAAGACTTTGTGATGTTTTTGGAAACAGAAACAGAAAAAGACAAACACTGTAATGTATGGACGAGGAAGAGTAAGAGCAAGGGGCCCAGGGAGAAGAGCAGGAGCAGTGAGAGGAGCAGGAGCAGTGAGAGGAGCTGGAGCAGTGAGAGGAGCAGTGAGAGGAGCAGGAGCAGTGAGAGGATCAGTGAGAGGATCAGTGAGAGGATCAGTGAGAGGAGCAGGATCAGTGAGAGGAGCAGGAGCAGTGAGAGGAGCAGGAGCAGTGAGAGGAGCAGGAGCAGTGAGAGGAGCAGGAGCAGTGAGAGGAGCCGTGAGAGGAGCAGGAGCAGGAGCAGTGAGAGGAGCAGGAGCAGTGAGAGATGCAGTGAGAGGAGAAGGAGCAGTGAGAGGAGCAGGAGCAGTCAGAGGAGCAGGAGCAGTGAGAGGAGCAGTGAGAGGAGCAGGAGCAGTGAGAGGAGCAGGAACAGTGAGAGATGCAGTGAGAGGAGCTGGAGCAGTGAGAGGAGCAGGAACAGTGAGAGATGCAGTGAGAGGAGCTGGAGCAGTGAGAGGAGCAGTGAGAGGAGCAGTGAGAGGAGCAGAGAGAGGAGCAGGAGCAGTGAGAGGAGCAGGAGCAGCGAGGGGAGCAGTGAGAGGAGCTGGAGCAGTGAGAGGAGCAGTGAGAGGAGCAGTGAGAGGAGCAGAGAGAGGAGCAGGAGCAGTGAGAGGAGCAGGAGCAGCGAGGGGAGCAGTGAGAGGAGCAGGAGCAGTGAGAGGAGCAGGAGCAGTGAGAGGAGCCGTGAGAGGAACAGGAGCAGGAGCAGTGAGAGGAGCAGGAGCAGTGAGAGGAGCAGGAGCAGTGAGAGGAGCCGTGAGAGGAACAGGAGCAGGAGCAGAGAGAGGAGCAGGAGCAGTGAGAGGAGCAGGAGCAGTGAGAGGAGCAGGAGCAGTGAGAGGAGCCGTGAGAGGAACAGGAGCAGGAGCAGTGAGAGGAGCAGGATCAGTGAGAGGAGCAGGAGCAGCGAGGGGAGCAGTGAGAGGAGCAGGAGCAGTGAGAGGAGCAGGAGCAGTGAGAGGAGCCGTGAGAGGAGCAGGAGCAGGAGCAGTGAGAGGAGCAGGAGCAGTGAGAGATGCAGTGAGAGGAGAAGGAGCAGTGAGAGGAGCAGGAGCAGTCAGAGGAGCAGGAGCAGTGAGAGGAGCAGTGAGAGGAGCAGTGAGAGGAGCAGAGAGAGGAGCAGGAGCAGTGAGAGATGCAGTGAGAGGAGCTGGAGCAGTGAGAGGAGCAGGAACAGTGAGAGATGCAGTGAGAGGAGCTGGAGCAGTGAGAGGAGCAGGAACAGTGAGAGGAGCAGTGAGAGATTGTTTTTATTTTACCCCCCCCCCCCCCCTTTTATTCTGGGCTTTTTGCTGTTGTTGTTTTTTTGTTCAGAATGCTCTTATGTGTTTCATGGATATTTTGTTCACTGTAAGCAATACTGTCAAACCTTTTCTGTTCTATCATACCGTGTTTCTACTGTACGTCCTGCAGTAAACAGTAAAGGAAAAAAATAGCTTTTTACTGGAATGCTTTTGAATGTGAACATTACTGTACATTTGGACATACAGTTCCTAACCAAGACATTTAGTGTAAAACAGTAAATTGAATGTTTTGCATGCAAATACCTGTAAAACTGAGACTGAAAAGTCTATGCAGTTTTTGTAATGTCAACAATAGCCAGTATTTTGAAACCTGGTGTACTTTGATTGACTGCATGTACCTTTTGAGATGAAAACAAGTGTTATTCTTTGACAGAATAATTTAATTTTGAGTCAGATTTCCAGTGTTTTGGTAAAGTTGGTGTGTGCAGAGAAAGATGTGTTCTATTTTGAAATGAAGATTTAGTATATATTTAACAAAATGTGTTTTTGAGAAGAAAATTATCCTTTTGGCCAATTGTGTTTTGTAGGTGTTAGTCTGTGTTAAGAGTTTAGAAAATGTATCTGAAGTATGGTTAAGCGCTTGTTAGCGATTGAAAAAAACTGTAAAATGGGTTTCAGTTGAAAGTAACTACATTACAAAAAACAATGTAATTTTATATTTCTATGCAAGTAGAACTAAAACATCTATGCCAAACATGTAGAAGAAAGTAATGCAGTTTTTTTGTTAGTATGTTGTCAGTCAATGTTCTATGATTGACTATATGTTCCTACTGGATACAAAAGTAGTGCTAATGTTTTGTCCAAATGAGTCGATTTTAAATTCTGTTTGCTGTTTTGATAGAGTTAGTATATGTAGAAAAAGGTATTCAGCATTTTGAAATGTAGAGTTGGTATTTATTTAACAAAATGTGGTTTTGGCCAGAAAATGTACTATTTGGCTTAGTGTGTGATTTAGTTGTGTTCCTGTGTTAAGAGTTCAGAAAAGGTACTTTAAGTATTGGTAAAAGCTTGTTAGCAATTGAAAAAAACACTAATTTGAATGTTCAGATATAAGGTAAAAAATTTGAAAACTGGAAATTTTGTTACAAAAAGATACTAAAAAAACTGTATATATATATATATGCCTCAAACGCTCCTGTTTTTAGACTCACTGTCACACAGACACTCAACACGAGTTACTGTGCCTCCATAAATCCAGTCTTGTGTGCTGGTCAGTTGCTATTATCTTATTGATTACTTATTTTCATTAGTGCTAGGTCATGGAGGGGACCAAGAAATCACCCATAAATCCTTGTATAAGAGGTTGTAATTCAAATGACTGGCAGCCCTCCGCACCCTCTGAAAGCCAGCTGTTATCTGAAGTCTGCACAAGAAAGCAAATGTGAAATTTGGTCAGTTCACTTTTTTATGTTTTCCTCTGAGATAAGGAATGGTTCGAGCTGCCATTACTCCACGTTTCTTGCTTGAGAGCATATATATATATATATATATATATATATATATATATGTATGTATGTCACGAACGTACACGCAGACAGAGAGACCCAATAGCAGTGTTTAATAGGGAGAAGTCAAAAATCATAGTCCAGAGAGGCAAGAGGTCAATAATAACAAAAGCAGTCCAAAAACAATAAACACGAAAAACACTAGGGAACACGAGAAAGCAGGGTGGCTTAAACCAAGGACTACAATAAACAGATAGAAACAGACCGGTTATATATGGACAGGTGAAAATGATGAAAGTGGAAACAGCTGAGTGCAATTAACAGGTTTGCAATTAACAGTGATGAATGGGACAAAGGCTTGTGGGAAATGTAGTGCCTGCCGTGGGGTGACTATGGGGAATGAGACCACTAGTGGACACCCAGGGATACACAGACCAGTCACTGTGACAATATACTGCCCTGGGTCTCATTTTTGAACTTGTTGTATTTGAATGGACCCTATGTGCTATGCATTCTGTCCAGTCAATGTTTTGGTTCTGAAGGTTTATTATGATAATATGATGAAAATCTCTATCTCTCTTTCTCTCTCTCCCTCTATCTCACACTCACACACAAGCAAAAGCACTCATGGGCATATGCATCCAAAAGTACAAACAAACAAGCAAAGAGAGACAGTTAACCTGGGTTAATCTTGGAGAGTCTGTAGTCTTACATTAAAAAAGAAAAGAGAAACCATGCAAGAGAGAACGAGGGAGTGGTTGTGAATTGTTACATATCAAGTTGTGACGTCTTAATTAATAATCCACTAAGAAGTAAGGCTCAGTTGGGATTAACCCATGCTGATTCTTTTCTTGGCATCACAGAGAGTGACTAGCTGTCTTTACACACCCAGGTGGCGCAGTGATAGTAAAGTGTGCTTAGGCACGAGACAGCTCAAGGCCTAATACGATTGGGGACCATGACAGCAACAACACTGAGTAAATCATTAAAGTCTGTCTCTTTGTTGACTTTGTAAGAGCTTTCTTTACAGCAAATCAGCCAGGATTGTCTCTGAACAGCAAAACCTCTAGCTCTTTTATCTTTTAGAGGTCAGAAAGGTCATTATGGATAACAATAGCTCACAGGAACATGATAATCAGACACCTTGCTGAAACAAAGCAGACCTTTATCTGGTAGCTAAGGTTTGGTTGCACAGAAGTCATAGTTGTAAATTTGCTTATAATAATAACTAAGAGTTTCATTGGCTTAAAGGGTTTTGTGCACCCAAACCGAGGTCTATAAATTATTCCTTTCAAAAGTGGCACTCAAAAAATATTAATCTAGAACTCTTTATGCTAATCTTGCGAGAATATTATTAAACTCCAGATAACTAAATAAAAACGGTTCATACACATTTTGAAATGAAATGAGGGTCAATAAATGAAGACAGAATTGTCATTTTTTATGCATGGTGAACTGTCCCTTTGAGTAAGGACATGCTGTAGATCTGATAAATGATGAATGTTTCAGGTCATGGTTACAGATATTTTGATTAAAGCAATTACAAATGAACGAGCACTGTGAAACCTCTGATAGTATTAGGAGTGTGATAAGCGGTTTTTAATGAGCGTATGATGTTCTAATGCAGATGAGTCCCTTTCAATTCCCATTTATTGTAGATAATGCAGGCAGAGCGAGAGTGAGAGAAAATCACGTGACCAGCTGTATTATGACAGCATGTGCAGAGGATTAGAGAGGAAACAGGGTGAGCAGGGAGACAGGGTGAGCAGGCTCGAACAGCTGCAGCGGGACTGAATGACGACCGCTCCTCCAGGTCTCCCTTTAGAGATGTAGGGAGGTATGGAGCAAAAGGAAGCTCTCGCAGCGCTGCCGTTCCATTTGTTCATTTGTTCAGACACTCAGTCACTATGATGTTCCAACTATCCACTGCAGTGTAATTACAACACAAACATGGAAGTCTCCAAGGAGAATTGCTGTCACAAAGGGACTTGCAGAAATTTGAGGGGATTTAATGTGTCAGACTTTATGGAAATTAAACAGGCTTTCTCATTCCTGTGATGTGCATTTTGGATGGAAAGCCATTTCCAGAGCAAAATAAATTATGAGAAAAACGGAGCAACAACAAAAACAAAACTGTTTTCTATGTATGGTTAATGATATCCAACCCACCATCTCGTATAGAATGCAATGAAGAGTACGTGATTTTGAATTTGTAATAAAACGCAATGAAGCTTGGTACACTGAATTATGGCTCATTAAGATGGAAGAGGCTGCATGCATCCATAATATAGCACCATAATCAAGCACAGTTAGGAAGGTAGCTTCTAAAAGCTTATTTTTGGCACCAAAAGTAAGCATAAACATTGTTTAATTCAAAATTAAATTTTAATATCACCAGATCACTTTCCAGTGACTGAAATGCAAGCTCTGAAGCTTGCATTTCAGACTGAAAGTCTGAAGCTCTTTTAGCACATGTGGAGAACGTGTATAAATAATGGTATCATCAGGTTAGAATTTCCTTTCACAAATAATTTATATAAATAAAAAAAACTAAATATTTCCCAAAATGGAACCCTGGGGAACCCCTTTAGATATATCAAGGAAACTAGATTTGAGATCCTCCACATGAACACACTGAGTCTGATATACCAAATAATTTCTAAACCATTTCAATATCCCTGGTCCAAAACCAGCACTGCTAAGTTTGGTCAACAGCAGTTTGTGAATCAATTGAATCAAAAACCTTGGATAGATCCACAAATAAGGCTGTGCAGTGCTGTTTTCTATCCAGGCCACCAGTTAAGTCATTTATCATCACAGTTCTTAAACCAAATTGAAAAAAGTTTCAGATATTATTATCAAATAAAAAACAGTTTTAATTTACCTGAGGTTCAAAGATTTTGGCCAAGATTTAGTTTGGAGATTGGACGATAGTTGATTATTTCGGAGTGATCACCTTCTTTAAATAACAAAAGCAGTCCAAAAACAATAAACACGAAAAACACTAGGGAACACGAGAAAGCAGGGTGGCTTAAACCAAGGACTACAATAAACAGATAGAAACAGACCGGTTATATATGGACAGGTGAAAATGATGAAAGTGGAAACAGCTGAGTGCAATTAACAGGTTTGCAATTAACAGTGATGAATGGGACAAAGGCTTGTGGGAAATGTAGTGCCTGCCGTGGGGTGACTATGGGGAATGAGACCACTAGTGGACACCCAGGGATACACAGACCAGTCACTGTGACAATATACTGCCCTGGGTCTCATTTTTGAACTTGTTGTATTTGAATGGACCCTATGTGCTATGCATTCTGTCCAGTCAATGTTTTGGTTCTGAAGGTTTATTATGATAATATGATGAAAATCTCTATCTCTCTTTCTCTCTCTCCCTCTATCTCACACTCACACACAAGCAAAAGCACTCATGGGCATATGCATCCAAAAGTACAAACAAACAAGCAAAGAGAGACAGTTAACCTGGGTTAATCTTGGAGAGTCTGTAGTCTTACATTAAAAAAGAAAAGAGAAACCATGCAAGAGAGAACGAGGGAGTGGTTGTGAATTGTTACATATCAAGTTGTGACGTCTTAATTAATAATCCACTAAGAAGTAAGGCTCAGTTGGGATTAACCCATGCTGATTCTTTTCTTGGCATCACAGAGAGTGACTAGCTGTCTTTACACACCCAGGTGGCGCAGTGATAGTAAAGTGTGCTTAGGCACGAGACAGCTCAAGGCCTAATACGATTGGGGACCATGACAGCAACAACACTGAGTAAATCATTAAAGTCTGTCTCTTTGTTGACTTTGTAAGAGCTTTCTTTACAGCAAATCAGCCAGGATTGTCTCTGAACAGCAAAACCTCTAGCTCTTTTATCTTTTAGAGGTCAGAAAGGTCATTATGGATAACAATAGCTCACAGGAACATGATAATCAGACACCTTGCTGAAACAAAGCAGACCTTTATCTGGTAGCTAAGGTTTGGTTGCACAGAAGTCATAGTTGTAAATTTGCTTATAATAATAACTAAGAGTTTCATTGGCTTAAAGGGTTTTGTGCACCCAAACCGAGGTCTATAAATTATTCCTTTCAAAAGTGGCACTCAACAGGCTCGAACAGCTGCAGCGGGACTGAATGACGACCGCTCCTCCAGGTCTCCCTTTAGAGATGTAGGGAGGTATGGAGCAAAAGGAAGCTCTCGCAGCGCTGCCGTTCCATTTGTTCATTTGTTCAGACACTCAGTCACTATGATGTTCCAACTATCCACTGCAGTGTAATTACAACACAAACATGGAAGTCTCCAAGGAGAATTGCTGTCACAAAGGGACTTGCAGAAATTTGAGGGGATTTAATGTGTCAGACTTTATGGAAATTAAACAGGCTTTCTCATTCCTGTGATGTGCATTTTGGATGGAAAGCCATTTCCAGAGCAAAATAAATTATGAGAAAAACGGAGCAACAACAAAAACAAAACTGTTTTCTATGTATGGTTAATGATATCCAACCCACCATCTCGTATAGAATGCAATGAAGAGTACGTGATTTTGAATTTGTAATAAAACGCAATGAAGCTTGGTACACTGAATTATGGCTCATTAAGATGGAAGAGGCTGCATGCATCCATAATATAGCACCATAATCAAGCACAGTTAGGAAGGTAGCTTCTAAAAGCTTATTTTTGGCACCAAAAGTAAGCATAAACATTGTTTAATTCAAAATTAAATTTTAATATCACCAGATCACTTTCCAGTGACTGAAATGCAAGCTCTGAAGCTTGCATTTCAGACTGAAAGTCTGAAGCTCTTTTAGCACATGTGGAGAACGTGTATAAATAATGGTATCATCAGGTTAGAATTTCCTTTCACAAATAATTTATATAAATAAAAAAAACTAAATATTTCCCAAAATGGAACCCTGGGGAACCCCTTTAGATATATCAAGGAAACTAGATTTGAGATCCTCCACATGAACACACTGAGTCTGATATACCAAATAATTTCTAAACCATTTCAATATCCCTGGTCCAAAACCAGCACTGCTAAGTTTGGTCAACAGCAGTTTGTGAATCAATTGAATCAAAAACCTTGGATAGATCCACAAATAAGGCTGTGCAGTGCTGTTTTCTATCCAGGCCACCAGTTAAGTCATTTATCATCACAGTTCTTAAACCAAATTGAAAAAAGTTTCAGATATTATTATCAAATAAAAAACAGTTTTAATTTACCTGAGGTTCAAAGATTTTGGCCAAGATTTAGTTTGGAGATTGGACGATAGTTGATTATTTCGGAGTGATCACCTTCTTTAAATAACGGGAGAACATCAGCAGCTTTCTTAATTTTAGGTATAGAATTTGACAAAAAGTACGACCCCAGTAATGTTTGTACCTTTTTTTCCCGAGAGTGCAAGAAACTGTAGTATTTAGTTGGCAACCAGTTTAGAAACCACCTAGTAATTAACACTAGCGCACCCAACAGAACACCCTAGCAATGCCCTAGAAACAACTCATCATTTTGCAACCAGCTAGCAAAACCAACACCTCTCTGAACTTCTAACAACCACCAGAAAACCCTATAAATGACCAATAAAGCAATCAGGTCTCCTTAGCAATCACTTCGTAACATTATAATAACAACCAGAGCACCCTACTAATATTCTACACCCACTCAGAACAACTCATCAACCAATTAGCAATAGCAAACAATGATCCAGTCCACTTTTGGCAACACTATGGAACCCACCATAACACATTATAATTGACAAAGAAAGCTGTCAGATGTCCTTAGAAACCATCTAAACAACTTCTAAGAACACATTGGCAACCATGCATGGCAAAATTATATTGCCAACCATATAAGCCTATGTTAGCAACACCAACAGCTCTCTGAACTTTCTTGTATCCACCTTATAAAATCCAGAACACCCTAGCAATGCCATAGAAAGCTCCCAGGGGAACCACCTAGCAACACTAAAGTGACGTGACATTCAGCCAAGTATGGTCAACCATACTCAGAATTTGTGCTCTGCATTTAACCCATCCGAAATGCACACACACAGAACAGAGAACACACACACACACACACACACACACACACTGTGAGCACACACCCGGAGCAGTGGGCAGCCATTTATGCTGCGGCGCCCGGGGAGCAGTTGGGGGTTCGATGCCTTGCTCAAGGAGAGAGAGATGTTCATGCACTACCCCCACCCACAATTCATGAAACCGTAAGAGTATTATGCTAGCATGCTATATTGAAACATATGTATTAAATCATTATTCATGAAACAAATTATTAAAGCACTCAAAATTGTCCTAACAAGCATGAATAGACCAATGAAATGATAATGTAATGTGTAAGGTGTAATGTATGAAAATTGCTCATAAAACTAAGTGTGAGTGTTAATTAACTAAGTTAGTCACATTCCGACCCAGACTCTAATCCATTCTCAGGAAGAGATTAAATTAAATACCTTATTTATATTACTGAGTCAGCCTGCATATCATGCTTTACTAACAGCACCTCTAGGTTTATATAAACTAGCTAACAGATAATTACATAAGTAGATTATTGGTTAGCAGGCAAAGTGACTGTCTAACGTAAAAAACCAAACAGTCAACAATCCAAAGTGTCAGTAACACATTTTCACAATCAAACAATCAATCAACCAATCAACCAATCAACAGTGTTCAAAGTTCAATTCACAAATTTTAAAATGAACTAGTTCAGTTCATAGTTCAAACAACAAAATTTTGAACTAAGTTCACTAAGTTCCAAAAATGAACTAGTTCTTAGTTCTTTTTTTCCATATGTTGCTGCGAGCTATTATTTTTCAAAATTATTGCCACAGCCCATATAGAATCAGAGACAGCAATTATTTTATCAGTTTTAACAATGAAGCTATGCATCAGATTTCATCTTCATATCCAATTTTGAATCATTATCCAACCAGGGTTTACATTAGCATTGAGGGGACAGCATTTCCCCATTGTTGCTTTAATGCTTTGTCTCCCATTCTCACCGACCTTGTCATAAACATCATAAATTTCTTTTAAATGATCATACGCCTTCTTGCTACATGCTGCTGTCGCCTCCGTGTTTTTTTTTTTTGATGACGCGTTACGCATGCGGCGGATGGCGGTGCGACACTGGTGGTGTTGCCAGATTGGGTTTTTTTTCCGCTACATATTAAGACCCGTTTACGGTGTGTTTTAGCCGGGTTTTCGCCTGGAAGGCTCTATAGAAAACTGGCACCCTATTGAACGAAGTTAACTATCGTTCAATGAACGCGTTCAGCCACAACACTGCCAATCAATCAATCAATCATTCAATCAATTTACTTAATTGATTATTTTTATTATAATCACTAGATTACAAAATTACTGAAAGTGCTGGATCATTCTTACCTTCCTGAGGAAAGATTACATTTTGCAATTTTGAAACATAGTAGGTGTCTTTAACAGGTTTACACTCGTGTGGTAAATCCAGCTTTGCTAGAGACTCTTAAGAGGCTCATGTGCATGTTGCCTAATGAGCACAATCCTGAACAATATAAAGGATTTCCTTTTTGATTGGTTTGGCAAATCAGCAACTGCTAGCCAATCTCTTCTTACAAAACTGAGGGCTTCAATGTCATCTCAAAGTCCCCTAAAAGAGGTAATACCTTTGATCCTTGCATCTTATACAGAAAGATTATGTTAACCCACTGTGAAAAGATGGAGTCTTAAAGGGATGTACTCTGAATGAAGGCACTGGTGTTGGAGGATGGTGTAGGTTGCAAAAGGCCCATGGGCTTAAGCCTCTACAAGACATTCTAATCCCCTTGGGCTTGTACCAGTGTTTTGGCAGGTGACTTAAGGCCCAGCTATTGTGCTCCAATGAGATTTGTGGGATTCTAATTAGAAGAGTTAACAACTGTTTGCTGGAAAGAAACCCAGTTGTCAAAGGAAATAATCTAATATGGATGGAGTAGCATTCAGTAGCATTTGTCCTCTGATTCTGCTGAATTTGCTGTATGAGTTCGCTTGTAATGACTACATACATATCTAGGGATTAGAACATCACATCCCAATATTTGAGTTCGGGCTCCTTTAACTGCAGCAAGCAGCTGTTTAGCAAACACCCTAGGCTAGCAGTAACTCATAACACTGTAGCAACCCCCTGACAACACTACAGCCACCGTCAGAATACCCTAGTAATATCATAGCATCTTTTCAGAAGACCTCAGCATTCACCTTTTAACGGTATAAAACCCACCAGAACACCTTAGCAATGCCCTAGAAACCACCAAGCAAACCAACATGTCTCTGAGTTTCTCAAAGACCATGAAAATGTCCCCAAAGAGCACTCAGATCTCCTGAAGCAACCAATTATCCATGCCTGAACAACCTATGAGAACACCATGGCAATCACCTAGCAACACTAAAGCACCAACCAGAACAGCCTAGCAACACCACAGAAACCACTCAGAAAATCTTAAAAGCACCAGAGGAAGCTCAAGCAAACACATACAAAAAAAATTTCAACTACACCAGTATACACAATGGCAAACACCAGGAACCCAAGCAATGCCCTAGAAACCACTCTAAACAGTTAAACAGCCAACCATCAACATTAGAACATCCACCAGAACTGCCTAACAGAGTCCCAAAAACATTCACCTAGCAACACCATGGCATTCACCAGAACTACCTAGCAACACTCAAGAAACCACTCAGAATACCCTAACACCAAATGGACAAACTAGCAACCACCTAAACACCACCCAGAACATAAACAGCAATGACCGGAACACCAGCACCCTTAAAAACCACCTAGCAACAGTATAGCATTCATCAGAACTGTCTAATAACATCCCCTCCAAAAACATTCAGAAGCCCTTAGCAACCCAAAGGACACTCTAGCAACCACATAGAAACCATTTACAACCCATACAGCAATGACTAGAACATCAGCACCCTAAAAACCACTCCAAGCACCCTAATAACCAGCTAGCAACATTATAGCAACCACCAGAATGGCCTAGCAACTCCCAAGAAGCCACTCCAAACCGCGCTCTACAAATCTGTCAGAACGACTTAGCTACCACCTTTCTTCTGGAACAATCCCCTAGCAATACTAAAGCAACCACAGCAACACTCATTCTTCAGATGTAAAGATCATGTTAGTATTCTTCCACTAAGACACAGCCGCCAACAGAACAACCTTTCTTAGAAGGCTTCACCTGGGGCAACCCAGGATTAAGTGCCCTGTACAAGGACACGGTGGTGGGACAGTAGCTTATGAATTGCCCCGTCTGGTCTCCAAATCCATAAACTTTGAATTTGTATTTGGTTTCTCTTTTACTAAGCCATCCTCAATGGAACAATTTTTACCACCGAGAAAAAAAAAATGCCTTTCTTTAGTATTAAGTCTAGTATTAAATGTGTCGCAGTGGTTTTTTTTTTTTTTTAGCACATTGTTTGTTGTGGGAACTTCATGCATGTCTTGGAAGAACAAAGGTGTGTGTGTTGTTTTCGCCATTGTGTTTTGGCAGCTGTTCTTGATGACTGTGACTTTGTGATTCTGATGACTTATCTGGAAATCCCTGACTGATGGCTGATGACAGCATCTCAGATCAGACAGGCTTTTGGATGCCCCAGTCTACCCCAGTGGTTTGACATGTTTGAACTCTATCGCAGATGCCGTGAATTGTTTTGGTTATTATGCCAGTGTATTGGCATGGGCTCTTGTCTAGCAGTCTAATGAGACCCTGGCCGGGCACGGTGCCTACATCATAAGCGGGCGTCTGATGGGCTGGATGCCAATGGATGCATGAGAGGCCCAGTATTGGCAAATTACCTTATACCCAGTTGACTGTGGGACTGAACTATTACATGGCACTTTGCCTGAGCTAAGGCCGTTCACACCACAAACAATAAATAACACAAAATGGTTTTAAAAATCAATCAAAAACTCACATGTGTTATCTCCAACTGCTTTTAATGAGTTGTTATTTTTAAATGAATCTAGGGGTATGTCATAAATTGATAGAATGTACACATGTCTAGGACTCTCTGTCTGTCTACTAATACTCAAGGATGCATCCATGCTTCTGTCAAGCATTGGTGCTTTTTTGCCTTAAACTTTTATTAAGCTTCATAGATGAGGAGGTGGAGGGGATCTTTGGCGGGGGGAGGTTCAAAGCATCAGAATTTCCTAACCCGCTTTAGAGAATTACAGTATATCGAGCCTGAATTATTCAAAACGCTTTCTAAGCACTGCACAGTCCTAAATCTGACTGAGAGCTTAAAATAAACCAACATCACGCGATCTTTTGAATTGCTCGAATGTTCCACATTTGAATTCTTAATGTGTTACTAATTTATTTGTTTTGGGGCATGGTTTAAATGTAGTCTAACCGAGTACAGTGTAAATAATAAATAATAATACAATTCATAAACCACAGATATATTTTAAAGTAACCTTAAAAGTGGCTGAATTTATTAGTCTTACAGTAGATACAAAATATCATACTAAGTTGCATCTGCAAACAAATTATGCAAGAGCTTTTCTCAGAACGGATTTTTCTTAGGCCTCTTACAACTGTTTTCATGGTAAAGTCACTTCTCAGATTCACACAGGAGTCCTGCCAAAGTAACCACAGATCTTCACATTAACATGTTGCACACATTTAAGTAAGTAAACGCGTTTTTAATAATTTTGTAATTGGGTTATTTTTTTGTTAATTATATTATATTATACTATACCCATATCCCTGTGTAGGACAAGCTGTTTGAAAAGTTTATATTATTTGAACATTGTCTTATTTTATTTGAAGATTGTCTGAACATCTTTTATTTGTGTGTGAAATATTTGCTTGCAATAGTTTTAAATATTAGATTCCACTTGGTTAGATATTTTGGTATCTGATGTATTTTTTAAATGTGACTTAAATGCTCGTCTACCATTAAGGTTCTTTTATTAAATATAATAATAATAATAATAATAATAATAATAATAATAATAATAATAATAATAATAATAATAATAATAATAATAATAATAATATGTTAGTTAATGTCAATAATAGCTCAGTATTTTTTTTTTTTTTTTTTTTTGCCATATCTCTGCCATACACCCGAATTGATTTCTTTCAAATGCATCGGAGAGCAAATAATGGAGGACATTTTTAGGACTTTTGGAGAAAGTAAAAAGAAATAATGAAAGGGGAGAGGGTACGAGAACACAGACTGAAATTGTACAAGACACACACACTCTCACACTCACACACACAACAACAGCCTCTGCTGATGTCCTGTCAGGTCGGACCTTTGCTGTTTGTGTTGTGTCAGAGAGGAATCTCAGGTCCCTGCTGAATTCCAAATTGATCTGTCAGGATGCTTGTGCCTTGATTTCCCTCCCCCTCATCTCTGCTGAAGCGTCATCTTGGCACTTTTTGTGAGTCTCAGGCCTCTCCCGGTCTGTCAGCAGAGAGAAATCCCGGTTTGAGGCCACCGGCTGCAGAGTTCAGCACTTTCTCTGTGACCTTGGCACAAGGGCCACCACGGCTTCCACAGGGACCGGACATCCGCATCACATAGAGATGCTGTACGCAGTGCACCGGCCCGAGAGGAAGCCTCTGTCATCGTGTCAGCATGACTGAAGCTGGACAGGTAGAATTATGGTGCCCGGATCAAATTTAAGCACTCTGCTGCTGAACCAGTCAAAAAATAGAATAAAATACAAGCATGCATTTCAACTAACTGACAGGACATTGGTTCATGGGGAAGATGACAGGGACTTCAATCCCTGAGGAAAATGGCACTTTTTGCTGATGCATTAATCTAAAATTCAAGTTTTATCATAAATGAAGCAAATCACACAGCCTTTTAATAATGAATTCCATAATTTATTTTTAGTTTTTTTTTCTCATCTCACATATTTGCTAACATTTTTTTGAGAAGTAGAAGCACCAGGGGAAGTGAATCTCAACCCCTTATATACTGATTTCTCATCAACTGTGCTTTATATGTACTTTAAATGCAATATCAACTTTTCAAAATATTGATGGATGATTTTTCGCCACTTTTCCATTCCCAAACACATTAAAGGGATAGTACATCCTTTAAATCACTCCACACAAAGAGTTCCCGGAATTCATATCTTATGATAAGGATTACAATATACTATTATATATATATATATATATATATATATATATATATATATATATATATATATATATATATATATATATATATATATATATATATATATATATATATATATATATATATATATATATATATATATATATATGTGTGTGTACACATATGGCACTTGAATACATAAAAGCAATGTATCTGTTTTCCACAAATGAAAGCAATGGGCGCTTTGGTGTCAAAAATAAATAAATAAATCCAATACATTAATGAATAAATAAATACAAAAGATAGACATTATGCAGCATTGGCCAGTTCACCGGCTACTGATCTGCAAGTCAGCTTAAATATATACCAGAACAATAACTCACGTTAAGGTCAGTGGTGCAAGCACAGGCAATCGAAACATTAAAGATGGCAATCTATCTAAGCCGAAAGAGAGATATGATTCATATAGTACAGATAAACATATGTGTCTGCAGTCGAACTGGTTGCGGTGAGTAAACTGAAACTATCACATGTGCGGTCTAAAACCAGAATGAGAATACAATATAATTAAACAAAAGACCTTCACAGCACAATTCGGATTTGTTTTGGCTTCTTTAAATCCATATTTTAGTGCAAAACATATTTCAGGTTCCACTGATTGTGCGAACGAAGAAATAAATGTTGAAAACTCATTGCAAGCTTTCCGTTCTGACCAGTAAAAAAGGTTGCATCAGTGCCCTTCAGTTGCTGATAAGAACCAAACCTTTGGTCCGTTTGTTCTGTTTGTCCATAACAGACAAATAAATACCATCGACTCCACCATGAAACAGGTGAGATGAACAATTCATAAAATAACTTTTCTTGTACATAATTGGATGCAGTGCTTTGAAGAATCGAATCCTGGTCCTGGAGTCCTCCAGAAATGCAATTTGGATGCCATTGGGACCCAAATTTGAAAATGATGTCACAATTTACTCACCCTGATGTTATTATTTAGACCACAAAAGAAGATATTTGAAATACACAAGTAAAAAATGAATCTCAGTAGGGTCCATGGGGTCCAGTATTTGTCTTGGGCCCCATTGACTTTCATTGCATGGACCATAAAGTTCTTCAAAATATCTTCTTTTGTGGTCCACAGAAGAAAGTCATACAGATTTGGATTGACATGCAGTAGATTAAATAATGGCAGAATT
Source organism: Carassius gibelio (assembly GCF_023724105.1). Taxonomy (NCBI): domain Eukaryota; kingdom Metazoa; phylum Chordata; class Actinopteri; order Cypriniformes; family Cyprinidae; genus Carassius; species Carassius gibelio. The sequence continues at coordinate 8,881,736 of NC_068390.1, forward strand.
GCTATTTTTGAGTGAAATATTCATTTAGAATAGAGGCTCCCAGACTAAAAATGAGTGTTTCATCTAAAATATGCAAGCTGTGGTCTTCCTGGACTAGGATTGAGCACCTCTGCTCTGATGAACTACATGAAGGTACATTAGACATAGGCTGAATCACTTGACTGAGTGCGGCCGAAATTCGGCATGCTCATCCGCGGGAAGTCCTTGTTTCTGATCTCGTATATGGACTTTCTCCTGGCCTGAACCCCTCTTACTGCCGTTTTAATTTTCCTCCAGCCCAGGTGATTGAGTTCTGCAAGGTTGAGCACCACGCAGAGCCCACTGACTGCAAACATGAAGACGAGGAACACAGTTTTCTCAGTGGGTCTCGAAACGTAGCATTCGACATCTTTGATGCAAGGGTAGCGATCGCACTCGTACACGGCAGGAACGTTGAATCCGTACAGGAAATACTGCCCCACCAAGAAGCCGATCTCCAGAGCGTTCCTGAAAACCACTTGAATGATGTAAAACCTTGAGATGCCCTCTTGTCGTCTCATTTTCGATTTGGCAGTTCTCATGGCTGAACTGGGGATCTCTTTCACTTCCAAACAGTCGGGCTCAGATTCTTTGGTGGAGTTTTCTGTATTCTGAAGTACTCCGTTCACAATGGTGCTTTTGAATCTTCTGCTATCTTCTCGTTTCATTGAATCATGATCTTTGTCGAGGGACAGGTAGACCATGGAGTATCTACGCTCCTTATGTTTGGCCGACTGATGCACCGAGTATGTGATGAAGCATAGACTGGGTGTGCAAACCATGATGATCTGGAACACCCAGTATCTGATGTGAGATATAGGGAACGCTTTGTCATAGCAAGCTTGGTTACAGCCCGGCTGTAAAGTGTTGCATACGAACATGGACTGCTCGTCGTCGTACACGGTCTCTCCTACTATTGCAACGATTAGAATCCGGAAGATCACCACCACTGTCAGTAGGATCCTAAACATAAAGTCAGAAATATTTTAGTTCATAGTGTATCTGATCCAGTATTCACAAAACAGTTAAGTCAAAGCAAGACAAACAATATAAAACACTTGCCAAAATGGAAAATAAATAAATGAATACATTTACTGTTAGAAATGTGGCTGCTAGAAATTCACTGCAAAAATACAGTGACAACACTTCATTTAAAGGGTTCATATTCTGCACTTTTTTTGCAGCATATATACTGTATATGTATATATATATATATATATAGTATATTGAGTCAAAAACAGAAAATACATTTAACACCTCCGCACACACATACACAATGACTGAATTAATGAATACATTAATAAATAAATACATTAATGTAATCAATTAATTAAAAACATTACGATTAAAGATAAATTCCTTTTTTTATTCACTGTAAAAAATAGCACACGTTTTGCACATCATAACTTAATATATTTCATGAAGTGATATAATGTTAATATTCCACAGATGTACTATTTATGCTATTATCTGACAATACTAGTGTTCCAATGTACTAAGCTTTGTTGTTTGCATATACTGATACATTTTGTTAAACTTAAGACCGCATGATGAATTCAGTTTCATCAAATGTGAAGCTTCTGCAAAAATACCCAGTAAGTCCAAAGTATATAAATGCGTTCAGCATACAGTGTTCATTTACATCACACAAAACACATGGCTAAATAATAATGCTATATACATTAAACAAATAACATACAATACTCTTTGAATGTACATGACTGATAAGAAAAAAGAAACATCAGTATTTTATTGAAATGTGACGTGTCACGCGTGGACTTGTTCATATGAGAACGTTAATTATAAGGTGACTTTTAATTTATTTACTGCAATAATTATAACAGTAGATTTATTATCGTGTCGAATATAACAAATACACCGTTAATTGTTATGGTAATTTATACTTTTTATACTTTCAAAAACATCACTAAAGTAAAACGATCAGTAAAATGTATTTTCAGTAAAATCACATGCAGTGTATTTTAAATCTAACTTTTCTTTTTTAATCTAACTTTTCATTTTTTTCTTGTTTATTGTATATGATATGGTAATTTACAGTTAACCAACTAACAGGTTTTAACTGCACGGTTTTCTGTTCTTTTGACTGTGCAGATTGACGAGGGGAGCTGTCCAGTGCTGAAACTCTCTCCACAGGCAAACGCGCGCTTCCAGCCAAGCAGGGTGCGCACATTTCTTTGAAAGCATATCAGATCTGACACGGAACAGCAGTCTTACCGATGGCACAAAATCTTTGTTGTCCAAAATGTGCTGTAACAACAATAACATCAAAAGCATTATCGTAATTCTTCGAACATCTTCCTGTCCGTTACAATGGGCACATCAAGCTCCAATAGTCAATCGCTCTCATTTAGAAGGGCCACTGCGTAACGACCTCAGCATTTTTATTTTAATGTGCAAAACAATCAGTAAACATTTTCCACTTTTTTTTTTCCTCACCTCCCGATCATAGTAGAGTGCTGTTGGACAGCCGCCTCCAGGAGACGCTCGAGAATGGTCCATTCCCCCATGGCTTTTCATTCGGAGACGATATAACACAGTGGACCGTGTAAAACCAAATGCGAGCTACTGTTCCGCTCCGAGGGCGAGTGTAGTATCGGGCGAATGCATTGATTAGTCGCTGCTGTCGCTCCGGAGCGCGCGCTCTCGTCTGAGGTCCCGATCCGTCTAAAGTCCTCCTATTTTCTGTAGACAAGTCGCTCTGAGCCTAAACGGAGGGGAATATAATGTTTGGCTCGTGCTAATCCCGCTTTAAGTAGACTGCCCCCCTCCTCCTCCCCGTGCGTCACGCGTAGACAGGTTGTTGGAGAGAAACCAGAACAGCAGGATCTCTCCGTTTCATTATTCTCCGAATATGCCAGAGATGCCCTGATTAATCCGTAATAAAATCATTGGTGATAAACTCAAATCACAGGGGAAGTCTGTCTCCCGCGACATGCACGCACCCGCTTGATAGGATGGGAGATTAGAGCTTACTGTAGAGTTCGCCTTCGTGTGCGCGCACGAACAGGGCGCGGATCATGGGGGGCATTTAAGGCTTGAACCCCGGCAAAGAAAGCCAAAAGGTAAGTCCAGGTTTCAAACGGGCTTTCCAACATCTTACTAATGATTTAGATACAAACTATAGCCAGAGCGCGTAAAAAAAACAAAACCACCATGAGCTGAGTTGGGAAAAAATGTGATGGCACCTTTATGCAATTCAATATGTCGTTTAACCTAACTAACTGTTGCACCAAATGAACCTCAACCAATAGTTTCTTGAAAATTACCTTATACTTTAACTAAATTTTTACTTTAGAATTTCTTGAAAACAATCGACTGCCCTGAAACGAATTGCATTTTTACATATGTAAAAATGACACTACGTTTTCTGTTATGCAAAACAATTATTTTGTAAACAGCTGATTGACAGCTGGTTAATCTGACCTCTTCAAGTCAAGCACAGTCCCTTAACCCTCATTTGCACTCTCCCGCAGGTGATGAAGAGGTAGGCCTATTTGTGGTAACGCCTGTGGTGAACTTACACTGGTGAGTAATCGCTTTAGGACTACCCTCTAGGATGGAGAGACAAAACATGGAAAATCCCTGCTAGAATCCAACTGATAACTCAATGTTTGCACATATTTCTAGTGTAGGTAAGACAAAAATAAAATCGTCATAATCCAATGAGCTGCCTTCTCCTCTGATCTCCCTTCGCCTCCTAGAGAACCTCAGCTATTTTTAAACTAGGTGCTAATTGAAGTTGCAAATATGAATCCATCACAGATGGCTTCTGTGCAATCCTGTATTCACTGCATTAATGAACAAAGTGTTACATTTCTTGTAGTAAATGACAAAGATAAATTAAAGACAAATTAAAATAGTGACAAAAATGTACTTCTTCGCAAATTTCCTGGTCGTGTTTATTTAAAAACAAATAAATATCTACATACAAATTTATTTATGATTCAGTAAGTACCTACAAACACATTGCACTTTGGTGTAAACATACTGTACAAGGAAAAATAAAGGCAAAATCTGCCTGTATGCATAACAGGCGGAGGTAATGTTGAGAATTTCTGTTAATTCTGTTAGAATGAATGTGTAACATGGGTATCCTGGCACTTAGAAGCACTTCCTGTGGACGATGGATGGGCCAGCCTCATCGTATTCCTGCTTGCTGATCCACATTTGCTGGAAGGTGGACAGGGAAGCCAGGATGGAGCCACCGATCCAGACGGAGTACTTACGCTCAGGGGGAGCGATGATCTGTCAGAAAGAAAACACGTGATGATTACAAATCAAACGTCTTACTTAGTTGAATTAAACTTCAAAGAAGACAGGAAATCTGAATGTCTGAATAAATGTTCTACCTTGATCTTCATGGTGCTGGGGGCCAGAGCAGTGATCTCCTTCTGCATTCGATCAGCAATACCTGGGTACATGGTGGTGCCACCAGACAGGACGTTGTTGGCATACAAGTCCTTACGGATGTCAATGTCGCACTTCATGATGCTGTTGTAGGTGGTCTCGTGGATACCAGCAGACTCCATACCTTTGGTGAGAAAAATACGGTGTTGTTATTGTTAGCTAAATCTAAAGCTATTAATTAAAGTAAAGTAGAAATAAAGTGAAATATAAATATTGGATGTGAAAATATGAAAATTAAGAATGATTTAAAAAAAAATATATAAAAAATGTTGCTTTGGTAACTAACTGAAATAAATTAAGTTGGAGTACTAAAATGACTAAAATTAAAATAAAAAATAAAGTTACTTAGAATTATGAAAAGTAATAAAAATCACTAAAGCACATAATAAAATTACAAAAATGGGTTAGTTAAATCTAATGTTATTGTTAATTAAAATTTTAACTAATTGCAAAATAATAATAATTATTATTATTCATACAACAATAAAATAAAATATAAAATGACATATATAGTTGAAATAGAATGTGGCCTTGGCAACAAAATAAGATAAATGAACTGACTAAAACTAAATAAAACTAAACTGAAATTAAATAAAGTTAAATATAAATATTACAAAAATTACACAATCAAAAGCAAATAAAAAACAAATCTAAAACTATGTAAAATCGTGTTTGGTTAATCAAAAAAAGGCTAAATAAAATAAAAATATTAGATGAAATAAAATGAAAATATAAAAATCAAAGCTGATTCAAAATAATAATAAATATTTAATAATATACAAGTAATACTAAAACAATACTGAACCAGATTAGACAATATTTAACCAATATGCAGATACATTGTTTTATTTTTTTTATTTTTTTTTATGGTAGAATAATATGATATCACCTACCAATGAAGGAAGGCTGGAAGAGAGTCTCTGGGCAACGGAAACGCTCATTTCCTATGGTGATGACCTGACCATCAGGCAACTCGTAGGACTTCTCCAGAGAAGAGGAGGAAGCCGCAGTGGCCATTTCATTCTCAAAGTCCAGAGCGACGTAGCACAGCTTCTCCTTGATGTCACGGACAATCTCACGCTCAGCTGTGAGCATATATTTCCATTGATAACTCAATATATTATTATTACACCGGTTTGATAACTCTAATAATGATACAGCATAGCTTATTCATACCAGTGGTCACAAAAGAGTAGCCACGCTCAGTTAAGATCTTCATCAGGTAGTCAGTAAGGTCACGACCAGCCAGATCCAGACGCATGATGGCGTGGGGCAGGGCATAACCTTCATAGATGGGCACATTGTGGGTCACACCATCTCCGGAGTCCAGCACGATACCTACAAACAACAACAAATCTTTAAGGCTCCTGGGAAACCTTCAAGAAACATTTTCATGATTGTATTCATAAATACCACACTCACCGGTGGTACGGCCAGAAGCGTACAGTGACAGCACAGCCTGTATGGCCACATACATGGCGGGAACGTTGAAGGTCTCAAACATGATCTGCAAATGAATGGATGCCAGACATTTGTGAAGTCAAATGTATCCACTGTATAAAGCAGCTTTACAGCAAAGTATGTTCATGTTTATAATATCGTCATTTCTCCATGCCTTTATAGTCCAGTAAGCAGGATAAAGTTTCTAAAGTCATGCGTCTGAGGAAGTTGAAGTGAGTTTACCTGTGTCATCTTCTCTCTGTTGGCCTTGGGGTTAAGAGGAGCTTCGGTGAGCAGGGTGGGATGTTCCTCGGGGGCCACACGCAGCTCATTGTAGAAGGTGTGGTGCCAGATCTTCTCCATATCATCCCAGTTAGTGATAATACCGTGCTCAATTGGGTACTTCAAAGTCAGGATACCTCTCTTGCTCTGAGCCTCGTCACCCACATAGGAGTCTTTCTGTCCCATTCCTACCATGACACCCTGTTAGAGTAGAGATTATGTCTATAGTTCAGTACAAACTGTATAATATTCCTCATTAGCCCATTTTTTAATCGAAAACACCATTGTACCTGGTGGCGAGGACGACCAACGATGGAGGGGAAGACAGCACGAGGCGCATCATCTCCGGCAAAGCCAGCCTTCACAAGGCCAGAGCCATTGTCGCACACAAGAGCGGTGGTCTCGTCGTCGTCACACATGGTGTCAGCTGGGGCTCTAAATGAGGATCAGATACACGTACTGTACTGTGAACATCCGAGTCATTATGTTTGCATTGTTGACAAATTCACGTTTGTTCTGCAGAATAGACCACAAGACTATCTGAAATTCTTTTGATTATAAAACACCAAGAAAACAATGGCTCTTTTGAGAACTTTTCACTGAAAGGTTCTTTGGGGAACTGAGAGTGAACAGTTCAATGAAGTTGCACCTAACAAACAGTGCTTTATAGTGGAAAACACACACACACACACACACACACAAACACTCACACACACAGAGAGAGAGAGAACCTTTTGGAGAACATAGTTCTGTAATTCCTGAGATGCTGACATGCTCATCTTTTATTGACTAATCCTCGACAAGTTTCAAAAGTAAAAACATTAACTTTGTTTTGTAACTCATAGTCAGTAAAGTATTAATAACTGACAACTCCAAGCCTCTGAAATGTTTGTTTAACTATATTAAATAAATATAATATTATCAGCTGACCTAGCTTAAATCCTAGCGTTCAGAAGTCCATCCCTTTAAATGAAGTCTGACATATCGGAAAGCTTTAGCTGTACTTACCAGATCAGCACCAGGAGCTGGTTCCCTTGGAGAGTGAATGGTAGACGGCGCCTTGAGGCTCAGCCGATTTATACTCCCAGAGTGGCCCGGCGCGCGCTGGACTTCCCTCTCCTTATTTGGTAGCCCGAGCGCCATCAGAGCGGAGTGGCCATGAATGGAAGGGCGCGAGAGGAGAGACGCCCGCGAGGCATTCGGTCCCGCCCATGTATGGGAAGAGACGCGGGGAAGCATCGCGGGGGGCGAGTGATGGTATTCCGCGATTTTCAGCACGTCATTATTAATCACCATAAACACTGATGAAATGTCATTTCTAAAATCAGCACGTTGCACGGTTAAAAAATGACGAAACATAAGCGATCTCTCTCTCTGTCTCTCTCTAGGCCTAACTATATTTTAAACAACATTTAAAATTATTATAACATTATAAAAGCTACAGGTAAATGAAAAATGGAAATATCTATCTATCTATCTATCTATCTATCTATCTATCTATCTATCTATCTATCTATCTATCTATCTATCTATCTATCTATCTATCTATCTATCATAAGCAGGGGAAAGCCATAATCTTTATATAATACACAGTTTAATATCACTACATTAGGAGTGAATAAGTAAATAGGAGTGAAGTAAATAGACTTTGAAATTAAATCATATGTTAGTCTTGGAAACAACATTTGAAGCGTAATGATAAATCTAAATAGATGGGACTGACAATAGAAATGCATCGGGGAGAATGATCATTTGTGCAAATTACATTTGAGCAAAATCCTGAAACCACACTAGACAAGACATGGTGCCCAAAATGCAATTGTGCTGTTTTGTCATCCATCCCCCATTCAGGCCAGGCCTTTCATCTGACGTGTCACTGCCATTTGTTTCCATTTATATCGTAGCTAAAGTGTTTGATATTTAGGATGATGAAAGGCAGGGTGCAAAACTCGTGTATGGGTTATTTGTCTGCTTTAGGATCTTGCACTGTATATCAACGGTACTTTATAAAGCTTTATTTGATTTGAGAGTCATCAGCTGCTTAAATGCAGTGATCAAGAGACATTTATTTATAGGGAGCCACTCTGAATTTTGAGATCACTTTGCAAACCTGAGGAAGCACATCAGCACTCTTAAAAAAAAACCATGACAAAGACCCACTGCCCTTAGGTTAGTACCATTATAATGACGAATAGAGGATTGTTATGGAAGTCACATCAAAAACCATTGCCAGCGTGTGCTTTAATAAAATATTTAATCAACAATTGCTGAGTTGTGGTGTTATCATCCCCTCAGTTCACCTCCTCTCTCCTGTATTTTCTTTTAAGGGCAAGAGCATCTTTCCATTTAAAAATGTTAATTTGCGTTACTCTGTCTACCGATTTATGTCACTGCCGAGTGATGTGACGTGCTGTTTTTTGCATAATCCCCAACATTCTCTGTCTGAGCATCTGCCAGCCGGCAGGGCTTAAGGTTCCCTCAATCTGAACTCATTGTGGCTGTGTTAAGGGTGATTTGGCTGCTACAAAAATAACCGTTATATTTCCATGAACCGCTTGTGTGTGAATATGTCAATGTTTGAAAATGTATTTCCAGACAATATTCCCAAAAAGGTACAAGGCTATTCTTTATATATGTGCTGCTACAGAATGAAATCTAAGCAGAAAACTTCAAGGCTTCACAACTTGCTTTTCCCTGAAATACCGTCGCTTTGAACTTACAGTAAACTTTAATCCATTTAAGCAGCAAAACAGCCTGTAAAGGGCCAGCAGTTGCACTTAATTCTCCCGCAACTTTTCCAGTAATCCACTCACACTTCAAAACTGTTTAACATTCACGCTGAAGGCATCTCCTAACGGTTTTCCAAAATTACAGTAATCTTGTGTTCGCAGTGTTCCCAGCTAATGGTTTCCGTGACATCTCTCTTCTGAAATGTACATGCATCTCGTTTGCCCTTTAAGGACCTCTTGTGCTTCCTTAAAAAGGAAAGCTGAATGTCATAAGTCTTCAGATGAGCCGTGGTTTCCATTGAGCAGAGAACCATTATTATTCTAGGGCCACATTCTCTGGATAGTAATGCCGACTGGTCTTGTTACAATATATGTTGCTTGCTGTCGGCAATATCTCTCTATAGCCATCTGAAACTTGATGCATTTCATCCACTGGAAAGGAATTGATTGGTGCATTCATCATACAACACATTTATGATTTCAGAAATGGCATAATCAGATATCCAATACTATGTACTGAGCAATGTTCAGCTCGTATTTTATAAATAGCTCTATGATTACATAATTATCATGTGAGCCATGCCGCTAACCTCTCTTATTGTTCATCATATGCTCTGAATGATCCACAGAACTGACGCTGTATTTATACATGCATGTCTATACATGTTAGACATCCAAGCTTCAACCCCATGTCAGGCAAGCCAAATAGTACTCAAAATAGTTTTTGAATTAGTAAATCAATCAGTTATCAATAAGCCGTTATAGTACATACAGGTCAGACTCATAGGTTGGGGATTGAGTGGTCTGTGTCAAACATAATCTTGAATAAAGGCTGGGTGAGAGCCAGACATTTCATAGTGGAGCGTGGAAAGCTGAATCCACGGCCTCTCTGTGATCTCGTTCTGAACTCATGCCAGCTTCACAGGAATAACCTGTCACCACCCTCTCGCTTCTTCTTCTCTCTTCTATGGTTGAGACACACTCATGCAAACAGTTTATGCCAAATGTGTGTCACTGCAATTGGTAAACAAAACATAACCAGTGCTGGGTAGATTACTGTCAAATTGTAATGCATTACTGATTCCACATTACATGACAAAAGTTGTAGTCAGTAACGTAATCCATTCCATTACACATTTTAAGTAATATAATCAGACTGCATCTGAATGTCTACTTCTATTCTATAAATTAGTAAACCAAAAGAGTAGCATTTCTTAATTAATCGTTTGCTTAAAAAAGTAGTCAAAAGGTCCCCAGATGACCTTCTACTTCCAAGACTCTGGAGTTTGCATTCAATGGACACTTTACTGTCCCATGGAGCCACAAGAGAAAAGACAATTGAAGATAAGTGAAGGCTCAAATTTGCTTTGACCAACAAAAAGCTTCTTGATTTGTTGCTTTCTACATCGCTACAATAATCCTTTGTCTGACCCTGAAAGTTCACAGAAATGTGAAGACACCTTAAGAGATATTAGTGCATGGAATATCTAAACTAAATGCTTGTCCTCCCAGGTTTGGAGACTCCAGGTGTCTTGAGAAGTTTTCTTTCATGTGTGGTCCTGAGATCGTCTTAAAACAGTTTTGTGGCTAAAATCTTCTTTCAAGAGTTGATTCATCTGCTGTGGTTTGCAAAGGATTTAAAAAAAGGATGGAGCAACTGTTTCACAGACATCGGCTCCCTTTTGCTTTTAGTTTGACAAGATGTGTATGTGTGTGTTTAGATGGAGGGTCACTTGTGGAACAGCTGCTGGGGTGTTTGACACAGCTCACACTCCCCTTCTTACACACACACACATGTATGCACGCACACATACACACACCTGTCTTCCCAGAGCAGAGAATACAATGCACAATAAAACCCAAGACTTAAAAGGTGTCAAGCTTGTTGTTTGTTTACAGGTCAGCAAACTGGTGACACATTTTCCCTAGGAAGTGTTTAGACCACACAGACAGTGGACATGCCACGCTGAAAGTCAGTTACCAAGGAAACCTTTTACAATTCACAATTGTGCTAACATTTGCATATAACTGAAGATTTTGACATTTTCTCAAGTAAATGTGAATGGTGCTTGCACACAAGGCAATGTGTTCTAGGTAATTACAAGTTGCTTAATTTCCAAAAAGCATCATTAGCTCACTATGGTTGCAAGTTCCATTGAACTCTATTGATAATGACGAAATTGCAACCATAGTTGCCATTTGGAAATGCACCCATGAGTGGTTGTTTATTTATATTGTTTGCCTCCTACGGGGCTCATGTCAATGCTTTTTCTTTTTAATGCTTTGCTAATATGATCTAAGAGGTTGTTATAAAGTTGGTCTGTGGCTATTAGAATATCCTTGATTGTTTATATGGCATTGCTAAATGGTTTTAGGGTATCTGGGAATTTATCGTCAGAAGAAGCAAAACAGATGATTAATAACCCATCTCTTTAACCTGGCTTACACATAACACACTAACACATTTATATAATTCAAATGCATTAAAGGATTGCTATGCTGCATTTATTAGGTCAACAAGAACTGGGAACACTTCCTATAATATCCAATGTACTCGCTACACCAAAGTCTCTATGATAATTGGTTCATAGCTTCACTTAGAAAAAAAAAAACATTAGAACAATAGATTTGAGATATTCATGTCCATGGCACAAACTGTTTGGGACAACATATGCTAAATAGTTATTTAGGGTATGTGTAGCAATTATGTATTTCATATATAAGCAATCGTGATGCTTTCCTTAGCCAGCACCAGAAAATATAAAATGCCTCAAGTACTATTAAAGATCCAATAATAAATCAAGCAACAGCAACAATGCTCAGCGATCCAAACAACCGCATGACCTCCCAGCCTTGAATACCTGACCCACTATGGTCGTCAAAAAAGATGAGGAGCTGAGTCACATTAAGTCAACTCTTGTGGTGTAAGGTTTCTGTGCTTTGAGGAGGGGACGGCCTTGAAACCAGAGCCTCTGCTGCTGAAGTCAAAGACCCTGCCCCGGCCTGTCCAAAATATCCTGGCTTCCTACCCTCAGAGATGCCTCTCATTCTCACCCCAGCTCTAGAGATTCATTCCTGCATCATCACACACTTAACCTTCGATTATTTCCACTAACAGTAACACACAGCAGTGGTCCAGCAGACGGACCCTGGGGGCTACAGCTGAGAGAGACCCCTGTGGCTTCAGATCACTGGAATACCTATGTGTGCAACTACATCCAACGCTGGGGTTATGGGAAGAGCCCCTCTATATGGTGCCAATCCAGAGTGGAGATAAGTCTCTTTGGCTGACAGCACAGGAAATGTGGCCTCATTATAACTGAATCAGGAATTGACAGATAAATATTTGTACCAATAGTGTGATGGACATGCTTGATACCTCAGATTGTCTGACTTGCTATTACTTCTTCTGGTTTTCATGTGGCAGATGATAAAAGGGACAAAAAAGTCCAATAGTCATACTTCTATAGGACTGATAATCGTGGGTCAAGATAGTCTTAATTGGTCACAGTGGGATACCAGCTGACCAAACAGCTAAAACCATTTAAACACCAGCTTGGCCAGGCTGAGTTAGCAACACTTGAAATTAGTGTACATAATATCATGCTGAAAACACTCTAGCAGCCACACATCTTACTGTAGCAAACACTCATGACATGCTAGTTAGAGCCTAGCAACACTGAACACAGCCTAGAAACATGCTATAAAAACCATACATATCTATATTGCCACCAGGCAGTCATTTAACCAGACTGAATAAAAACATGGACGTAGTCTCCGTGACGCCAGCCGTCGGATGGAAGAGCATTTTTGAAGCCTAAATTGGGCAGAGCCGGAACATTGCCATCTTGGCAGGAAATCATTCCCGGAAGATCGAAAAGGGGCAAAGAGGCGGGATGTGGGTGGAGCTGGTTGCTGAAATCACGCCCGCCTACCTCGACAGTGGTGACGGCAGCACAGATCCACTTGTCACTCAAGTGGCCACGCCCTTAATCATGCAGAACTTTAAGGCTTAATATAATTTAAACAGAGGAGTAAAACAAATTTCACCCCCCTCACAGTTGTCATAAGGGCCAAAATTAGCTACATCAGGGTTATTCAAATCTTGCCCTGGAGGGCCAGTGCACTGCAGAGTTTAGCTCCAACACTTATCAAACCCACCTACCTGTGATTTTCTAATGATTCCAAAGACATTGATTGACAGGCTCAGGTGTGTTTGATTAGGGTTGGTGCACTGGCCCTCCAGGGTAAGATTTGAATAACCCTGAGCTACATAGACCAAAATCACTTACTGTACCAGGCTGTAAACATATTTTAGTCTGCTGTAAAATTGTGGGTATGGGATTGACTCCCTTTTGGAGCCAGTCTCTAGTAGCCAGCCGATATGTGTTGGTTTCCAGAAAGAGACCGGTGGGTTGCATTTAACATTTACTTTAAATTACTTACATAATTACTATTTTTTTTATTTATTATTATTATTAAAATTGTATATATTAGTTTTATGTTTTTTCTGATCTGCAAGCATCCTTGCATGACTGGGCCTACTTGACAAAAATGAAAACGTTGGACTCCTGTTGCCTGCAGGGAGTTTGACATTGTCACTGCTTCTTAAACCGAGTATGGCAGAGGCCCACTGAGAGGTGGACTCGGCTGGCATCTTTCACTGGCTCATAATAAAAACATACAGTCCTCTGCAGTCTCATTGACACTGAGCTGCCTTTGTTGGAATGAAAAAGGATATAAGGATTTGTAAGGAGTTCCTCACATCACAGAGAGAGTGCTTGAATCTGCACACAAAACTGGGCATACGCTACAGGAAAATGAGAACATCCGAGCTCAAGAGATTTTAGTTGAACAGAGCGTTTAACAAAAACGAAGTTAAGAAGCATTGAAGTTTTAAAAGTTTTAACTTCTCATTTTGAGAAGATCCAAAATGCACAGCTTCTTAATCTTTCACTGCAGACATGGATCTGCATCAAAGCATCATACCTTCAGACACTGCCTGATAAGATCACAATTCGTAGGTTTTGGACGGCCAGGCCAGAGTGCTCAGATATAGCATGGGATAATTTACAAATTGACACTTTTCAGTCATCATGATTTGCACTACAGCTGAAGAAAATTAACTCCAGTGACAAATATATATACGGTAATGATCAGAACTAAACAATGGACATATTATTATTATTTTTTCATGCTGCAGGCAGTGCTCTGTCTTTAGCAGAGTGCACCAACTGCTTTCAACACAAGAGGTTCACCATATTCAGCTGCTGACTTCAATCACAGAGGAGCACAAAAGACACAGCTGGCGATCACTTGTTTCGTCATAAATGGATTCTAACCTTTCACTCGGTTTCCACTGGTGCACAAATGGTCTTATAAGACAAGACACCCAATAGGTGTAAACATGAATTGCAAAAATAATGTGTGTAATATCTATTAAAATATAGATTCTAGATCGGTCATTGTATGATTAAGTTAATAATTGGTTTTAGGTTTAAAAAACACGCTAAACATTTCAGGTTACTCATGTATCCATGGTTCCCCGAGAGGGGACGAGACTGCATCCTCTAGCGGATACTTTGGGGACTGCCTCCAGCAGGACCGGTGTCTGAAGCACGTGTGAAACATCTCTGTGGCTAACGTAGCCAGTGAAGTCACAGACAGGCACCCGTAAGTATAAGAGGGCATCTGCCAAACACTTCACTTACTTGTTTGTCTGACGGAGAATTGAAAACAGGGCAGTCCTAGGCAAGGCAAGGGGATGCAGCGTCTCGTTCCCTCTTGGGTTACATGAGTTACTTACAAGGAGGACCATACATGGGTAACCCGAGATGTTACCCTTCTAGGGAACTTGTGCTGCGTCCTCTAGCATACACTTTGGGGGACAGAATACCCACTCAGCCATGCCGCGGTGCATGCCTGTTTGCCTGTTGAGAAAGCACAGAGGGAAGCTACAGACATACACCAGTCCTTACCTCAGAAAGGGGGCAAGTCATAGACACCTGAGGAAAACTGATTTTTTTTTTTTAACCCAGTCAATCATAAGTGTCACTCCATTACCCAAGCTAGTAACACAGCTATCCTCAGAAGGCTACAATAAGCTTACAGTTACAATAAGCCAAAGCAACATACAGGGCCATCCATTTTAAAACCTTATGGCTAACCTCAAGAGATAAGGGGAAGTGAGGGGATAAGGGGAAGGAGACAGAGACAGTCCAGCAGTTTCAGTTTCAGAGGAAGACTTGAGGAATAAAATTCCAGACTGACTCTTCACCTTCCTGAAGCCTGCGATCAGAGTCTACACTGTGCCTCGCAAGATGCCTCATCCCTCGAAAAAAGAGACAAAACGCAAGCTGAGCTTTTTCATTGGAAATGTTTCACAATGAGCGCATTCAGAGCCCTCGAGCACAAAACACGCGTGCTCCACACCAAGACAGATAACACACAGATCATGTGTGTCCTCGGGTGTCAGAAACCTAGGACACAGAGGCACACACTTTGTTAAATGCTCACCTGTCTTGGTTTTCTCCATGCCTCCGCACGCACTGTCAAACAGCTACTGATGACAACAAAAGTGACATGTTCGGCAGGTGCCCACATATACCTCTGGGTGCCCGTCTATGACATCAAGGGCTACATAAACCAGAGGTCTTTCACACATACTTTAGACACCGGTTCTGCTGGCGACAGCCCCTAAAGTGTCTGCTAAAGGACACAGCGCATGTTCCCTAGAAGGGGAATTCTGAATCAGCATAGTGAATTAGTGAAGTCATTTGTTGTTGCACTAATGACCTGCCAGCTGTGAGCTGCATGTTAAATGTTCGTCCGCTTGGCAGGACAATATCCACTCACTGGTCTGGGTCACGCATTAAAGATCATAAAAGCAATACATGACTATGAAATCATAGCGCTTGAACAAGCATTTGTGGATATATTAGACTGGATAAACAAAATCCTTTTGTCTCACCATCAAACATCATTAGACGACATTTAACAATGTATATGACCTAAATGACTTGATGATCCTATCAGATAGAGACTTTTCATTGGATTAAGCTTTGTGTTAACCTCCTCAAGAGAAATGTAAACAATGAGAACAAAGCTTAATCTGAGGGTGACCTGGAATACAACAAAAGTGATAGAGTTTGAACTAACCCACAACACTTTTATGACCTGTACTGTGATATTTGAAGTATCTTTTTTTTCTTCGTCCGAGTAAGCAATATTTCACAACTTTTGGAGGAAAAAAAAGATGGGTTAATATACTAGTGTCTGGGGGGTGGGGGGTGTATGTAGTGGAGGTGACATGGCTGTGTATTCTCATAATTATTTTCTGATTTTATTAATTTTGTGACATGAGGACTAAACAAAATCCCCTATTATTCCACTATTTTTAATGAAACCAATAAGAGTTTAATACATACCATTAAACCTTGGCATAACATAGAGGTCAGTGTGTCCTGTGAGGTGAACTTGTCCCCAGGCACAGCAGACACTTATTAAAATTTAATAAAGCCTATTTCTTGTTGGCAATGAGCCATTATTATGATTGGACTTTGGTTGCTGAGGTAAAAAAAAAAATCGAATAAATAAATGAACAAACTTCCTCATTTAAGGAAATATTTGATTAGACTGACCTAATGACATTAACAATTTCTTTTATTTATTTATTTTTGTTTCCTAATTAAACTTTTAACTCGCATTACCTCTCTGCCACTGAAGGAAACTCTTAAGGACTCAAGAAGTTTACAAAAAGAAAGTCAAGTTTTAAAAGTAATGTATAATATGTATTGATAAGATTATGGCTTTTATTTAGAATATACATAAATGGTAGCCATACTAAACCATACCTGACTGGTAGCTCCGTAAAATCCATAATGATATATAATTTCAGTTATATACACTGGACCAGAAGAGTACAATTGCTAAGATTGAGAAAACAAAATACACCATCTAGTGTATATACATGGGACAACTGAAAATGACACCACACTATGACCATGCTGTAGACAACTGAATAAAATGAATGAATTATAGCAAGAGTTAATAAGCTAAAAATTACAATACATGGTCAAATGCCATGCAAAGACTTTGGTGTTGTTGTAATGATGTACATTTCTTCCAGTGTTGCAAATGAGTTCAACAACAACAATGGAACAACCACTATGGACAACCAAATTATTTTTGACTTTTTCTTTTCTTTTTCACACACAAATGTATGGTTACATCACACTGTAATAGGAAATTCCAAAATGTAAAAATAAGAAAAAAAATTTTGTCATAGAACATTATTCACAATATTTACGGTTTCAAATTCTGTTTCTTTATTTGAAAAGCCAAAGCATAGTATTTCAAGATACTACATCAATCACTAATAAACTAATTTACAGTGAAATCCCTTTTGGTTTGGTCATATCTTTGGGCAACCCTAGAGTAATCCTTCTACCTGTGGGACAGCGTGTGTGTTTTCAGATAATGGGACTGTGTGAAGGACTTCTGACACTGTGTGCACTGGAACGGCCTTTGACCGGTGTGAGTAACATAGTGTCTCTTCAATTTGGATGGCGCATTGAAGAATTTTAAGCAAATGTCACACTGGTGGGATTTCTTGATTTTTCCTTTAGAATATCTGTTTGCACATTTATGTGCATATAAGCTCCTTATCGAAGGGAAACACTGACTACAGTCAGGACAAATGGGAAGGTCATGTGGAGGTTTGGTAAAGCATTCACCTGGATCCTGAAAGTCCAAAAGGCCCACAACAACAATTTCTCTGAGTCCCGTCACATCAGCTTTTTGTTGATACTTACATGAACTGGACTCGTCAGAATCAGGGACACATTTAACAGTGTCCGAGTTCACGAAGACACAATCTTTAATATCATCCATGTGATGGGCCCATTTTTCTTCAATCCTTGATTCATAAGCACAGTGATGGAGAGATGACTCAGTTTTGGGTGGACAGTCACTCATCCTGCCAAAAGGCACGATGTCAGATGCCTCTTTCCCATCAAGCAAGATGTCAGTTTTATCTGTCAGAGTCCAAACTGATTCATTGCTGCACCGGGAAACAACCTCTGACTTCTCTAGAGGACTAGTAGTTTTTGAGAAATCTAAATCTGAATCATTGCAGTCACCACTCATGTTTTGAAATGGCATATCATCTGTAATCACCATATATTGAACTTGGTGCACAGTTGACTTTTGTTTATCTGTTGAACTGATATCATTCTGGGCAGGTAGATGTTCTGGATAGGGTTTTAACCTTGACCTAGATGCTCTATCACATGACACACTGTTGTCTCTGTAGCTCTGGAGTGATGGTGTTCTCCTCTTCACAGGATTTGTATGAGTTTTGATGTGAATGTTTAGATGATAGCGTTCTCTGAAGGCACGGGAGCACAGGGAACACTGAAAGGGCCTCTGATTCGTGTGAATAAGACAATGCCTTTTTAGTTTGGATGGAGCACCAAATCGTTTCTTGCACACGGGGCAATCATAAACTCTTTTGCTTCCATTAGAATTACTTTTTTGTAACACGTTTGCATTTACATCCTTGTCCTCACTGTGTGTTGTGACACTGGCTTTTTGTTCCTCCATCCACTGGCCTTCTGAAGGTTTGGAAGAATATGTAGAACTCTGTCCAGTGTGAAGATCCAAACCTCCTTCATTTAGAAGAGAATCTTGTAAATATACATTTGAGTGACTCCCATCACCACTCATTTTTTGAGATGCCATATCCTCTATAACCATATTTTCATCATGGTGAACTGTTGATTGTTGTTTTTCTGTTAAACTGGTATAGTTTTGGGCAGTTAGATGTTTTGGAAATGGTTTTAACCTTGACTTCGATGTTTGATCACAGGACACACTGTAGCTCTGGAGTGATGGTGTTCTCCTCTTCACAGGGTTTGCATGAGTTTTGATGTGGATGTTTAGATGATAGCGTTCTCTGAAGGCACGGGAGCACAGGGAACACTGAAAGGGCCTCTGATTCGTGTGAATAAGACAATGCCTTTTTAGTTTGGATGGAGCACCAAATCGTTTTTGGCACACGGGGCAATCATAAACTCTTTTGTTTCCATTAGAATTCTTTCTTTGCAACACGTTCACATTTACATTCTTGTCTTCATTTTGTGTTGTGACACTGGCTTTTTGTTCCTCCTTAATTTCTTTGTTTTCCTCCATCCACTGGCCTTCTGAAGGTTTGGAAGAATATGCAGAACTCTGTCCAGTGTGAAGATCCAAACCTCCTTCATTTAGAAGAGAAAGTTGCAAATATACACTGGAGCCACAATTTATTTTTTGAGACTCTATAACCATATTTTCATCATGGTGAACTGCTGATTGTTGTTTCTCAGTTAAACTGTCATTGTTTTGTGCAGATAGATGTTTTGGAAATGGATTTAACTTTGACTTCGATGTTCGATCACAGGACACACTGTTGTCTCTGTAGCTCTGGAGTGATGGCGTTCTCCTCTTCACAGGGTTTGTATGAGTTTTGATGTGAATGTTTAGATGATAGCGTTCTCTGAAGGCACGGGAGCACAGGGAACACTGAAAGGGCCTCTGATTCGTGTGAATAAGACAATGCCTTTTTAGTTTGGATGGAGCACCAAATCGTTTCTGGCACACGGGGCAATCATAAACTCTTTTGTTTCCATTAGAATTCTTTCTTTGCAACACGTTCACATTTACATCCTTGTCCTCGTTTTGTGTTGTGACACTGGCTTTTTGTTCCTCCTTAATTTCTTTGTTTTCCTCCATCCACTGGCTTTCTGAAGGTTTGGAAGAATATCCAGGACTCTGTTCAGTGTGAAGATCCAGACCTCCTTCATTTAGTAGAGAATCTTGCAAATAAACACTTGAATCACCACTCATTTTTTGAGACTCTATAACCATATTTGGATCTTGGTGAACTGTAGCAGAGTCTTCAGCTCCATCTTGTGAGGATATTTGCACATCTCGGTCTTTAGATTTTTGTGCATTACTAAAAGAAACCGTCTGATCTTGTTCCAAATGACCAGCAATTTTATTCCAACCCTTTTTTTTGTGGGTCCTCAAGTGGAACTGCAAATGGGACTGATATCGAAATGATTTCAAGCACATGTGGCACTCAAATGGTCTGCTATCTGTATGGCTAAAAATATGTCTGGTGAGCTTAGAAGGATACGGAAAGATCTTCAGACAGATGCCGCACTGATTCACACCTTTCTGTTTGCACTTAAGGTGACCTGGGCTGGAGGTTCTGATCTGCATTTCAGCATTGTTCAAAGCATCAGAGCTTTTAATCTCTAGGGTACTGATATTTGACTCAGTCAGTGGGACATTTTGTTTGAGCTTACTTCGGCATTCAAGTTTTCTATGCTTTTTGTTCTCTAAAGAGTCTAATATCTGAGGTAAACACATATTAACACCATCCGGTCTGCAGTTATTTGTACCTTTTAAAGCTCCGGGTTTCGGAGGTTTGGCCTCGTGCTTCTGCGGGACTCTACACAAGCTAGATTTATTGTTGCTTTTTCCTGTATGTACCTTGAGGTGTTTATGGAGATAATTGGCCTGTTTGAATGACCTTTTGCAGATTGTGCAAGTGTAAGACTTGGCGTCAAAATGAACAAACAAATGTCGAGTTAGTTTTGAGGGGTAGCTGAATTTCTTCAAGCATATTTCACACTGATTTCCACTATTCTTTTTCAGTTGAGGCATACACGTGCGATCAGAAGACTTGGATACCGGAAACATCCTTTTCCCGGCAGGTGTGATTACATCTGGTAATGAACATCTAACTTGATTATCATTTGAATCATCTACTGCGGTAGACACAACGCCTTCCTCAGCATTATACTTGACTGTGTTCCCTTTCGCTTGCCAGTCACTCAAAATGGAGTTGCATTCTACCTTACACTTGTGAACTTTCAAGTGTGATTTCTCTCGAAAAGCTTTAGGGCACACAGAGCATTTAAAAGGTTTTTCCCCAGTATGAATCAGAATGTGACGTTTGAGCTTTGATGGGGCTTTAAAGCATTTAAAACATATCAGGCACCAATGTCCTTTTGTAGTACCTGAATTAGTTTTGATTACGTCTGTTGCTGCTGGCTTTTGTTTATGTGTTGAACTGGTATCGTTCTGGGTGGTTCGATTTTTTGGAAAAGGTTTTAACCTTGACTTGGATGTTTGACTACAGTTGTCCTTATAGCTCTGGAGTGATGGTGTTCTCCTCTTCACAGGGTTTGTATGAGTTTTGATGTGGATGTTTAGATGATAGCGTTCTCTGAAGGCACGGGAGCACAGGGAACACTGAAAGGGCCTCTGATTCGTGTGAATAAGACAATGCCTTTTTAGTTTGGATGGAGCACCAAATCGCTTCTGGCACACGGGGCAATCGTAAACTCTTTTGTTTCCATTAGAATTCTTTCTTTGCAACACGTTCACATTTACATCCTTGTCCTCACTGTGAGTTGTGGCACTGGCTTTTTGTTCCTCCTGAAATATTTGGTTTTTCTCCATCCACTGGCCTTCTGAAGGTTTGGAAGAATATGCAGAACTCTGTCCAGTGTGAAGATCCAAACCTCCTTCATTTAGAAGAGAAAGTTGCATCCGAGTTGACATCCTGCTTGAAATGTTAAGTATTCCTTTCACGCACTGCAAAGACAGAATAATATTAGCGAATCCATTTTCTTAAGCACTTATAATTCTTCAAATACTTTGGTTTTCAAAAGTACAAAGCCATTAGCATTTTTGTCAACATTTTTATTTATACATTTTGATGTCAGATATAAAATAATACACAGACAAAAAATAATACACAGACACATACATACATGCAGAAGTAGAACATTTCCAGTGGGCAAATTTAACAGGAAGTGGGATCTTAAGAATGAATTTAGCAATAACTTCACCTTACCGCAGGAATTTCCCGAGGTTAAATCGACAGACGAATTACTCAGTTTGTCTTCGAAACTGACAATAAGACTTCCGACATAAATACAAGGAACAATTCTAACAACAGTTCTGTCCTCGCACGAGCCCTTATGATAACAGACGTTACTTCTTCTTCTTCTTTCACGTTTTGTGGCGGTTGGCATCAGCTTGATGTGAAATTCCGCCACCTACTGGGATTTCATGTGAAGACCAGCTAGAGGAAAAACAAAACACAACTAAACCAAATCACATTAATCAAACCTATGTCTCGAATATATTTTAACAGAAAGTTATACAGTATTCTTGACTGTTTCCGTCCGAAATAGATTCTTTAAAGTTATAATTAATTATACATAATTTCCATATTTCATAATTTGTGAACAAGCTAAATTATTTGTCTATTATTTGGCTCACAATGTAAGAACACATGTTCAACAGTAAATTCATGTAAATTTAGAATTAACTCACTTTTCCCATAATGTGCATAAAATAATCAGGGATGGCATGTTCAATATTAAGATATATTTGTATATGTGCCTGTATTTTATAGCCTAATACAGACTGATATAGCCTGAGAGGGCTTTGTATAAATAGGCATTGTATTCCATAAACCTATTATTTTATTTTATTTTATTTTATTTTATTTTATTTTATTTTATTTTATCGAAATAGACAGCTAAGTCTCACAAGCAGTGTTTGACCACTAGATGACAGTGTCAAGCTGTACGGCAGGATCAAGGCACAAACAAGAAAAGCAATGTAGTTCAGCTTTGTGTAACCTAGCATAAGGTGAGTTTAGTTAAATAAATACAGTTGTATCCATCGATATCCATCTCAGACACTAAAAACAATTGTAAAACACTTAAAACTACTATAATAAAATAATAATAATAATAATAATAATAATAATAATAATAATAATAATAATAATAATAATAATAAATAAATAATAATAATAATAAAATACCCTACTTCTCTGGGCACAGTAGGCTGTCATTTATTTGGTTTGCCCAAAATAATGTAAATCTTTAATAGAAGATTTGGGGTAGCCTATTCTTTTCAAAAAGGTTCAGAGTGTTTTAATGAGATATTGCTTTTAAATAGGCCTATGTCCTGTTTAAACCACCTTCAAAATAAGGGGGTGCATATTTCAAAGAAGCACGCGCAAGAGAAGCACAGTTTGTGCAACCACCCCTTCACCGCGCGCTTGTCCATGCAATTAGCCCTTATCTGTAAGCAATTTAATTTTCTGCGACATGGCGCGAGCGGCTCGGGCCTGACGGATGTGACATTAACGGGAGATGAAGCTGGGGAGATTGGACGCTGCAGACACATAGTGGCATTTGTCACTGCCCCGGTCATGCAGATTGCGCCAGCACCGGCCACTGACTAAGATTAATGACGACGGCTCTCACTCTTTGTTTCTCTCTGTGCTTGTGTCGAGCTCGAGCCTAAATACCATTCACACACTTTATGAAAAGACCTCATACATACGGACTGTACGAGAACCACTGAAACCCTGCATCATTATTTCCTGATAATTACATCAAAACGCAGTGTATTCTATTTATTAATGTAAAATCCAGACATGTCATTAGTGGTATATACATATATATATATATATATATATATATATATATATATATATATATATATATATATATATATATATATATATATATAGGAATTTACTTCCACATTCAAAAAATAGTTCATGATAAAATTTGAAAATTTTCATATAGCCACACTGAACTAAGGACCCAACATATATCTAAGGACTTGAATATCTCAGAGACTCAGATATGGGTTAGTAACCAACATAGAAACCACAAAAACACCCTAGCAACCACCCAGCCCACCCTGGTAACCACACAGCAACATAGCAATCATTCCAAAAACCACAGTATTGTGGTGATGAATTTAGCAGGGTCATGCACCACCATTTTTCTTCATACAATAGTAAAAATAATTTGTGTGTGTGTGTGTAGTTGTTATTATTATCATGCATATTTTTTTTTGCATTAATTTAGCTGTTTTTTTTATTTATCTCTCTTGTTTTTACCTACTCACATACACACACACACACACACACACACAACATAGTAGCACCTGCAGACCTATATCATTTTTGAAGTGGCAAAAGTGAGCTGATAAAAAGGGGCCAAGGGATGCCTAGCGATTAAACAAAAATGCAATTCTTGGAATCTCTTACAAAAACGCTGCGTGGAATCATGAAAGGAATTCCTAAGAAGTGCACGAGACCTCCACGTATCCCCTCGGTTGTAATAAGGGAGAGAGCGGTAACCACAAACTGGCTGCACAGAAAATGGTTTTCCTTGACAAATGAGGTGATGCGGACCAGGCTCAGATGGATGGGGGTTTGGGCTGGTTGTATCAGGGCTCTTGGGATGCTGGGTATTTACTCAGTCATTCATCATCCTCTGGCACATCCACTTATACAGGATCTGCACTGCACACCCATACTGATATAATTCTCCACATGGAGGGCTGAATTACCATAGCCTGTCCTATGGTGTACGGATATGCTTTTGTGAAGCATGGAACAATTTCCTGCATGTGCGTTTGTGCGCTTTTATGTATCTGTGAACCTCAAACTGTAGCAACACACTCTAATGGCAAATGTAACTGCTTTACATTTTGGTAAAATGGTAGCTAATGTGTATGATCTCATTCGTGTGTTTTCATGTGATCATAAGGCCAGTGTATTTAATCTAATATGTGCCCATGCTGGTCTAAATTGGACAAGACTGTTGTCCCACTGTGACAATTTTGACTCTATGTCCTAAAACTATTACAAATAAATTAAAATCATTCTCATCATTAAAGAGTTTAAGTCATGTTTTTGCATGCTAGTTGGACCACATTATTTTGTTGGTCGCACCTTACGACAGTGATACTACTTAAAAGGATTTTTCTCATTCATACATTTTTGTAAATCCTGCTTACACTCCACTGATGGTTAGGGTTAGGGGGTGGACCTACATGCTTCCTTTTCTTTTTCTTTTTTTTTTTTTTTTAAATAAAATTATTTTATATGAATCATGAATTCATACAAAATCGCCAATTGACATTTTTTTTCTCACAGGGGCGGTTTATTCCATGATTTCATCCTATGTTGTAAATTGGCTCAGCTGTCGTCATTTAATTTTCAAGTAGGCAAGAAAGCTGTGGAAGCTCCAAGCTCTTAATGAGCACATCCCATGCTTCTTATTTTAATTTGAACAGCTTTGACCCTGGTCTCCAGTCATCTATGAACTAGCATTGTCATTTATTCCTCAGAGCTGTTCTGAAATGACAGGAGCTCACGTCGTCCAAATGTTGAGCATGGATCTGCCCACGTTGTCTTGCTGTCTGTCTGTAACTCCCTTCCATATTTTCTTATGCATATCTTGCAATGCCCAACACATTGTCCCATCATCCTCCTGATGCCAGCTCTTTCTCAGCATGGGCTCTGACCTGGGTGCTCATGCGTGAGTAACATGTGCTCCAGCAGAACATTGGAGTTTCAGTCAAACCACACGGGTCTTGGGTGTAGTATGTTCTTCAATACTGTATGGAGTGAAAAGACAACATTTACCCCCACATGGAAATCCCATGTGGATTCACCCTTGGCCGGTTCGTGTGTGCCAACTGTCTGCCCCGTTGCACCAGGAACAGGCTGGTAATGTAGCAGAGGGTGATGATGCAAGCCGCTCAGAGCTCCCTGGGGGACATGAATGTTGATTAAACATGTGCTCAGCCTTGGCTATTGAGCAATGGGACGTGGAACAAATGTCAAACGTTTGTTAATTTCTCTGCAGCGGAGGACTTATCAGTGGAGTGGGTGGAACCCACACCAATGAGGCATGACCCCAATGAGAAACCGATTGGCCGGCCAGACAAGATCAGTCTTCTAGAATCAATTTTGAGGAAAGCAGCAGCAGTAAGTATTTCTCTGTAGTAGCTGTTGTGAAATGCAGTCATCCATATTGCAGAACAACACTTATGACCTGCCTGTACCTGATATTAAATTTACAGGTGTTGCTATTCTTAATTGGCGCTCAGAGAAGGAAAAATTTGCAAGTGCCAAGTTTTTTAATATCTTCTGCATTTTTACTTTTTGTATTGATGTTGGTTTCATTTTTTTCCTTACCATTTTCAAGAAAAGTTTACATTTAATGACTCTAAAAATGTCATGGTGCAACTATTAGGTAGAAAGTAACAACATAGTTTCCTCACAAATGTATATGCATATTTTTTTAAAAAAAGTTTTGAAATATATGTTTCACTGTATACATGTAATATTCTAATACCATGAATTATTTATTCATAAATATCTTTAAATTCTTAGTGGGGCTTATCACATTTTTTTACAACCTAAACCAACCTTGCCATACTAACATACAAAAATATTAAATCATCTGATATTTTAAGAGACTTGTATTATATTTATTTATTTAGTATGTTTCTGCATGTTTATTGCACCACATTTTGTTTTAAATATTAACTATTTATTTTTTACTTTTTTTCTAAGGCATAATACAACATTTTTTTACAAGACATTTCTGAAATAAGAAAAGAAAGTTCATGGACAGATCATGAATTAATTAATTAAAAATGATAAAAATAAAATCATCATGTCATCAACCATTGTATATGAAACCAATAGAAGAGGCGCTGTATTAATCGGGCTTGTTGGATTTTGTGGCGACACAAACTAAGGCAGCTGCATATTTGTGGGGATGCTGAATTTACATGCAGTTTTGCAACCTCAACCTGTCATTCAAACTCACCTCATTGCTGGGGATACGGCTAAAATTGTATCATCACTCTGTGTCGAGGAATCTGACGTTAACCATGAACTCACAGCGTTCCACAAACAACTGAAGGGCAGGCTGATTGTTAGACCTACATCAAAATACCTCCCATGATAAAAACAGATTTTAAGCAGAATGTTAGACAGAGAGGATGCAGATGAATGAAAGTGAGAGAGAGATGCCTACAAGGTAAAATAAAAGAGTAAATGTGAAGAGCTAGGGTCTTCCATTTGTACGTCCTTGTATCTGTGGATTGCCAGCCGTCAGTGTTCAGACCAGCCCTCCATTTGTCTTACTGCACTGTGCTCTGACAATGAACCACCGGGTTTCCTTTATTTCCTCCAGTCCAATCTAATGAGCATCTTCTGTGCGCAGGGATGGAGGTTCTCTCCTTTGTGAGGGCCGGACAGGTGTCTAACCGAATGATGAATGTCCTTGCATCCTTTCATAATTGGCTTCTCTCTGTTTGGGCTCAGTCTGGCTGCATGTCTGCCGGGCGGCCACCTCCATCTGTCAATCAAGTTTGCCCCGTTGCTGACTGCCTGGCCCTCTGATAGCTATGCTAATGCGGCCGCTGGCTTCTGATTGGCTGCTGCTTGGCTGGCCTAGGCTAATCCATTATGGCCCTGACAGTAGTAATCTCCCCCACCAACACCAGGTCCCGTGTGCTAAACGTTATTTGACCGTTCCTGTCACGTTCCTGCTGGCAAACGGACAGCGAAGGTGATGGATGACCCTGCGCAGAGCGCCCTCGTTCTTCATCACCCCCTCTGACTTGTTTGTGTGGCACAGACAAAATGAGGTACTGTGATTTTTCTCAAGATTACTTTTTCATTAAGAAATGCTTTGCCCAAACAAAGTTGGAATGCGATGCTGTACAGGATTGTCTCAGCTGATTTTCACTATTAACTAATGTCATATCAGAATCATAAAGATGATTTCGGGAGACGACTGAATGGGATTCTGACTGGCCGTGAACCTGGGACCGTGTTTATTCGGCGGAGTAATTGCGACAGATTGTCTTGATAGAGGTAATCAGTGTCCAGCGTCTGAAGTTGACATAAGTAAATATACAGTCATGGGACTTTGGCTCTCACCCCTTAACTCCAATGGTTTGTTTTCTTACTTCACTCAGCGACTGCGGAGGGTCTTCGCACACACTCTGGCCTGAAAAGAGATTTGCTGAGAGGACCGTATTGGATGTTGCTAATGCTAACATGGCTGCCGACAGCTCGAGATGTGAGGTCCATTGAAATTATCGCTGAAGCTGGCCTCAAATCTTGAGTAACCACGGTTTTACAGACATGCCAGTCTGAAAGAAAAATCACAAAAGTGATGAGATTAAATAGAGAACTGGTAGGTCACTTTCTAGTTACATTTTTCTCTTGAGATAAGATGGATGTATTAATGAACATAGCAGTCGTCATTTACTCCTGACATCTGAACTACTGAAGATGCAGTGGATTACTTTTGTTTGAGAAGGGAATGCGCCCCAGATCTACCTAAATGTGTTTATGTTCGCGCAAATCATTCGTGATCCAGCTTAATTTACAGAAGAAGTGAGTATACTTTTTTTTTATTTTATTTTTTTTATTAAATGAATCTTTGCAATTGCTGTTCCTAACAACATGCTAGTTAGCAAATATCACTGCTAAATGCAGCTAAAGTAAACAGTTTCTCAGAGCACATTTGTCACCCCACAGAAGAAAGGGGCGTGGTCAGCAGAGCTCATTAGCATTTAATGCAATGTGCAAAAAACTGGTTGATTTCTACAGAGCTGATTTTGATGAAATAAAAAGGGTGGGGGTTTTTTACACTACCATTGAAAATTTTTAAACAAGGTATGTTATAGACTTTTCATTAGGATCAAAAAGAATCATATGAACTTGTGGAAAATGGGCATCCGATGACCCCTTTAACTCTGTCTGACATCCATAAGACAGGTGGTAAAGAGAAATCTAAATGATGAATCAAAGCTTGTCACAAGTTGCCTTTTCCCAAGCTAAAGTAATACTATAAAAAGCTACACTGTGTCGTCCTCACACATACAAAATTCCACCACTGTAACACACATCACATTAAACTAATGCAACAAACTTGAATTAAACAACATAAGTTTAATGTTGTTAAACAACATATAATTAATAACGTCCGTCCATCCATCCATCCCTCCCTCCCTCCATCCATCGTAAAATAATCTAGTTAACCAAGGCAATAGCTCTTTATGTATGTCAACATTTGTCTTTTATTCATATAATGACTTTATATAAGGATTTTAGGACAAAAATCTGAGACAAAATGTATTATTCAAAGAAATTAAATAAGCCTTCTGAACTACAAAAGTGCAAAATCTGAGCAATAAAATATTCCCCTCAGAGGGCTTTGGTTCTGTAATGTTATTTTAAAACCACTCATCACTGTAAATCAAATCTGCAGTGTATATGAAGAGTTTACTCTTATCGCTCACTTTCAGAAGAACTTGTTTACATCATTAATACATGTAAAGGCTATCTCATATCTGTCTTGGCCTATATGCAAAGAGTCAGAAGTGTTTTGTTTAAAATAACTTCACATAGCCACAGGCTGCTCTACACTTCTTAATTTGATGACACTGGCACTAACATTTTATTTTTATTTTTATAACATTGTAACATTTTCATCTTTCGTTTCTCAAAAAATTGTCTTGATAAGTTTTCTGGGGAAACTCATTTGACAGTCTGTCATTTGACTAAAACCAAAGATGAAAAGAGCAATGATAAATTCATACAAAAGAGAGTGAAGAGGATCCATGCTGTCTGAAAAAATGCCTGTTTTGTCATGGCAGGTTCTATAAAAGATCTCTCCCTCTGTAGTTCCCCCCCCCCCCCCCCTGTTTTTTTAGGGGTCATGTGAGATTTATATGATGAGACTGGTCCGTGTGCACTTCCTCTCTTCTCTGGCCTTGTCAGATCTGGTTGCAGACAGAGGGCAAAACATTTGTCATCCGCGTGAGATTCTCACCACAGGCTTTTTATCTGAACTAACATAATATGGATGCATGGACATCGCTTTTTTATGCTGGCTGATGTACTGTATAAGCATTAAATTTAGCAGGGACCATAAATGCATGTTTTTATAATAGGCGTGTAGGTTTTCAAAACAAAATTTTCTGACTCTTGTGTAATTATTAATATCATTATGGCCTCATTTTTTGAGTAATTTGCGAATGTTTGTACCTAAAAAAAATTGCATTTGTCACAGCACTGGGCTATTTTTCGTAAACTGTCAGAAATAATTAAACGGTGACCTGTTACAGTTCTTACAGATGAGCATAAAATAAAATAAATAAAACTGATATGCATTTTTCAAAATTATATGGTGACCAGTTACAGTACTTTACAGCACAGTACAGTACTAAATAAACAAAACAAAACAAATACATTTTATATCATATTACACAAATTAATTTGAAAGATTATTTATGTATTTATTTATTTATTGTGTTACATGTTGACCAGTTACAGTACTTACAGATAAAAAAAAAGAAAGTGGAACTGGGTTGCCAGTTACATTACTTTTACACTTTCATATATATATATATATATATATATATATATATATATATATATATATATATATATATATATATATATATATATATATATATATATATATAACCTAAATGTTAAAATGTCCATTTAACAGCAATTATAAATGTAATCTTGACATTAAACAGACGTTGAAATGCTGTTTTTACTCTGTGTTTCCACTGTGATTTCTGTAGTTAGAGGTGCATGGCAACAGTAGAGTATTCCGGAAGGAAGAAAATTCCTGGAGGACGGGTCCTTCTCACTAAGAAATCTGACTCAGGTGTCAACTGGAGTCATGTCCCCTGGCCAAACCATAGCCGTCCCGTCCCTGACCCCCACCTAGGGCCCACTTTACCTCTGCCTGCCCCTCTGTCTGTCAGCTAAAGCCACTCCACTGAGGCCCGAGCGCAGAACCAGATGTGCTGGAACACTCTCTTCCCACTGACATCTTAACCTGAAAGGTGTGTGTGTGAGGGAGAAAGAGGTCAAACTTTAACCTGAACTCTAAGAGAGTGTAGATTGCTTTCAAAGCTTGTGTTTATTGCTTCAGCACTTCACAGTACAGATTTTTGATTCCACTTCATTTCAATACGGTCCTGCAATACTAATCATGAATCAAATGCCTCTAATATCCATTATTTTGATCATAATGGGATGTGCACATTTTGATTGTATTTGTGTTTGGATGTGATCTGTATTATATATGGAGCTGTATTGGTTTTATAATAAAAGTCACATTTGAGTCATGCATCTCAGTTCACCCTTTCACCCACAATTCATCTCATTCCGACCGATATACGATATCTGATTTATTAACACATGCCTAATCTAAGCAGCCCCACACATGTGTGAGCAATTAGGCAATAGAACAGTTACTAACACAAACACCTTCTGATAGATGACAATCTAAATGTAAGGCCAAACCATGGCAGACATGACTCAAGGGACTGAAGTATCAATCAGATGAGCGGTGGCCTTCACTGATTAAACACATTGTTTAGAGTATTTGAAATGTGTTGCCATACTGAAGTCTGTAGGTTCAGAGGGGTGACAATATCTCTCACAAATTATACACTATGTCACAAAAAAAAGAGCATTATGAACATATTGCCGACAGAAAAAGGGGTCACAGTCAATGGATGTCTATATTTAAACCATATGTAAAAATATTTTGTCTATAGCATCCATAAGGGATCCCCAGAACAAGCCTTTATTGCACAGATGACTTAATGGAGTTCTCAGTTGTGCTTTATTTGTGTATCAACTTTACTGTTGAGCTTTGGACATATAAGAAAGAGAGTCATGTGAGTAAGAATCATAGAGCTGTATAATTAGCATAGCGTAGAAAAATTTGTCTTCTAATGAAAAATGTTTTGAGTTCTTATTGAAATTGAAGCTATTGTATGCAGACGTGTGTAAATTTTAAGTATAATGAAACCAGTAAATTATGACATTGTGGGGACATTCTTTTTTGTTTGGTCATCATGAAGAAAACTATGGAAGCCCGTTTATGCCAAAAAAAAAAAAGCAAAAAAAAAGGTAATTGCGACAATTTGCGAGTTATAAAGTCAGAATTGCATGATATAAACTTTAAATAAAGTCTGATATTTCGCAATTCTGAGTTTTTTTCTCTCACAATTCTGACTTTATAACTCACAATCTTGACTTTAAATCTCGCAATATTGTTATAAAGTCAGAATTGCAAGATATGAACTTGCAATTCTGCGAAAAAAGTCAGAATTGTGAGATAAAAAGTCACAATTTGCTTTTTTTTTATTCAGGGGCGGAAATGGGCTTACGTATAAAACAGCTTATACATAATACAAAATTATTAATATCATTATTTATTTTATTTTTTAATCTAAAATACAGGAAGTTTTCTTTGAGGGGTAGGTGTAGGGTTAGGTAAAGGGGATAGAAAATACAGTTTGAACAACATAAATGTAACTTGTTTTTGTGACAGCAAGCCTGAGTTTGAACAGAAAATGAACAGAAATGGCTGAATTAAAAGCACAACAGACACTAACTACAGTGTGTGAGGCTGTCAGATCCAAGAAAGACAAACGGAAATAAAGTTGTCAGGTGAAAAAAACCTGGACCGACATGTGTCACTTTAATTCCACCGCATCTGGTCGATGGCTGAGGTCCACTGTCCAGCACGACTGTCCGAATTGAGTTCTTTCTGATCTTAATAAAAGTGAAAATCCTTCAGCTCCACAGCTGGGGACCTTCTGCATTGTGCAATCCTCAGTCTGACATTTATTTAGTCATTTATTTTTCTGGGAGACTTTTCACTTTATGGCACACTTGCCTTTGTTCAATGACTTTAATGGGGGGTTATGATTGGTGGACATCATAGATGACATCATTTTAATGATACTTTGATATCATTTAGCCATTACTCACCAGTTCACATCTTTCAATCAGCAAAAACTTAGTCTGCTTTCCTTCTTGAACATTAGAAGACCTGCTTTTTCTCATCATATAGGGAGCGGTTTAACGTTGATCATCTTGCCGGGACTTGAAAGAGAGAATGCACAGAACTCCAGGCATGTGGAACAATCAGTGTTAAGAGCAAGATAGCTCTCCAGTTGGCCCCATTCTCAACTTTGACCCCTGACCTATTGGCACACGTGCTGCTGTAAATAAAGCTGAAGAGAGGCCTCCCTACCTAATTTCCTCTGGCCTCAAATTTAAACACCAATCCTTCTGACTGTTCTGTAACCAGGGGATAAACATCTCCTCACGTGGGCCAGGTTCTCAACATGACCACTCAAGAAATCCAAAAAGAGAGGAGATATACACAATAGAAATTGTGTTTGACAAGTTCGATTCAGCAGGTCCGGACAAGTCCTTGGCTGCAGTCAAAGCGAGATGTAAACTATTGTTGAAATGAGGAGGGGTGTGCAGAATTGCTACAGCCATGACAAGCCGATTTATAAAATCATTATTGCCACAATTCAGTAATAGACTGTGATTTCATGGTTTAAGAAGTTATTGCACCTATTGAACCAGTTTTTATTACATTTACGGCCGTGACGAAACACCATTAGAGACCATCGCTTTTGTTTCCTTCGTAAGATTCACTTCAGTTGAGTTTTTATAGCAGGACGTGGTTCCAAATTGATGCTTATGGAAATCAGGCAGAGAGAAAAACCCAGGAAAATCACCACAAATATGTGTGGCAAAATAAAAGAGGGAAATATTACGATCAAAAAGATAAGCCCTCGAAATTTATTTTTAAGTAAGCCATTTATAATTATTATTAAGCGAGTTATTTATTTAATTAATTAGATTTTTATTTTATTATTAGTAGGCCTATTATATTTATTTATTTGTAACAATGCCTATAATTGTATTCATTAATGTCGTTGTATTATTTTTAAGGCATGATCGCGGCACTCTTTTTTTTTTAACACTATCATTTAATAATGGAAAGGCGTTTCCTTTTACACCACTGTGAAAATATGTTATTAGCCGGGTGTGGAGCGTTTGCTTAATTGTATGTTGTATCTTTGTACGTTATGTTGCTCATTGTAGGAAGGATGACCCATATTTCATTAAGCTGTGCTCTTGTTTCCGGCAGCTTTCACAACGAATTTATCTCTGACCAAGATACACTCAGCATCTGAGTTATCTGTATCAACACTGACTGTGCTCGAGATAGAAATACAGCTTTAAACCTCTCTTTCTTTCTTTCCAGATGTTAATTTTATGTTACCTTCATATTAAGCATTTTTCCTATGTTGGAATTCCAGTAAGCTATTTTCTATTAAAAAAAAAAAAAAAAAAAAAAAAAAGAAGAAAAACAAAAAATCCAAAACATTTTTACATGTAGCTAAATACTAGTTATTTATGCTATTTACGACATTTTAATTTTTGGTTTAATATAAATTTAAGATGACTCACGAAGTGAAATTCATTTTGTTATACACAGAAATATACTAGCCTATGTCTTGAACGAATTGTGCACTAAAACTAGCCTTTTATTTCCACAAATATATGTGGATACGTTCATCAGTGGACATAAAATAAAAACAGAAAATAAAAAAAGAAAGAAGATAAAAGAAGGAGAGACAAAACGGATTGGAAGGGTTTATTCAAATAATTCGATAATCGAAAGGAATGAGCTGGAGCGCGAGGGCAATGGCGTCGCGTGATTGCAGGTATTGTTGTGCGTTTGGCTTCTCCTCATCGATACTGCGCGAGATCGTTACGCCGCTGACATTGATAAATGACCACCAAACTACAGCATTTCCGCAACCAGTAGTAGGCTACTGCAGGCTAGAGAAACACAAACTGGAGGACGAAATAAACGTCTGCTAGGGCAGTCTTAGCTAAGATATCAAACAGCAGGAGAACAACTATTTGGAAAAGTCACCGCGAAAAGATGCTGGAGATGAAGAAGCGCGCGGGGTTTGTGTTTCTGAAAAATTACCCGCGGTACAGCCGCCTGATTTGGAAATATTGATTTCATGTGATTTATTTCTTCACATATTGCCTCAAATATTTTACAAAACACCTCTACACAAATTTGAACAGGTTACCTTCTTAAATTGTTTAGGGGGTAGCCAGTTATAAAATTATATGTTCCCTAGTATGTAAATTATCCGTTTCGTTTATGATTGTTTGATGCACACATATATTCACAAATTTAATATAGATAAAAAATTGTTAATATAAGTTGTTTAGAACTGAAATTAATTTTAACTGCGTCAGTATCGATTCAGTTTATGAAATAACATTCAAAGCAAGATCTAGCATTTAAAAAATGAAGCATTTATTACAAGAATTCGACTTTTGACCGTGTAGAAATAGTGTGACGCTTTAAAAGACCCCTAAAAGGAAACATGGACAGAGCGGGAAGATCGATTAAACTTATGAGTACGTCAACAAACATAACATATATCGACTTTTTCCGTCGAGTGAGAACGGACCAAAATGTACAGCAATATCCCAACTTCATTTTTAAAGGATCTCGACTGAATGCCTATTTGACATTGATGTGTTTTACAAATAACATTTACATAATTATGTACAATGGGACATATCTAGTGGTTTAAAAACTCCTCCAGGCGTATTTAACTTTACAAGAGCACGGTTGCTCTCCAGTTCGACAAATAAACGCATAACTCATTTCCTAAGCGATGCTTTTCAAAACATCTCATGTGGGGAAGACTTTGTGGTTTCACAGACTGGTATTTGTGTCAGATGTGTGTTATAATCATCCCATCAAGTGGTTTAATTTCCTTCAAACTTTGCAGAATCATAAATGCAAGGGTCTAAAAACTAGTCAAGGACACAAACCCAAACATAGAACATTACCCAAAATAAAACTCATCATACACTCACATTTCAGTTTTTGAGGGCTTAAAGCATCTTTTACTCGATTCCACAGTTAAATGTGTTTAAAGTGAGCGTGTGCACTCTCTGTGGTTAAGCAAAAGTGCACAAATGGTGTGGTCCCCGTGCTTCAAGACAGTAAAACAAGAATAAATAAATAATTTAAAAGGAAAAGATCTCCAATTGTCTTTTGAAGAAGTCTCTCTTTTGGCACAAATGCTTCGAGTCTGTTTTTGTGATGTTGGTGCTCCTGCAGACAGTCCTTTGGCTGGAGATATGATGGCCAGATGATGAGGGGTCCGTGAGAGATCTGGGAGGTCTGGTGAAGACAGGAGGCGACCGGACAGGCGCGTGATCACGTGAGGATGAATGTGACGTGACTCCTCATGCCTCTGGCCAGCACTGGGACTGTTCCTGAGGCCACCTTCAAAACCTACAACAAGGAGTGAAAAATACAAGATTAAGAGATTTATTCACTAATATCCACACTGTGAAAGCATTAAAGGAATATTTGGGGTAGGTGCCCATTACGAGATAAATGTCTTTTTTCTTAAAGATAAACAAAAATCAGGGTTACAGTAAGGCACTGAAAATATGTACTGAATATATACTATTTTCACAGAAATTGCTAGGAAATCTCACAGATAATTACAAAGGAATAGCATGTTACACTCCATTAAATATTAAATTTGGAAGTAGAAGGACTGATATATATATATATATATATATATATATATATATAGATAGATAGATAGATAGATAGATATAGTAAACAATACTATAGTAAGTAAATAAATCAATAAATACATTATATATCAATCAACCAAACAATAAATAAATACATTTCACAGTGTATAACCAGAAAACATGATTTTAGTGTTTACAAGTTGATAATAACTTGTTCTGAGTAAAGTTACATCCAGTGAAAAAACTTCAGTGTCATAACATGTAATGTCTAAAACCCTACAACCATAAAATGATAAAAATAAAAAAATAAATAATAATAATAATAATAAAATCAATTAAAAAAAGAGTGCTTTTATACAATTATTTCTGCTTTTAAATTCTCCAGAAAATCGCCAAAGTCACAAGAAAGGATGCAAAATTAAGGTTTCACTGTGGACCCATTTTGGAACCATTTTGGGTTCCCAAAGAACATTTTAGTGAATAGTTCCTAAAATAACCTGACAATCTAATGAACCTTTTTCACCACTTTAAAGAAACTTTCATGCATCGGAACGATTCAGTGATGCAAATAAAGAACCTTCATTTTTAAGAGTGTAAGTGCCTTACTGTATATCCTCAATTTTTCTTTCATTTGTATTTATTTTTAAAGAAAGCATTTGTGTGTGTGTGTGTGTGTGTGTGTGTGTGTGTGTGTGTGTGTGTGTGTGTGTGTGTGTGTGATAATCAACCACAAATGCTGTCAATTAAACTTAACTTGTAGCCAACTCAAAATATTCCTTAAATACAAAAACATACACCTGCCTTCTAAAATCATGAATGTGTCTCTATCCGCTTCACACAGGAAAGCCGATCTTCATAATGATCCCAACAGTCCACCAGCATATGGTGTTTAACCAAAGCGAATTAAGGACAGGGAAACATTCCTCTAAATGACGCAATTACAGTAACGACTCGATGATAATTCAATCAAAAAAAGGTAGGATAAAATAGTCTGGAAATGATTTGGACTGCGTGTTTCTGGAGCTCCTGATATCTCAATGTGTCTGAGGCTTCGGTGGGGGGTGTTAACCTCCGCTCACCTCCCCGCTCCTCTCCCTTCATTAGCAGAGGCTGAGGTTGTTATTTGAGAGGAAAGGGCTGTGTTTGCACGATTGGAGAACTGGATGCGGTGCCTATTTACATATACAGAGCTCTATTAATCAAGGTAAGTGTCATTATGGAGGGGCTCATTGGGCAGCACAGTGTGGGTATTAAATAAAATTCTCCATGCCAGGCCGCCCGCAGCGAGCGATACGTCTTGATTTGTGGACTGTCAGAGACAGGCAGCGAAGATGGAGCTGGGGAAAGAAGGT
This sequence comes from Carassius gibelio, assembly GCF_023724105.1. Classification (NCBI taxonomy): domain Eukaryota; kingdom Metazoa; phylum Chordata; class Actinopteri; order Cypriniformes; family Cyprinidae; genus Carassius; species Carassius gibelio. The sequence continues at coordinate 8,919,325 of NC_068390.1, forward strand.
CCGTGTGTGAGGGGGGTCGTCGGAGAGAGAATTGCCACCATAATCAGATTTCACACGCCGGGTGAAAGGAGAAAGAGAGGGGATGTTCAAAGTACCAAAGCGTTTCCTTACGTTTATGGTTTGGGGAGCGTGGAGGCGTTTACATGTAGTGCCACTGTCCATCCATACCCATGTTCATACCCATTCCTCCCATGGGACCTTAGAGATGGAGAAACAAAATTAAACCCATGCAAATGAACATTTTTATAACAGCACTGAAGTGTGTAATGTATGATTAGATTTAAAGTGTAACTTACCGGCAGGCCGGAGACCCATGTGTTGTTGGCCGTCTAGCACAAAGCCACCCATAGGCTGACCATCGGGACTGTAAGCACTTCCTTGACTTACTAAACACACAAAAACACAATATATATATATATATATATATATATATATTGTGACGAGTCAGCTGCCTCCTCCCTGATTGTCACCGGCACCCCGTCCTAAATCGCCGCCCTTCACCAGGCTCCCGACTGGAGTGGGTGTGTGAGAGGAGGGGCGCTGGACGAGTCAGGGCTGGCGGCGTGTGATGGGGCACACCTGATGTGAATGGAGCCTCATCCCCGCCGCTGTTTAAAAGCCCAACGCGCCTCTCCTCGGGAGACCGGTCTCTTCCCCGTGCATGCACACTGGTGTCCTCGTGGGTCCAGGAAGGGTGCGTTGAGGGACTCCCGCGCCACAAGAGACGTGAGCAGCCGGACCCGCGATCCGGAGGAGAACCGCACCCGTTTACACGGCCGACGGGCCAGGATGCCGGGCCGTCCATCCCCTACCAGCGCCGCGGCCGTCGAGAGAGATGCGGCCGCTAGAGGAAGCCGCCGCCCCTCGCGCCCCGGACCAAGGAGGGGAGCGCGTGCGGCCGCCGGACTCCGCCCCTTACCTGGACCCTTCCTCCATGAACACTGCCCGACCCACACGAACCCCGAAGCACAACGAGGACACCAGATCCCCTGTTATTTTGGACACTTTCCCCCTTTGGCCACTTTTATTCCCTGTGTTTTATGATTTCTGTTAATAAAAGCCTCTCCGAGGCCTGACGCCACGCCCACTGTGTCTGTCTTGTGCCCCTCCCGTGACACTGGTGGAGAATGCGGGCAAGGCGGAGCCTAGACAGCGCAGTTGGGAAACGTCTGGTGACGTCACTCCCTCTCGCTTGCAAACGTTCGTGAGAACCCAGACTGGGACGGAGGAAAACTGGGGACAGCCTCCCAGCCACACAAGGGGTAAGTGACTTTTCCATTGTCATTTTACCCTGTGGTTGGTTGAGGCTGTCACTAAAACCCGGTTTCTCTGTCCCTGTTCTGGTGCGCTGCGAGAGGGAGGACCGCCCGGAGAGGAAGCCCCGCCCACTCCGACCGTTTGGAGCCTGGTTGAGGATGGTAGCACTCCCGTGTGGGTGGCGCCCTGGGGACGGGGATGTCGCTTGGGAGGGGGAATGTGACGAGTCAGCTGCCTCCTCCCTGATTGTCACCGGCACCCCGTCCTAAATCGCCGCCCTTCACCAGGCTCCCGACTGGAGTGGGTGTGTGAGAGGAGGGGCGCTGGACGAGTCAGGGCTGGCGGCGTGTGATGGGGCACACCTGATGTGAATGGAGCCTCATCCCCGCCGCTGTTTAAAAGCCCAACGCGCCTCTCCTCGGGAGACCGGTCTCTTCCCCGTGCATGCACACTGGTGTCCTCGTGGGTCCAGGAAGGGTGCGTTGAGGGACTCCCGCGCCACAAGAGACGTGAGCAGCCGGACCCGCGATCCGGAGGAGAACCGCACCCGTTTACACGGCCGACGGGCCAGGATGCCGGGCCGTCCATCCCCTACCAGCGCCGCGGCCGTCGAGAGAGATGCGGCCGCTAGAGGAAGCCGCCGCCCCTCGCGCCCCGGACCAAGGAGGGGAGCGCGTGCGGCCGCCGGACTCCGCCCCTTACCTGGACCCTTCCTCCATGAACACTGCCCGACCCACACGAACCCCGAAGCACAACGAGGACACCAGATCCCCTGTTATTTTGGACACTTTCCCCCTTTGGCCACTTTTATTCCCTTTGTTTTATGATTTCTGTTAATAAAAGCCTCTCCGAGGCCTGACGCCACGCCCACTGTGTCTGTCTTGTGCTCCTCCCGTGACAATATATATATGTGTGTGTGATATATGCACATGTTGTGTATATATTGATTGTAAAGATTGTAGTGAATAAGCCATAACTTTACCTGCTCTGTTTGACTGATCAATCATGGGCTGCACGATTCTTCGTCGAGCATTGATGAACCTGTCAAAGAAAAGACGGTGGAACACCTTTACTGAATCTATTTATATTACTGACCGCCCACAGTATATTTTACTCTTATTTAAACACTCAGGACTTTTACTACTGTGAGCTTTTTGCTATGATTTACTGCTAAATATCCCTTGATGCAGTGCAATTTCTTCCGGGCCTTTGGGTTAATGGACCTGTCAGGAGTCCACAAAAAAAGCTAATGTACTGTTTTAGTGTTTTAATCTATGTTATACTGTAAACAAGCAGAGGTATTGCTAATAAACAGATTTTAACACCTTTAACAAATTGCGTCCGAGAAACATTCCACTTAATGGTGAATTTGATAGTAGACGGCGATAAAAACAGATTTATTTGATTTGGGGAGTATTTTTCCTTTCCTCAGGTCTAAAGATGACCTCTGTTTTTAAGACTTGCTTTAATTGTGCTTCTTGCTGCAATATATTAGCAAATCAAGTAAAGGGGTCATTGCTCAATAACTATTCAATTGATACAGCATTGGCCTAGAAGCCTCAGGGTATGATTAGCCTAACTGCTTTTCAGACACTAATATGCTTCAGCAGCCCATAACAGAGAGGGAATGCCCCTGACATGCTCTGGGGGAAGGAATTACTCATAGACAATGAGTCTTAGCCAAATGTTTGTGAACACCTTATTTTGTTGCAGTAAATACACATTAACATGTTACAAATCTTACTTATAACTTAATTTTGAAAAAGAAAAAAAAAAACTATTTTCACAATTTAAATGCATACAGAATTAAATATAATAGATTCAAATTATATGGAAAATCTAAAAGTAAAACAAGACAAACAAAAAAAAAGTATTATGATGTCTATTGGCAATAGATATATAAAAACTGTCTGCTTACGTACAGTGTTGATTGTAGCAATGTGCAATTTTGCTGAATAAATCAGAATAAATCCCGTCTAAATAAACAATACAAATAGGCCTCTATATTCTCTATGCTCCATATCATACATTCAGAATCTGGCAATGACATTATCAGATTTGTGTAATCCAATAGCATCTTTTGCAAACAAGATGGTTATTAAATGAATACATGTTCAGGAGAACTCCGGTGACTGAATGGCATTTCAGAATACGCCAACATAACATTTGATAACTTTTCTAAAAGTCCCTCTGAGACCCCTGCGAACCTCATCATTGCTCCTATTCTTGCTTTTATTTGTCTCACTGGGGCTTTGAACAGCGTCTAATAATAGTGTGAGAAATCGGGATCACCGGACTTGAAATGGAAATGTTACAGGGATCCCTAACCCTGACTTCTAAATGCTGAGAGGTCAAGCTGGCAAGGTCAAAAGTCAAAGGTCAAAGGTTACTCACCAGTTATTCACTTGTAAGATGGTGAGGCCTGTGTCATGCGCTAGCTGCTTCTTCTGCTCTTCGGATGGGTAGGGGTGCTGCAAGAAACAGAAACAACAAGAAAAATGATATTAAAGTGGAAGAAACTTCCGCAGTTAATAACACAGCTGTCTGATGAGCCATAAAGCGATAATGAATGGAACATGTAAATGTCTTCATTTTTTAGGGTTGTGTATTTCTCCTCGCAGTCTCCATTAATAAAGCAAATCAAGATGATCTGAATTTTTCTTAAAAACTAATCTGTTTAAATGACTAATGACCTCGATCATCAAATCTACCAGCCCCATGCAAGACTGCGGGCAAAAACATGGAATCCCATATGACTCTTTCAGGAAATGACATCATTATGTATGATAGACTTCCCATATGCATCCCAGAGTTTGAAAATGTCCCTGCATCTTATTGGCTGAGTGTTTGTGGTTTCATTTGACATTATTTGACATTACTTGACAAATGATCGAGTGGGTGTGAAAGAGAGACAATGGAGAGTTTTGTTTAGGGTTGAATAGGGCTTGGCCCTTGGTGGCCCCGTGGTGGCCCCTGGCCCCTGATCTTTCTTGCTCTCACTGTGAGTGCAGAGGGAGGGCAGCAGATGGCAGGCAGGGGTGAATGTATAGACATCGCAGGGTCGTGGGTGTGCACCAATTCTGGCACTGTCACGGCTTCACCTCCCGTGGTCAGTGGTGAGGGATGAGTCCAGTTACATGTCCTGTTCTCTCTCTCACACACTGACGGAGCTTTCCCTGCTCACCTCCTGGCTTGCTAGCTGTCATTGTGCTGATGAATGACTGTAAGCTCCGCCCCCTTTTCTACACAACCCAAGTGACAGTCGTATGCGAGCTGTGGTATGGGATCCATCTTTAAACTCTTTAACTCTCAGCAGGTTGTGTCGTGATTGTTTGCTGAAGTTGTAGCGAGGGTCCTATGTATTCAAGAGATGAAGCTATCCGACAAGCTCGCCGAATCACTCTTATTTGCATGAAATCCACTTAAGAAGCCTCCTCCATGTCCCCATTTGCATGCCAAAGGAGATCTCTCTATCTCTTTCTAGTGCAGCTAACAGTTATAACTGTAATGTTCCACTGAATCTTAATGTTCCACCTTTCTTTAAAATTGGCAGCACAGGGGGTCTTTATCGCGGACCTCTGAATAGGTTACAAACGATGGAGGCTTAGACCATATTTAAGAGCCCCCCCCCCATCTCAAACGTTGCACACTGGCTCAAAGTAGAACCCAACAAAATGTAATCCTGCAGCTTTCATTCAGCCCCGAGCCCAAATGAATGCATGATCGCCTGGGTGTTGCAATGGGGGCCATTCAGAGGCCAAAGTCCCCTCTAACACTTTTTTTTTTTTGTCAGGACACATCCTGCAATTGGGAAACACTTTTGCTTCACAAATCGCTCTGAAAAGGAGCTGGGAACAGAGAGAGGATAATTCAATTAGGCTCTCCTTTATTATCTCTAAACTCTAAAGGTGGGTAAAAGGGAAAGGATTACTATGTGTACAGGACCTGTGTAGCCCTTAAAAAGCGAAGGAATTCTGAAAGAGAATGGAAAACAGGAAGACGCAAGAGAATGGTGGGAATTTAAGGAGGTGGACCGGTTGAAAATGTGCCGAGATTCGAGGGGGTTGAGAATGCCACAAATCAGTCCAAAACCAGCAAGTTTTGGTAGAACGTGCTCACCCCTGGGTGAATACGGCCCTGGGTTTTGACGAGTGAAATGGATGGGAGGGCCGAGAGACAGATAATAACACACCCTGTTAGTTTTAATGCGGTTTAGATGCAGGTCACTGAGCTGAGAACAGTGGAATTGAGTTAATTCACCAAGAGATGCATTGGACTCTTGCCCACTTTACAAAGTCTTCCAAATTCTGGCCAGAAGTTCCCGATTTGCGTCTTACCGTGAGATGCTGGAAGAGCCATGCCCGCATGATGTTGGTCGCTACTTTGGGGAAGATTCCTCTCTTCTTCTGCCGTTTCTTATCTTGGTCATCCTCGTCCCCTGTTCCCGGAGATGCCAAGCTGTTATCCAAGCCATCTCCTGATAAACAAGAACAGCGTGGAAGCAAGGCGTGAGAGACTTTAAAGTCACTTTAATGAGATAAAACATCACCATCAGTTGTTTATTGATCACCAGTGCTCCTCACAAACACGATGTGAAAGAGCCACGCGGGGGGCTTGTTTTGATTAGCAACAGTAACACATATCCATGCAGTGAGAGGGAACGCTAATCAACAGAGCGAGATCTCTCCCGCTCTCTCTCTCTTGCTGTCTCGATGTCAGAGATCTCCAGGAAAGCTCTGCACCAACCCCAGTGCTATTAATTCAATGTGAGCTCTGTATTTGACATGGGGTAATGAATGTCCAGGCTCTGTGCTTGAATGGGGAATGGAGACTTGGCACTGCAAAGAGAATATCTGATCTGAATTAGCACTCAAAATAAAATCGAAAAAAAAACTTGGGGGAAAACATAAATGCGGTAAAGCCTGTTAGCGGTTGTTGAGAAAAGCGTGTTAGACTTTAGAAGTTTGTAACTGGTGTACAGTGCAGGGACAGAACTAATGATGCTAATTTACCACCTACAGTAGCCATATTCAAGATGAAACTAAGTTAGTTAGTGGCCACGTACACACACTACAGCTAAATACAGTCATCACTGCCCTCCCAAGCGCTTGCTAGCTATGGGAATCAAACCTTTGACCAAAACGTTGTAATGTTGGATTTTGTATATAAATATATAGGTGTGAAAACCTAAAAATATGTGAAAATATGTTTTTTTTATTGTGTTTTAAAATGTAAAATATATATATATATATATATATATATTTACACAAATAGCAAATTAAAATCTGATACTTATATCAAATACATCACCCTTTTTACACATATTCATAACAAAAATATAATACTGGCTATAACTGAATGTCATACGTGTTGAAGTGACTACTCAACTACTTTTATTAAATAAATAAATTAATTATTTTATATAGTGTAAAATGAGACAATTCTAAGAAATCCTAGTAACTGTAACTGAGAGTTTGATAATACGCACTTTTTTTTTTTATTCAGAAACACGTAATTACAGTAATCCCAGCTTGATATGAATGAGGCATTAGACTGTAAGATCAATTGATGCTTAATAAACAATGCATTTTGAACTGTGAGCTCTCTGATAAGATCAAGCCTGCTTTCATTCCATTACCATCCAATCTAGTTTAAGATCAGAGCCAGGCAGGAGGCCGCTTTTAAACTAAGGTTTCCGTCTTGTCCTCCTCCCCACTTTCCTTTCTCTTTCTTTCTTTCCATCCCTCTCTCCTGCTTCCATTAACTGGGCATCAGGCAAGATGATTTACTTTTAACAGTCATGCTTATTTTTCTTGCCCTGAGGGTAGAGATGCCTTGAAAGCCTGCCCGGAGGGTGTGTGAATAATGTATCTGAGGGACTCCTCCCCGGAGGCGGGACAGGAACCCTACTTTTCTTAAGATTGGGCCTGCTGTGTCTCCTTGTTTTTGGGGATGCATCAATCAAAGGCAACTGCATGCGCCATATTCGTGCATTAATATTTCAGCTAACGAATAATGACATTTGAATATAAGAAGGGGGGTAGTAGATGGACTTCAGGCTGGCTGACTGATGCTATAATCAAAATGCAAGTCAAGGGCAGGGCAGTGGTCTCACACTGTCTGTCTCTACACAACACAGACCGCTGTTTCTTCTCATTGTGCTTCCAGGAGTTTGCATGTTGACCAGAGTCTTGACTGGCTCAGAGAGGTAATGGTTACATTAAAAAAAAAAAAAAAAAAAGTATATATATATATATATATATATATATATATATATATATATATATATAGTAAAATAGAAAGTAGTATGTTCTGAAAGCATAAAAACAATATAAATAGAGAGAAAATAAAATAAACTAAAAATAAAAGAAAGCATGAATTTCCAGTTTATGAAAGTCAAATATCAAAACGTTAATTAAAAACTGTAAATGAAACAATATAAAAGTCAATACAGGAAAGAGGAAAAAGAACTTTTCAATGTGTTTATAAATATGACATCAAAAATGTGCTAGTGCAAGTGATAAAAAAGAACATTCTGGAAGTATAAAAAAACGGATGCCTTTAGGATCGAAAAAGTAAAAGGTGAAACTAGAGTAAGATAATACAAAAAATAAATAAAATATAAGAAAATAACAGATAAAGAGAGCTGGGTGAGATCCTTACATCTAAGGAAGTCTGAAATACACACTACCCCCCCCCCCCCTTCTCCTCGAGCCTCTCTCCTCCTGTTCCAGAAAATGAAGGCCGCAGGGCTGATCCAACCCGACGCTAATCGCTTCTGACTGTTCCCTGGCAACTTGGCCCGTGCAGCCTGTGTGACTGCGCTCTCTTTAAAGGCTGCAGCTCCCTGAGCCCTGCCTCACTCCCCGAACCCACAGTCTGCACGCGCAGCGCAGAGGGAGGCCGGAGCAGAGCAGCCTGGAGGAAGGCTGGAGTAAGCCCTCGGGCTGTTTAGAGAAAAACAGCACCCCAAGACATGGAGAAGAAGAGGCTTCTACCTTCCATCTAACACCACTTTCTTTCACTTTCCCTCATACGTATAAAGCACAACTTCTGAAGGGGTTCTGCATATAAAACACATCCAGTTTAAGTAGAATCTTTGACCGGTTTCCCACATCCTTCAAATCACGGTACCTTCAGCATCCGAGAGATGACATGGTCCAAAGCTGAAACGCTCTGCATTGTTCCGATGCTGATAATTAGATGAACTGAAGATAGATGAATATCCCGGAGACAAAGAAGCCTGGCGCAAACTAGCCGGGTCTGATCACTGCCACCCCGCACGCATCACAGAATAAATCCTGTTTGCCTGCTTAATGAGCTCCCCATGACCTCAATCTATCACGAACTATACTTCTCCAAAGGGGCCATAATTCTGACTACTGGACGCAACAGACTGGATAATTACTGGACGAACGCAGATGATTTTGTTCTCGCTAATCGTTTCACTTAAAGCATATTGATTAGATGCTCTTATCCTCTTGTCCCCCGTGGCCATGATATGATCTGGAGGACCACGGGATTGGACCACAGTTGGGTGATATTGATGGCTAAAACGCAGAGGCATCGGCTCTTGACACTTGTTGTTGGTCCACTATACATCATGCTGGGATTTAACCTCCACTGAAGGTTCAGATATAGATGTAAACATCCTGTCTCAGCCTGTGTCTTAGCCTTCGAGCTGACCACTGAATGTCCTGCAGCTTCCCTTTGTTCCCTTTCGGCCTTTGTGATGGACATTCCTAGGCTCTGCATTCCCACCAACACGCACACGTTTAGGATAGCTGTGGAAAACCCCCCACTACCATCCCAAACTCTCAACAACAAAAAAAAAAAACACCCTGAGGTGAGTCAGCAGCTCTTAAGAACATTCGGACTGTAACCGAGGAGCACTTCTCTTGCCTTCAGCCTAACCAAACATAAAGATTTCTCAGCGAGAGCAACTTCTACTGATGTGCAAGCAACAAACGGACCCCCCTACAAGAGACAGGTGCTTTGAAGAGCCCCGGTAATCCTTCGGACACGAGTTTTGATGGAAAAAGTAATGGAAAAGGTGTTTGCTTTACCGATCTCTTAATTTGATAAAGGGAGGGACACCGATCCAAAGTGGCTCCTGGAGGAGCAGCAGGTAGATGTCCCTGATCCTAACCCAAGCTCTGCCTCTGATCACCCCAGATATTAACCCTCTATTGTGACGAGAATTTGAAGAGCTCTGTCCTTCAGGCCGGCAGGGGTCATTCCTTTTCCCCTTCTTCAATGCTTGATCTTTAGGGTCAAAAGGCCGTGGGCCTTGGATGTTCCCCCACTGTTGTTTAAAAAAAGCCCGTGTGGGGAAAATGCCGTCACCCTGATGCTTTTCTCTCTTTTATACCGAGTAGTATTGCAGAAACACTACTAGCATTGCTGCTATGCCAAATATTTTAAAGGTGTCTTTTATACTGTGGTTCTGGTTGCTCTTGTCTTGCAGAATATCCTGCTATTGTGCTGCATAATGGTCAGGCTTTTGTTGTCTGATGGTTATTAAAAGGAGGTGAGAAACCCTGAAGGCTTTTTTAACTGAAGCAATTATACAAAAACAGGTCGTAAAAATAAAATAATTAAATAAATATTTCCCCAAAAGCTAAACAGCGCTAAAGGACAATAGATATGGAGTGGCAGGTCACAATATAAATTTAGAAAGAAAAAAAAAAAGTTACGTGCAAATGGAAAATCTGGCAAAATAAATTAGACCCTTAACCTTTCAAGAACATTAAACACCAATTGTGTCCACAGAAAAAAAAAAGCAAAAAAAAAAAAAAAACACGTAAAACCAGCTCAGTTAACCATCGTGATGATGATGCGAACAATGACATGACTTTGATTAATAACCGCTATTCACACACATTAAAAAAAATTATGATTTTAAAAGACTGAATGATGCAAAATAACAGAAAATAATTACAATATACACTCTAAAATGTGGTAACCTGTGATTGTTAGCTAATTCTATTGATTTAGCCCATTTTTATATAGATTCAGTGATTTCTTATAACATTTCTGCCTTTGAATAAAAACATTTTTATCTCAGTGCATAATGTATACGCATAATTTAAAATCCAAACTCAAGTGAAAATACCTTTTGAAGTTTGGAGTACAATTTAAAAGATGACGGCATAAACTGTTAGTATTTTGAACATTATGAGGTTGATTCAGTGAAATTTAATAAATGGCAACTTTTTAGGTTATCATTTTTTCAGTGTATAACGTAAAAAAAAAAAAACCACTATATTGTAAATCCAACCTCGAGTGAAAATACTACTTGAAGCCTGGAGTACAAAATAAGATGACAGCGTAAACTCTGTTTTCAGCAAAGCCCACGATGGTGTGATAGTAATATTGACAGGCTTTCCTACCTAGTTCGCTGCTGTTGTCTCCGCTCTGAGAGGCATGTCCCCCGCTGGAGGGTCCTGGGGTGCCGACTGAGGGGGTCGAGTGAGCGTCATCCATGTCTCTCCAGGATGCTGGATTCTGAGGATCAGGTACATGAAAATCCAGAGATTGAAGGGTGAAAAAAGCCATATTATACCCACTAGCACATATACATGCTATTTTTTAAAAGCAGGTTTTTTAAACCTTTAGTTACCATGTCTGTGCTGATAAATGTGTCTGATCAAATTAGAGACAACTGAAATGCACAATCAAAAATGAACTAGGAGTATGTAGACCTATGGAGCTAGAACCAGAGTGACTGCTTCTCCTGATGGCCGCCGTAAATGCTCACAAGAAACTGGCAGCGTCCCCTTTTTATCCAAAACAGTGTACAAAGCACTAAGACGGGCCCAACATGAAGCAAACAGCAGCCGTTCCTCTTCAGGCCCTTAGCGTCAGCTGTTTGCCTGATGGTGTTCAGCTAAAGAGCTCTAAGAAAGGCTAGAATAAGCTCCTACAACAATAAAGCTGTGTGAATAAGACCCTTCACTGTTTTCTCATTAGGACACACAAAAACAGTCTGTGGGTTTGTGTGTTTATGTGTGTGTGTGTGCTGTTAATAACATTTCAGAAGGCCGCTGTCTCCCTTCATCACCTAATTTAAATTGTTTTGTGTCACACCGCACACTTGTAAATCGATAAGATATTACAGGAGCATCAATAAAAGATTACAGTTATCGTCAAGTGTAACAAAGGTACATATTCATCAAATAAATTTCAGCTGGCCAAGTGAAGGTACTGTATGATGGTGAGACCTCGCCATCTGTGGTTCACATCTAGCCTATTTACAGGAATAGTGTGAATGGGGACAGTCATCTAATGTGTTACATGATGGAAAATAGAAGGACTGTAAAGTCGGACCATTCAGTCCAAATCACGAAACGCCAGTTTTAATCTGTTTTTAACACGGAAAATAACTCTCTTTTCCCATTTTGATCTGGAACAGAACTAAGCAGAATGTAAAAATCTGTTTTTCTTAATTCCGTGGTTTTGTTCCTGTAATGGGGTGGTGCGTTGATGATAAGAAGCACAACTGTAAAGAACACACCATTGGTCTCGGAGTAAAAAAAAAAACTCCCCTACTGCTTGACAATAACAATTCAATCAGTGCAAAGACAATAGTGCATTCACGTGCAAATGTAACGTTGATCATTAGGGCTAACAGAGGGCTGGACAGTGTGTGTGTGCGTGTGTGTGTGTGTGTGTGGAGGGGGGGGGGGCCCTGACCCTGACCCTTAGCAACACCTGCACCCAACAACGGGCTTCATCAACATGATCATCATCGTCATCATCATACCTCTTCTAAAATAAGATATGTCCCGGGGCAATGCCTTAATGATTCATATCAGTGCAAAGAGAAATGGATTTAGATAATGTTGTTTAAATAAATTAGCATATGTTACTAAGTAGAAATGCCTCTTCCTAAAATATATTGTGGAGATTAATAATGGAGGAAGCTAAAAAAGAAATAAAAAAGGCACATGCATGGCTGAGGCACTACAAATGTTAAGTTAAATAAATAAAGTTATTAAAAAAAATAATAATAATGCGTTCAGTAAAGTTTTCCATATTTGTTTGCACAATACAAAATTAATGTCATTTGGATTTTCATTTATTTCTTTGCTGGAAACGTCACTAATGATCCTCCATAAATGTGCACCGCTACACTCTATAATTGGCCTGTTTTATGATGTCATACAAAGCCAAATAAAACTCACGTGATCTGCGAGATTTGTCGAGGATCCTGAGATGTCGTCGAAGTCGGTCTTGCATCCATCCCGTTCATCAATCACCAGGTCAATGGGCATTTTACCCTTCAAACAGCTAATATACCGATGGCAGAAGTTGTCGCAAAGCTCGTGCACCTGATTAAAAACCGGGGCACAAATTAATTAGCATATGTGTTTGTTATTAGAAAAACATTAAATTCTAAGTATCTAAAATGCTAATAAAATAAATAGACTTACATACCTTTTCGAGTTCTAAAAGATGGAATCGTAAAACTTGTATTGACTGAATCATCTAAGGAAAGAGCAAAATAATGCATGAAATATTTCAAAAAAAAAAAAAAAAAAAAAAAAAAAAAATATATATATATATATATATATATATATATATATATACCAACAATAACCGCAACCAATAATAATAGTAATAGAAAATAAAAATTAGTGTATAATAATATCAAGTTAATAATAATAATAAAAAAACGTAAAACTTCAAACTTCGTTGGTTATTCTCTACACGCGAGAAATCACACTCAAATCAAAAACTTGGCAGGTCTGATACTGTGTTGACAATAGCAGAAGTGTAGATAGGTTCCTCCAGAGACGATGCTTTGAGGGAGCCCAGGGCAAAGACCCCCACGCCCTCTGATAACACGGGGCCTCACAAATCACTAAAGCTTCCATTCTTTCCCTCAAAGAATCCTCCCATGGACCTTTGAGGCGACTTAACCTGGAACAAAAACTGCGCGAAACAACACTTACCAAATTGTCCAACTCTGGATTAGAAGAAAATAACGGCTTCTCTGCCCGAATCTGTAAAAAAAAATTTGTTAGAACAAAAACAATAATAAAATAATCCCCCTTACTTAATTTGAATAACCGAATATTTAGGTAAATTGTTATTAAATATATAATTTTCAATCAAAACTTTACTTGTTTGGCAAACACAGCGATGTCCTCGTTGAATGAATCGGACGAGCACACATCTCCTCCGGCGACCCCGGGCTCTCTCGGTGTGCACGTGGCCAGCTCGCACTTCTCAAACACCAACGCCAGAAGCGGGAATAACGGGTGCCTTCAAGATTCAACACAAACACTGACATAAACCTACAGATCAAAACACTATATCAATAACCGAGCAATCATTCTGACCAACTTTATTAGAGTATTATTGCTACTTTCATTGCTTTGACGGCCACATATTAGTTAAACACTCAGATAGTGACTAAAAACCGCTCTATAATTTTTATATTTAAAAACAAGCATCATTTTAAAGTTGAATTACTCAGCTCACTATTTGAATGGCAATTTTGTGAATTTGCGACATATTCTTTAAGATCGTATTGCCTATACGCACAGGAATTTACTGATTCTAATAAAAGTAGTAGCTACAAATAAATTGCGAAGTGTCAAACGCGGGTGTTATAGGCTAAGCACGCCATTAAAATAAATAAATAAATACAGATTGTTTAAACTATCAAATTCAGCATGGCTGCAAGAAAGTACCCATAAATTTGGTCCTTGTCTCTCTTAAGTGCGTCGTTGACAGCCGAGCCCATGCTGCTGGGCATGATGCTGTGCGGTGCGTGGGCCCCGTAGTGCTGGTTGGCATGAGGCGGGGGCCCGTGGTTCAAATGGTGAACCTGCGGCAGCCGGGGCGCGTGCGGGTCCCCGTACATGGACGTCGGGACCCCAACTCCATCCATACCGCCACCATAGTGGGCAAGGTCTTCATACTGCATCAGACAGAAACTGCATCATAGACAACTCAAAACACACACACGTGTTTACCTAATATTAAAAAGATTTATTCACATATTAAAAACAAAGTATGAGTAAACTTTATGAGTTAAGTTTTTTATTTTTACGCGCCGGATTTGTAAGAGAACGTACCCGTTGAGCCATCAGCATATGATATGACGCTTCTGTTAATGTTAAGTGCAAACTGTGGTTTAATCCAACGAGGAAACAATCTGATTTAATTCCTTTTGTGCATCCGGTTTAAGAGGACTGAGCTGTCGGTAATCCGTCGAGATGATAGTGTATGTCCAGTGAAGAGTTTCTGATCGCTTCCTTTACAGCCACTTTCAGTTTTTGAGTAATTGGACCGGATTATCAAAAGCACATTGACTGATATACTTAAATAAAACCTTACCTTATACAGATTATAAATATTTGCTTCCACTTGGACCTTCTGACTTACTAATGAAATTTACCCGTCACAAAATTCCTGAAGTCAGAAAAAGCCTTTCCAAATTCTGGGATGTTCGTGCCTGGAATGGCAAACACTGCTATCCGGATCTCATGGTCCCTCTTTGCGACCCACGCTTTGCCTCGGCTGGGATTGTGTTGGCACCCAATCGGGTGGTGTTGGTGATTTGGAGCAGGTCCTTCTTGAAAAGACTGAACCCCTGATGACTGAGCCTGGGAAGCGCGGTGGGTGTTACCAGCTCGACACCTCTACATCAAGCAAAGAGAAAGAAGAGCGCAATGACCACGAGCTGCCAGCGAGTGTTCACATTGGATACGCGCGCGGATGACGCACCACCATCCTCTGCGTTTCGTTACTGGGTGGAGTGTCTTTATTTGTAAAAGTGCCAAAATCAGATCAGTGCACCGAGTCGCACTGGGAATGGACCTTATTTCAACAAATCGCTGAGCATCACAGCGTTTGAGCCCTTGGAAATATATTTATTTCACGGTCTATAATTTTTTTGACTGCTTTGTTGTTTAACTTTCCCTCAATACTTGCGCGTCACATAGACCTATATAAGTTATTACATTTATATAGTGAAGTTAAATAAGTTTACGTTTCCTTCTTTTTGTTTTTAATTTTTAATGTTTTAGCTTTTTTAAGTATATTTGTTGGAAATATTTTTCTCGTTTAGTAATTAAAGAAACTGTCTAAACATGCATTCAGTTTATAGACTCACGTTTATATATATATATATATATATATATATATATATATATATATATATATATATATATTCCAAGCACTTTTGCACATAAATGACACTGAGGGAATTCTGCACGACTGTCATCGTCATATTTAAAGGCCTATAAAGGAAACGAGATCAACCGCGATGAAAACTCAAGCTAAGCTGGTGTACATAAGCATTTAATGTGAGTTGCATTCGACAATTTAAATTGATTTCCAATGGTAATTTTTATCATATTTTTAAGTCATAATAGTTTAAAACGATTAGCCTTATATTAAAACAAACAAAGAAAAAAAAACAACAACAACACATTTTATAAAACATTTATTTTATTTAAATATAACATATTATGGAGTATCACAACAAATGTTACTTTTGGCCAAATTCTAAACAGCATTCCCCTTTAGTACATCCTTAGTTTTTAACTTGTGTATTTAAAAATGTAATATTTTATGTTCCGTTCGTTTGTTATATTAGTCTCCGTTTATTCATTCATTTAAAAAAAAAAAAGAAGAAGAAAAAAAAGAATGCTTTAGGCATAGCAAAATGCTTCCGAAAGCTACTGAAAAATAACGTTCGGTGAGTATTGTTTATGTTTTTAGATACGACATTTCTACAAACACACGCCGAGAGTAACAAATAAATTCCCATATAAACTTTTGCAGTGCGGCATCATAATAATAAATTATTATTTAATTTAGATTAACGGAATGATGATCAGTGTCATCTTTAATATGAATGTAAGTAATTTAAGAAACATATAAGGAAGTTAAGAAATAAACAGCTTTTTCAACTAAAATAATAACTTATTTCAATTATATTATTTAATTGTAATGAGGTTGTTTTTATTGCATTTTAATTGTAACTTTTCTTTAAAAGAAAGAAAATGCTAAATTTGTCATGAACATTTTCAACACGATTTTTAAACTACCTTGAAATGTCAGCGTTCCTCGCCCATGTCGGTGTGATGATAATCCGCTTTATTTTCAAACGTATTGACCTTTGCTTGACCCGTCAGGATGTGTGCTCGAGCCGCACGATACTTTTCTTCTAGTTCTTCAGATCCAGCGAGAGTCCTGCAAACCTACAGCTGCGCTCAGTTTCACGTGTGTTGTTCTTTCCAGCACAGCAATCAATTTCAAAGTCGCTTTACCTTCTATCCCCACCTAGCGGTGCATCGAAGACCACCCTGCAAAGAAGCACGAGGAGAACGAGTTCACATTTGGATTCTCTCACCGAAGCCTAATTGTCGATGGAAAAACAAACATATTTAACAAAAATAAATAAATAAATAAATAATGAATACAATAAATAAATAAATAAATAAATAAATAAAAAAGCAATAGGCGATATTGAATATAACAAATGCAAACACGCTCAAACGCGTGATGCATCAACAAGAAAATGCAAAAAGCGATCACAAAATAATAAATAGATATCAACCACAGAAAGAAAAGCAAAATGAACATTGCGCGTACTTGAAAAGGACCGCGAAATAATTACAAATATGCACTTAAACGTTCCAAGGCAAAGGATGAGAGAGCATTTGCATGATGAGGTCGTTTATTTACTTTTCAGGAGAGATGGGAAAGTTCCTTGCTTTCATCAGTCTGTACATAATCTCGCGCGCCCCTCTTTGAAAGCGGCGCGCGTGAATTATTAAAGGCATACATTTGAATTATAAATACGCTAATGATACCGACACGGGCAGAGCGCGCCATGCCCCAGGCTAAATTCTTGAGATGCACATTATTTCTTGGCACTCCGACTTCATTTCCTCTCTCCTTTCTCTTTCACTTCTCCTCCTTTGTATTTCGCTCCGCGCTTACACAGTATGCATGGAAGATGCTGACTGATTCATGCTGTCACCCGACCTGCTTTAAACTGTAACGAGTTACCATAGTCTGAGCCCGTGTGCATCCTCAAAAACCTAGATGCACAATTCTCCTGCCAACCCGCCAAAGCAAGCACACGCGCGCACACACTGAGACAGAGGCCTGGCAGAAAATCAGACATCATCCTCCGCTGTCCTGAATATCATTAGCGCTGTCAGGACAGGGTGAAGCGCATGGCCCAAACTCTCCCTCTGTCTCTCTTTTGTGGCTGCTGATAAATATGTACATATTCGATATATGCATGTAAATATGCAGGCCATGCAGGCTTCAAAATAGGTATCTGGAGGGGATGACAATGTAGTGACCTGTATCTCACACACAGCACATGTGAAAAAA
Organism: Carassius gibelio; assembly: GCF_023724105.1. Taxonomy (NCBI): domain Eukaryota; kingdom Metazoa; phylum Chordata; class Actinopteri; order Cypriniformes; family Cyprinidae; genus Carassius; species Carassius gibelio. Next base: position 8,936,950 of record NC_068390.1, read on the forward strand.
GATTTATTAAGCACTGTCACTTTGCTGGCAGGATGAGGTGTGTGTACATCCAGAGTGTCTTCTGCGAGAGAGTACAGGAGCAGGCCTGTACAAACATCACAATGTGTGCAGGACTGGGGGAGTACAACCAGTGCATTCCAGCTCAGTGACTTACAGCGCATGTGCTGACAGCCTGACCTCACCAAAAAGAGATTCTCTCCAGCCTCTCATAAAGAAGCTTTATCCTCCCTCCAAGAAAAAAAAAAAAAAAAAAAGGAAAAAATGCAGTGCTTTAATATTTTCCTCCATTCATTCAGACCGCAAGTTGTTTTCATTATGACTACAAGTGACCCAGAACATAGAAATAATCTTAAGAGTATATTAATTCACTAAGAATTCCGAACTTTGATGCAGTTTAGGTCACAGCCATGTATAATAAAGCATCCAGGAATAAGAACATCTGTGATTAAATGAACACCTTTTCACACTCCATCATCATGTTCATTAAAGGTAATTTTCTTCTATCCCTATAAATATGCCTATCCCTAAATATGGGGAGACCATGCATAAGAAAGCCATATGTATGTTGAGCACTGAAAAGTGTAAACACTCAATGAAAAGACTTACTTTGAAACAGTTGATAGTAAATTTCACAAATAATTATAAATGGCATTTAACACATTGAATTAAACATGGCATTTTTAAGGATAAAAAAAGTATTTTCTTGTAAAGTATACTTACTATTTTTATTTTTATTTTTACACTGATGTTGGTCTGTTAATATTCATGTTTGTGTGAGCAACTACCAACAGACTCAACCAATGGTGTGAGTTCTGTTAAACCAGCCATTGGCAGAATGCCGTATGGGAAACCTGTTTGACAACAGTAACTGTTTCATTAGCTTGTGGTAAAATAAACGGCAAAAATTAAGGCCCAACCATGTTAACATGAAAAATATATTAAACATAGCATTACACAGCATTTAAAAAAAAATGGTTGAATGAAACATTGGTAAACCTGATGGAGAAGGACCTGGTAATTTGTCTGCCATGACATTTTTATTTATTTATTTATTATTTTTGTAATTTTTTAGCTGCACAAGAAATAACACACTTCTCATTAAAATTAGGAATAATAAATAAATAAATAAATATAAAGAAAGAAAGAATAATTTATGGAAAAGTTACTGCATTTTCTGACAGATTGTAAATAATAATAAAACACTTCACACAAATACACAAATAAGTAATAAAATATACACACATTAAGGAAGAAAAAAATAAAGAAATATTAAGGAAGGAAGGAAGAAAGAAAGAAAGAAAGAAAGAAAGAAAGAAAGAAACGTGGTTCATGCAATGGAAATTTAAAGGGAAGAGAAACCAGGGACGTAAAATGAATCCTTCCATCTGTAGAAATAAGGAAATGGGGAAACAAAGTAGTGAAAAAGGGCTGGATTTCCATCTGCTGAGAGAGATATGAGGGAGTGGAGACCATTACCATTATTCAGCCTCATGATCTGTGATAAATCAAATTGTTAATGAAAACCATGTACCCTATTAATCATCACTCTAATCAATCCAGTGCATGTGATTAGTCCTTTCCCTCCGTCTGCCCCGCACAAAGGAGCAGAGTTCATCTCTCTCTGTCTCTCTCTTTCTCTCAGGATTGTAGGAACGCATGTGTGTGGATGAAAGGCAGAGATGTTAAAAAAAGATAAAAAGACAGAGTAGATCATGACACATTTTAAGTCATAACAATCGCAGGGCCATTCTAAAGTAACTGTATTGTGTACCGTTAATGGTTCACACAAGAAGGTGAAATACAGTGAACCACATTATGATTCTGTGTGTGTGTGTGTGTGTTTCTGGGTGGTAGCATTAATGTGTGGAGATTTCAGTTCTGAAGAGTGATTCTTTGATCGTTCATTTTGCTGAGATGTATAGTGTGTTGACTATCTGCAGCCTGCATCCCCTCTCTGGTCTTTAATAACAGGAAATTAAGACATTAATCACCCTTCAGTTCTCATCCACTGGAGGATATGAAACTACGCTGTATCAAACCTCAACCGAACAAATGCACAGTCCAGTAATTATATTTGTGTGTGTATATCTCAAGTCATTCAGGCTGCATTTATTTGATTTAAAAATGTAAAAATGTAAAATTATTAAACTGTTTCTATATTTCTATATATTTAAGAAAGATATGTTTAATATATATATATATATATATATATATATATATATATATATATATATATATATATATATACTGTGATATTTTCACATTTAAAAAAAAAAAGTGATAAACTATTCAAAATTGAAATAATAACAATAATAATAATTACATATACATTTTGTATATAACTTGGACATATAACACACACACACACACACACAATATAATAATATATTGAAAAAAAGCCTTTGGAAAAGTACAGTTGAATCACTTATACATACAAAATTTATTTTTGTCTACATTTTTACATTTAAAATCATGTTTTTTTTTTTTTTTTTTACACAATCACAATACATTTTTAAATATATTAATTAAATGTATTACTTTAAATATTTAAATTGGAATAATTTTCTCTCATCCATCGTCCTTCTTCATCCCATAGGACCAGATATTAATGTGATATTAATAATGTAGTTAGTTTAAATCTCACAGTGTCACAGTATGCTGTGAAAAAAAAAAAAAAATGTTTTACAGGATTATGTCACTTATGTATGAGTATCCTAAAAAAGCACAGGCTGTGATTATTATTACATCAGCCTGGAAGTAATAATTGAATAATGTGCTCAATATATTGACAGCCTTGAATGAAGCACACAAAGATGGATTTGTAAAAAAGAAAAAAAAATGTATTGGAAAAGAAGATTTAGAAAGATCAGAAAAATCACATCAATTTATTCCATCCCAGATGTAAATAAAGCACAATGCTATCAACCATATGTGAGTTATTCCTTAGACTCTATACTGTCATGTCTCATGAGCTCCTGATTTGTCAGTTTAAAGGTAACATTGCTCATTCACAGTGGTGGACAGTAACGGAGTAGCTTTACTTCGTTACTGTACTTAAGTATATTTTTCAAGTATCTGTACTTTACTGGAGTAGTTTTATTTTTAGTAACTTTTACTTTTACTTCACTACATTCCAAAGCATAAGATCGTACTTTTAACTTCACTACATTTCATAAAACATATCGTTACTCCCTATAATATATCACCTGCTCCGACAATCAGAAGCGGTGTGTGATTCATCATGAACGAACTGAGTCTTTTCAAAATAAACTTTTAAATCGGATCGCGAATCAAACCAAACAATTCGTTTAGGAATTAGAATGATCCGATTGCAGCTGTTCTGGAGTCGACCACTCACTGATTCAAATGAACCGTTTAGTGCGAGTCAGTAAGAACCGGGAGATCTTGTGAGCGCGCGTGCGTCTGATGTTGCTAAAAGTAAGTTATTAATGTCGAAATTTAGGATTAATTATTGTAACTGAAAATCATATTTAGGTCAAAATTGTCAGTTGTTTGGGAACTAAATCCGCTGTAAAGAGTGATCTGTTTAAGCCCACTGAAATGCTCCAGTGCAAACGATGCAGACACATCAATCAGCGTCTCTGTGTTTTAGGTTAAAAAATTTAATTAAATAACCTTAAACTAACACAGATTAAATAAAATAGCTCATGCATGTCCAAATTTCCCGCTCCCGTAATATTAACAGTTTTATTAAAATGCTACCATCTGCTTTTATATTGTGTATCAACAGTAACGTTATACATATGTATATTGTTTGGATTAACTAGACGAGTAACGTTAGACAGACATGAATGTTTATTCATAACAGTACTGAAAATAAGTAAATATTGTAGCTGATGCTAAATGTCTAGCTAACAAGCTTGCTGGTGCTAACTTGAAGTAATTTTTATAAATAATGTCCAAATATTTTTATTCAACCACCTATATATATATATATATATATATATATATATATATATATATATATATATATATATAGATTACATCTAAGGACAAAAGAAAGGATGTGATGTTCAGAACATGGTAACTACAGTAATTATCAAAGAGGGGAAGAGATGCACCCCGTTTGGCCAGGGGTGTTTTACACCACAGACAAGGTTTGAGAAGGAAAAAATCATTATGAAAATATAATAATATTTTCCTTAAAATGTTCTTCCTAACTTCAGGCCTTATTATCATGTCATATATAACTGTGATGTTCTGTAAAACCACAAACTTTAAAACACTTTCACAGATCACAGATTCCAAAATAATATTTGGTAGCACAACTATTAATAGTTCTAATAATAAATCATCATATTTTCATGATTTCTAAAGATCATGTGACACTGAAGACTGAAGGAATGATGCTGAAAATGCAGCTGCACATCACAGAAATAGATTATATTTTAAGGATATTAAAACAGAAACCATTATTGTATATATTTTATTTTGATAATTTAGAATTATTACTGAAATACAACCTTTTTTGTTTCAAACAGTTCATTGAACAATAATAAATGAAGTACCTGGAGCTGACAATGAAGTAAATGTATAATAATTAGCAAAGATGGTTAATTTAGCGCTGTAAACGCACGTGTGAAGGGCGGAGACGCGCCGCGGAGAGTCAGACGCGCGTGAGGACCAAACACAGCAGAACGGTAGGAAACTTCACTCCTCTTATTATTTCTCTTTTACTATAGCGATTTATTTTTAGACACGTGATCTGAGTCTTTCATAGATTTGTAGAGTTATTAGAGTATAGAGTTAGAGAAATTGAGGTTTTTTTTTTTTACATTCTTTGGTCGAAGTTTTCAGATCGGCAATTCGGAGTCTGTTCGCGACTCGGTTGATTCAGATCGGCACTTCGGAGCCTGTTCGCGACTCGGTTGATTCAGATCGGCACTTCGGAGCCTGTTCGCGACTCGGTTGATTCAGATCGGCACTTCGGAGCCTGTTCGCGACTCGGTTGATTCAGATCGGCACTTCGGAGCCTGTTCGCGACTCCGTTGATTCAGATCGGCACTTCGGAGCCTGTTCGCGACTCGGTTGATTCAGATCGGGACTTCGGAGCATGTTCGCGACTCGTTTGATTCAGATCGGCACTTCGGAGCCTGTTCGCGACTCGGTTGATTCAGATCGGCACTTCGGAGCCTGTTCGCGACTCGGTTGATTCAGATCGGCACTTCGGAGCCTGTTAGCGACTCGGTTGATTCAGATCGGCACTTCGGAGCCTGTTCGCGACTCGGTTGATTCAGATCGGCACTTCGGAGCCTGTTCGCGACTCGGTTCAGATCGGCACTTCGCAGCCTGTTCGCGACTCGGTTGATTCAGATCGGGACTTCGGAGCCTGTTCGCGACTCGGTTGATTCAGATCGGCACTTCGGAACCTGTTCGCGACTCGGTTGATTCAGATCAGGACATCGGGGCATGTTTGAGATTTTTTTTAATTCAGATCTGGACATCGAAGCAGGAAGTGTTTGTCAAACAGTTAATTGGTGATAAATTAATATTTGGACTTGAGGCTTTTTTTTACCTGTCGATTCAGCATGTACATGGACCCACACACAAAGGTGGACACACTCTAGACTTAATCATCAGTAGAGCTCTAAACTTTTCATCCATTGTTATTAAGGACGTTATTCATGACCGTACTGAAAATAAGTAAATATTGTTAGCTGATGCTAACTGTCTAGCTAACAAACTTGCTGGTGCTAATTTGAGGTAATTTTTATAAATAATGTCCAAATATTTATATATATATATATATATATATATATATATATATATATATATATATATATATAGATTACATCTGGGTAAGAAAAGAAAGGATGTGATGTTCAGAACATGGTAACTACAGTAATTATCAAAGAGGGGAAGAGATGCACCCCGTTTGGCCAGGGGTGTTTTTACACCCCAGACAAGGTTTGAGAAGGAAAAAATCATTATGAAAATATAATTATATTTTCCTTAAAATCTTCAGGCCTTATTATCTTGTCATATATAACTGTGATGTTCTGTAAAACAACAAACTTTAAAATACTTTGTTCTTACTGGTGAAAATCAGATGGTCATGTCTGTTTTCTCTCAGGTACATCACAGTGTAAGCTTCACAGTGAATATTACTCTCATCAGTGTAGTCCATATCAACAACATATAGACTCCATATAATGGTTATTTTGGAAAAAAATCCCAGGTATTTTGAACAGTAGAATTATAAAAAAAAAAAAAAATGTGCTAATATAAAATAAAATTAGCCTATATAAAATTGCAAACATCTATCTTTCAGTACTTTTTTACTTAAGTACATAAAAAATGTAGTACTTTTGTACTTTCACTTGAGTAAAATTGAAAAAGGAGTACTTTTACTTTTACTGGAGTAATATTCTATTATACGTATCTGTACTTTTACTCAAGTACTTGATTTGTGTACTTCGTCCACCACTGCTCATTCATTTATGAAGATGAGGAGGCTGACTGGGTCACTGAGGCTTTTGAGGACCATCCTGATCATCAACACGACACAAGTCTTGCTCAACAAAGATGGTTGCATGCTATTATGCCTTTGTCACTGGGAAAATGCTTCTTAATAATTCCATGTTAGTGTTTTTAAACCAGTTTCTCTGAAGAAAGTAGGTCATTCAAGTACTCATTTGCAAGTGTGTTTGCATGCAGTAAAATAAGAGTGTGTAAGGAGAAAGGCCAGCTATGTATCTGAAAATGTCAAGTTCTTTTAATATGTCTTTTGTAAACCTTCACTTAGGTGAGGAATCACATAAAATCAACACTAAAAAATATGACATCGTTTGCCTCAAGTGGGAAAATCCTTGGCTGATGGGTTAAACCATAAATGTCTTAAACAGTGAGGCAACATTTGAAAATGGCACTCTTAAAAATGTTAATTGGAACATTTTGTCTCATTAAATGCTATGCCTTTGGGCAACCATTAATTTTATCCACTGACATGTGCATGGGCATAACCACATGATCAGAAATGCCATGTTCCGGTGAGCGTGTGTACTGTATGCTCTGCTTAGAGTCTTCTACAGATGGAAGTATTGCAGTCTAAATCTGTACCACCATCTAGTGGCAGCTGGCCAACAGTGTCATGCAAAGCACCTTTGGTGGTCCAATAATTTTCCAATCAATAAATGATCTCTCAAAAACACTTGGATATAATGTGCTTTAAAATTTGATCTCAGTACTGCATAGCGCTATTCAATCAAAGAAACAAATATCCCAAAACTCACACCTTGAAGATGAGGAAAGCTGGGGAACATAAGTTAAGATGCCCTGTCTTTAATTTCTTTTCTCCAAAACTGATTACATCACACACACACACGTTTGTTTTTGTGAAAATATTATATTTATTAGTATTTATACTGTACAAACTGTATATTCTACTACCCTACACCAACCCTACACCTAACCCTCACAGGAAACTTTGTGCGTTTTCACTTTCTCAAAAAAAAAGAAAAAAAAAAAAACTATAAATTCTGTATGATCTATGAGCGTTTTAAAAAATGGGGACATGGGTTATGTCCTCATAAGTCACCCTCTCCTTGTAATAACTGTGTCAAACCCATGTCATTATACAGAGTTGTGTCCTGATATGTCACAAAAACAAGAGCACACACACACACACACACACACACACACATTTATATATATATATATATATATATATATATATATATATATATAGTCACGGGCTGAAGAATCACACGGCAGGCTGTGGTGAAAGTTTAAAGCCCCGGAGGGTGTATTTACTGGTGGTTGTGTTTGAACAGGTGCCAGTGGTGTCCGGTGCACGTCCTCTGTGCTGCGTGATCCTGTTCGCCGGCCGGCTGAGTGCAAGGGGAATCAGTGTCCGGTGCGGTTCCAGCGGTTCCAGCTCGATGTCGCACCTCGAAGTGGAAGTCCTGGAGCGCCAGGAACCACTGTGTCACCCTGGCATTGGTATCGTTAGCCCGGGCCTTCCATTGCAAAGGGGCGTGAGCAGTGATGAGGGTGAATTTCCGTCCCAGGAGATAATACTTCAGCTCCAGGACTGCCCACTTGACGGCCAGCGCCTCCTTCTCCACCGCCGAGTACCGTTGTTCCGTTGTGGACAGCTTTCGGCTGATGTAGACCCCCGGTTGATCCTCACCATCTTGTATTTGGGACAGCACGGCTCCCAACCCGGTGTTGGATGCGTCCGTCTGCAACAAGAAGGGACAGTTAAAGTTGGGGGCGCGCAATACCGGTTCCGACGTGAGCGCCGCTTTTATCCTCTTGAACGCCTCTTCTTCCGGGGTTCCCCATCTCACTCTCTCCGGCTGTCCCTTCTTGGTGAGGTCTGTCAGGGCTGTCGCTAGGGAGGAGAAGTTAGGTATAAAGCACCTATAGTACCCTGCCAATCCCAAAATGGCCCGTACCTGCTTCTTGGAGGTGGGCCTCGGGGCCGAGAGGATGGCTGCCACTTTTCCCTCCTGCGGACGGATCAGACCCCGGCCCACCCGGAAACCGAGGTATTTTATTTCAGGTAGGGCCAGGTGGCATTTCTTGGGATTGGCGGTGAGCCCAGCCTGCCGCAGAAGCACCCTCCGGAGCCGCTCCAGGTGGTCCTCCCAGGTCTCCGAGTGGATGACGACATCATCAATATAGGCCGCCGCATAAGACTGATGGGGTCTCAGCACGAAGTCCATCATCCGTTGGAAGGTGACTAGAGCCCCGTGCAGCCCGAAGGGGAGAACCCGGTACTGCCAGTGGCCACTGGGGGTGGAGAAGGCGGTCTTGGCTTTGGTGGACAGGGCTCTCCCCAGCCGCTCCAGCAGCTCGTCGACATGGGGCATCGGGTATCCATCGAACTCGGAGACCTCGTTAAGGCGGCAGAAGTCGTTACAGAACCGGAGGGTGCCGTCCGGCTTTGGGACCATGACTATGGGACTGGACCAGGGACTGCAGGAGGGCTCAATGATCCCCAACTTCAGCATCTCCTGAACCTCCCTTTCGACTGCGTGTCGCCGGGCCTTGGAGGTAGCCTTGCGCAGTGGAATGGCTTCGGGGTACCGGGTCGCATAGTCCACGATGACCAATATGTGTTCGTGCCCCCGGTTGGACTTTGGCAGCGGCCCTACTAAATCCATTCCTATTCGCTCAAAGGGCACCTCGATGATGGGCAGCGGAATTAGCGGAGCTGGGGGAGGAGTATGTGGCGACGTCCGTTGGCAGTCCGGACAAGCTTGACAGAATCGTTTGATCTCCGCCTCCATGCCAAGCCAGTGGAATCTGTCTCGGATCCGTTGGGTAGTATTCTGCGCCCCCAGGTGGCCAGCCATCGGATGGGAATGGACGAGCTCAATGACCATCTGTGTCCTCGTGTGTGGAACCACCAGCAGTTTCACCTCCTCCCCTCTCCGCTGCGCAACACAGTACAGCAGTCCATTCTGGACCACAAAGTGTGGGGTTGGGTGCGGTGGTGGATGGACCTCCTTTCCCTCAACCACCCTTACTTGCTTCCAGCAGTATTTCAGCCGATCATCCCCGAGCTGCTCCCCCACAAATTTCCCCCCACCCCTAACCTGTTGGAAGACATCATAAAAAAGGTTAGAACGGTGGGGGGGGACTCACCATCTCGGGCGCTGTCTGAGGCTAGGAGGGCAGGGTTCCGTCGGGGAGCTCGGCGGAGGTCCTTTTTCTTCAGGCGGTTCCCGGCAGGGCTGGCAGGCTGGGTAACTCAGGTGAGTAGTTGCTCAAAGCCTGGCCAGTCTCTCCCTGGCCAGTCTCTCCCCTCCCCCGGAAAGTCCTTGACCACGCCTACTTCCAGGGGCACGGTGCCGGTTTTCGTGGAGATGGTCACCACTCAAGTAGGTACGCTCTGGGTGTCGCCGTGGACGCATGTGATGGATATGCGGGCTTTGTTTCCCACCCGTGGGGGAAATATGGAGGACCACGCTTACTGCGCTCCCGGAGTCCAACAGAGCTGTAAATGGACGGCCATTGATGAAAAGCTCAGTCTGGGGTGCCCCTCGCGGTGGTTCCAGATGAACTGCACAGCCTGCCAGCCAGGGGCGATTGGGTGAGGGCCGTGGTTCCGTTGGCATTGGCTCGTCTTGTCTGCCGGCAACCGCCGACCTGCTGGCTGTGCACTGGGTGCCCTCTGGGGTGCGTCGCTCCTGGTACACCCTCCGGGGAAATGGCGGTGCTTGCTCCCCAGCCTCAGCTAGCTCAACTGCCTTGACGAGATCTCCAATGGTCTGCAGATTCCTCATTCCGGCTGCCTGCCGAAGGGGCCGTGGCAGGGCATACAGGTACCGGTCCACTACGACGCGTTCGGCCACTTGGGCAGCGCTGGGGTCCCCGGTGAGCAACCAGTGGTGGGCGAGGCGGTTGAGTTCGGCGGCTTGGGCACGGGCTGGCAACCGGCTGTTGTATTCCCATGTCCGGAACAGTTGGGCCACGGCGATGGGAGACAGCCCTACACGAGCCAGGATTTCCTTCCGTAGTTCATCGTATGATTCTCTTTGGCTCGCTGGCATGGAGAAATAGGCCTGCTGGGGTTCCCCTGTCAGCAACGGGGCCAGTATCTGTGCCCAACTCTCGCGGGGCCAGTCTTCTCGAGTGGCTACGGACTTGAACATGCCCAGATAATGTTCCACGTCGTCGTGGACGTTCATCTTCGGCAGGAGCTGGCTGGCTTGAGTGCGGGGATCCGGCAGCGGGACCTGCTGGGCAGCCGCGAAGCGGAGAGCGGCGACTTCACACTCCGTCTCTCCCTGCCGAGTAGCCATATGTTCCACAATTTGCTGCTGTCGAATGCTGATCAGCAAAAAAACCCAAAACATTTCTGTACCCTTAACTTCTGAAATCCTTTGTTTGGGAGTTTTTAGTGAGTAATCAGCTTGGTGAAATGTTAAGTAAATCTTGGTGTCTGTGACCAACATTTACTGAGCTTTGATAAATATACACTTGATAAGTGGCTTTAATATATAGAAAATTGATGACATTGTTAAAGGGGGGGGGTGAAATGCTATTTCGTGCATACTGAGTTTTTTTTTTTTAAAGAGCATCGACGGAGTTGTGCAAGTGTTTTTGTTTGTTCCCTGGATTTGCATATCGTTTATTTCTTAAGGATAATGCAGTCCCAACGAAAAAGGGTCACAATCGTGTTTTGGAACCGCAGGCGGTGAGTAAAACTGCTTCAAATATCTCTGTGTTGTTAAATTAGCATCGGCGCATAAGCACATCAAATAAATCTTGTACACCTTTAAAGAAAAAACAAGACGACATAAAGTGGAACTTAGTCATTTTCCAAAACCGCTAAGTGTAACGGAGGCCAGCGAGTAGTCCTGTGCAGGGAAACCTCCCCGATCTCAAGAGATGCACTAACAACAGACGCTAGTGGCTGTAGCCATTTAGCCTCCTTGTTAGAGGAGCGAGTGCGAGGAGCGTCAGAAAGGACCCGGGAGAGAGGGGTTACATAAGCAAATATATACAGTTTCAATACATACCAGATAGAGACGCTGTTGTAGTCATTGCTGCTGCTGCTCTCGTTCAGTTTCAGCCTCGGGATCTGATTCTGGATCATAAATAAACGGCTGAATCTGACTGTTAGCCATGGTTTGTTTTGGATGATGTTTTTTTTCCCTCACGTTAATGTCACAACTTCCAAACGCTGTCAACGCAAAAGCTTACTTGCGCTCGTGATTCTTTAGTTCCGCCCACACGTCACGCCTCCAGCGGCTCGTGTTTTTCTGAAAAAAATCGGCTCAGACTATTTTTCTCTTATAAATATAATAAAACTAAAGGCTTTTTGGAGTTATGAAAGATGCAGTACTACTCTATAGGTACTCAAGATTAACAGGAGATTGAGTGTAAATGAACATTTCACCCCCCCTTTAATGTTAAAATATACATTTGAATAGTTTTTTCTTTAAGTAATATTTATGTTACCAAGAAAATGTGCCTTCTAATTTCAGAACACCACCACACACCACTGACACACGCACGCGCGCACACACACACACACACACACACACACACACACTTTAACCAAAATCATGACACCTGTCTTTTTACAGTATATGCAGCAGTCAAATGATATAAAAATTTTTCCTTTATACAATGATATACAATTGTTGACCAAAATGGGTCATGCCAAGAACAGTAATAGCAATATGACATATTAGGCCAAACTTGCTGTCCACCATTTTAGATTTATTTTTTTATTTTTATTTTTGTAATCGACTCACTTTTTCAAACTCCTCCTAGATTATAGATCCGATTTGCACAAAATTTGACTCATATCATCTTCAGACAATGCTGGTAAAAAAAAAAAGTGGATTGCCTGTCAGTAGAATTTTTGTTTGCTGCATCAATAAAGTTGGTAGCATGATGCCAGTTTGAATCAAAGGCTCTATCAATGCAACACATTGTTTATTATTTCAGGCTAGAGCACTGTCTACAAGATGGCTCTATGCCCTTATATGGTCTGTCTTCTCCGCCTGGTGTATGACCCATGGAGCAGTACCGATTTCTTGTGACATATCACTGATATTGTCCTTCCTAAAGGAGCTGATGTATAATGGTTCCACTTCCACGCTCAAGGTCTATGTAGCAGCCATAGCATAGCTGGCCAGTCGATGGGCAGGAACAACCTAGTTGTTTGCTTTTTGAAAGGGTCTAGGAGTCTTAATCCACCCCGACCTGTCACCGTCCCTACTTGGGACCTTCCCATGGTGTTGAGGGCTCTCCATACCCCTCCTTTCGAGTCACTACAGTCTACTGACCTTTGTCCCATGATACTGAAGACAGCTCTGCTACTGGCGTTAGCATCAGTGAAGTGTATGGGTGATCTGCAGGTGTTCTTGGTGAGCCCTACCTGCCTCGAATTCAGGCCCGATGACGCCAAGGTTGACCTGAAGCCAGGGCATGGCTATGTACGTAAAGTGCTTTCGACTATTCTTTGGGCCTTCAGTGCCCCATGAGAGTAAGGGCCCCTTCAACAAGAGGCATTGCCTCTTACTGGGCTTGGTCTAGTGGAGTTTCCAGTGCAGAAATTTGTGCGGCTGGTCCTCGCGGTCCATATTTACCAAGTTTTATAATCTGGACATCCCGGGCTTACAGGCTCAGGTCCTTTCTGCTTAGATGGTTTTTACTCTGGCAAACCAGTAATAATAAGGCATTGCCTTCTCTATATGCTCTTGGCCCCTTATGGGGTTTACTAATTCTACTTAGAACGATTACTAAGCACGTGCTCACCTCAGTGAGTATGGCCCTATACCATCTGTGGGGCTTCCCTGCAATTACTTGGTCCCTCTGGGCCCTTTGTACTCAAGGCAAGTTCAAGTATGGGTTGTTCCTCTAACACAGCACGGTGGGGTTGGGATTGTACTGGTTCCCCATAAGCTTGCAGTTTCTACCATACATAAGTATAGGAGTGAGCGGTCTTTGTATTTCTGTAGTCTTTGGTCATTACCACCCCACACTGACTTCACCACTTCAATGTGGTGACAGTGCCTCCCATTGGTCAAAAGTTATAATCAATTACATCACATTACAAGTGATTTGATTCTAAAACCATCAACAGGAATTTAACTCCTAAATGTTGCAGTTGTAGTGTAAAAAATACTGTTTTTATTTGTGATGTGAAAAGTTTAAAGAGAGACCCTTGGAGTAGTTCAGAGTGTCTATTCATATTGTTATTCAAATAATGAATACATTTTTACATAAAATAATAATAGTGTGACGAGTGGGGTGGGGCCGAGAGCCATGGGAATGGAGTGAGGCCGGTGGAGTGATTGGGAAATGAGCAATGCCTGCTCCACTCGCCGTCTCGCGTCCCACGGAGGAGATGGAAGGATATAAAAGAGAAGCGACGACAGTGAAGGACGAGAGAGGACCAGGCCTCGGCTTTATTTTGTGTTTTGGTTTTCGTTTGTGCTGTTTTGTGTTTATTTTGGTATTAAAGTTTGATTTAAATGTCCGCCGGTTCTCGCCTCCTTCTTCCCGATGATTGTGAAGTTTGTGAAGTGTTACAAATAGCATTTGTTTTTCTCGCAATAGCAAATTTACATCTTTTAATTCTGATATAAACTCACAATTGTAAGAATTAATTGATTTAATTCTAAGAAATAAAATCAAAATAGCAAGATATAAACTCACAATTGTAAGAAAAACTGTTGGAATAGTGAGATAAAAATTTGCAATTACCTTCATGTTCTATTCAGAGGCAGAAGTGGGCTTCCATAGAATGGTGTATTTCTACAACAGCACTGATAACTAAAAAAAAAAATGCCTTTGTTTAATATTACATCCATGCCTTATAGCATTATAGTTCCAAGATGACCATATCAACTTGTGCATCAAAAATGTAAAAAAATAAAATAAAAAAAGACTGCCTCAGAATCGCAACACATTATGTGATATGATTACTATATCCAAATTCATAGTATTCATAAAACAGTAAATTAAAAAATGAAATGAAAAATGTTTACTTTCTTCATTCTCTGTCCCATTTTATATTTAAACATTTCTCCCGCACAATTACAGCACAGTTATGTCATAAAATCAATAACTTAATAGTATTGCATCAAACTACCATGACTCTGTGTTCTGTGGTTATTATGATTCATTGCACCACCAGCTCTGTGTTAGTCTCGAAGTGATGATGTCACCAGACTACGGTTGGTGGGAGTCGGACAGATGCTTGACCTTCATGTCTGACCCCTGAAGTGGTGGGGGCAGGAGGGGTATGCTTGGCTGGACACGACAGTGCAATGAACACCAATTGCGTCAGCTGGCAGCACATGGTGAACATCCGCATTCAGACAAGCGTGAATGATGGTGAAGTACATTCATAAAAATTAGTCTTTTAATTAAGCTAATTGGAATGTTGTAGAATGACAGCCTAACACGCGTGTTTTAATGACAGTTGTTAGATACAATGATCTCAAACCATTTTTGCTTTTTAAAACTAATAAAAAAGATTGGGACTAGTTGTTACATTTGGAAGTTGTCACAAGGGCCATTATCAGTACTTTTGTATTGTAAGTTTTGTAACAACCCCTGTCCTAAATTAGAATAAATATTTCTCAAATCAGTGTTAGCAGTATAATGCAGTATAAACTTTTATTTTTTTTCAGGAATTTACAATTTTATCACAATTCTTCATCCTTTTGGTTTAACTAGTTTGCAAGTTTTCTGAGCAGTACAGCTAAACTAATTTCCCTATTTTAAAAACAAAGGCTTACATGGTGACACAAAAATAAAATGCCAAAACATAATAAAATAGGAATAAAACATAAGGCAAGAAAGCATTAATACAGATTGTAAGCCTTATCAAACCAATATGTTTTTAAGATAGACTTAAAAACCAATATAAAAGGAGCAAGTCTGATCGTGATGGTTAAGTCATTCTAGAGTCTGGGGGCAACTACAGAGAAAGCATTGTCACCTCTATACTTATACTTACCTAGGAATAACAAACAGTGTCTGGTTGGATGACCGAAGTGATTGGTTGGACAATTCTCTATCAATAGGTCCAAAAGGTGAACTGGAGCCATAAAGATTTGTACACTATGAGTAGTATTTTTAAATCAATTCTGTGGTGCACTGGGAGCAATAAATAAATAATTGGAGTAATGCGGTCATGTTTTTGAGTACCAGTGAGCAGTCTGGCTGTTGCATTATGAACTAACTTTAATCAGGACAGAGCTGATTGGCTAATCCCAACATATTGAGAATTACATTAATCCAGCCTGGAAGAAATAAAGGCATGGATTGCTTTTTCAAAAATGTTGAAGCAGAGAAATTACATTACTTTTGATAGCACTCACAACTGAAAAAAACCATGATTTCACCACCATGTTTATGTATCAAATATCAGAGACTCAAAGGCAACATTCATATTTTTCACTGATGTCTACACACAAGAAAGACATCACACCAAGATTTATTTTGGGACTATGAGTAGAATCTGAAGGTCAAAAAACAATAATTTCTGTTTAGAGTCAACCAGGACTTTACATCTGACAAGCCGTCAGAGTGTCCAGACCGTCGGAATTTAGTTTTAGAGACAGATAAACCTGGGTGTCATCAGAATAATAATGGAATGACAGCCCATATTTCCCGAAGACAGAACCAATTGGGAGCATATTTATGGAAAACAAAATGGAAGCCAGAATGGATCCCTGAGGAACCCAACATGGTAAAAAAAAGCACTTCTTATAAATGATCTCTAATATTAGCTGAAAAACTTATATTTGGAAAATAAGATTTAAAAGTGGGGTGAAATGCTCGTTTTCACTCAATATCCTGTTAATCTTGAGTACCTATAGAGTAGTACTGCATCCTTTATAACTCCAAAAAGTCTTTAGTTTTATTATATTCATAAGAGAAAGATAGTCTGTACCGATTTTTCCCGGAAAAACACGAGCGCCTGGAGGCGTGACGTGTGGGCGGAGCTAAAGAATCACGAACGCCAGTAGGCTTTTGAGTTGAGAGCGTTTGGAAGCTGTGACATTACCGTGAGGAAAAAACCATCATCCAAAACAAACCATGGCTAACAGTCAGATTCAGCGTATGATCCAGAATCAGATCCAGAGGCTGAAATTTAACAAGAGCAGCAGCAACAACGAAGTCTCTATGTGGTATGTACTGAAACGGTATATATTTGCTTAGCGGTTTTGGAAAATTACTAAGTTCCACTTTATGTAGTCTTTTTTTTTTTTTTTTTTTAAGCTGTACATGTGGAAAGTGCAGTTTGATGACAACATAGCATGTTGTTAACTTGATGTGCTTACGCGCCGATAGCTAAGTTAACAACAGAGAGATATTTGAAGCAGTTTTACTCGTGCAGTTTGATGACAACATCGCATGTTGTTTACTTGATGTGCTTACGCGCCGATAGCTAAGTTAATAACACAGAGATATTTTAAGCAGTTTTACTCACCGCATGCGGTTCCAACACACGATCGTGACCCTTTTTCGTTGAGACTGCATTATCCTTAAGAAATAAACGATGTGCAAATCCGTCGTCAAACTGGGCCTTGTTTGTAAAACAAGCATCTTTGAAATGCAGGGAACAAACAAAAACACTTGCACAACTCCGTTGATGCTCTGTAAAAATAAACTCCATCCACTGGTCCCTTAATGCTGTTTTTCTTTTGGTAATCTGTGCAGGGTTGTCTTGCCCTGGCAACCAAAAACACACTCCTTTTGTGACATTTCGCTCTCGCTCTGATCAGTGAATGCCTGTGCTCTCAGTGCTGTGCTATACGGGAGCGCGCGCTCTTCCGGCAGACGTGCCCTTAAGACCCATATAAGGAAATTCCGCTCCATCTAACGTCACACAGAGCCATACTCGAAAAAAACTTTCCGAAACTTTTGACAAACCAGAAGGAGTATTTTCGGAACAGAAATACTCCTTCAAACGTACAACTTAATTTTTGAAACTTTGTCCATGTTTAGCATGGGAATCCAACTCTTTAACAGTGTAAAAAACTCAGTATGCATGAAATAGCATTTCACCCCCCCCCCCCCCCCGCTTTAAACCAATTCAAGGGACTACCTTTAATGCCCACGCAGTGCTCTGACCATGCAATAATAACACGAGAACATGAGAAAATAATGTTAACAATAAAGGGAAAGTTCACCCAAAAGTGAAAATTCTGTCATCATTTACTCACTCTCAGGTTGTTTTAAATCAGAGTTAATTTCTTTCTTCTGCTGAACATAAGTATTTTCATTAGAGAATATGTGTAACCAGACTTCCACTACTCTACAGCTGAGTTAGCTTTTCATGTGAATTTTATGTCACATTGTACAGTATTGAGACAGAGATACCAGAACAGCAAATGACAGAATGTGCACTGTAGTACAATACTACAATATTTCTGGAAAATCAGATCGTGGAGAAATGTAACAGTCCACATTCAAAAATCGTGATATCGCCACCACTCATGTGGAGTGAAAGTGTGACAGAATGCCTCCTCCCGGAAGGTGTTCTCACGCTGTTAAGGCAAGGAAGATGAGGAGGTGCCATAGGGATGGTGAACAGGAGCAGGAAAAGGGATGGTGAAAGGGGCTGGTAAAGGGATGGCACACACAAGAAATTCAGGGTGGTGATGGAGGTGACAACCAGAAGACAGTCTTGAGAAGAGGAAGGTGGCAATTGATGCAGACCACAGCCAAGACTGCAACCCATGGTAGCATTGTGGGAGGGAGGAGCCAAGCAAGCAAATCACATAATTACTGTGGTGCACTGGAGGGAGAAGCCCACCATGCAGCCAGAGTCCTGATGAAGCAGCGAGACACTGAAAACCTACTGTAGGTGGCCATGACGGAGCTGCAGCAACGGTCTCTTGAGGTGAAAGCAGGGATTTGGATTGCAGAAGCTGAGCCTGAGGTAGGGTGGAGATAGCCACAACTAGCGGGTCAGAGGGTCGAAGTTAAGTGAATGGCCCGCGAGTCTGTGGCGAAGGCAGTGCGATGTCTGACCCAGGTGGAGCCGAGTACCAAAGGAGCTCAGCTAGGCCAATAGCCTAATGGTCACTGCTGACATTGAGGGGGGAAGGATCATAGGAGTCAGGGTGATGGGTCGAGGTGGAGCAGAGCACACATACCGCTTTTCCACTGGAGCTGGTGCCAGAGCTGGAGCCGGTGCTCGGCCAAGAGTGACACTCATTCAGTACCGGCTCATGTTTCCACAAGCAGGGAGCAGAACTCTCTACGTCACCAACATGTGACCAGAATTGCCTGTTATTTCTTGGGGAAAGAACGCGTTGATCTGTTCTGCTGAACACTGTTGAACTGACATAACTAACTATTTGTGTTAATGTTGTTCATTTGCCTGAACTCTGATGACTTTTAAAAATGGCACCTTTTAATCTGTGGTCTGTAGTGGAAGCTGCACCTAGAAACATAGGTTCCCTTGTTTGAGACCAGCAATGTTTTGTGGGCAATTTGGAATCAGGATCTGGGCAAGGTATTTTTTTGAGTGGAAAAGTGCAGCCTGGTTCCCAATTCGGCTCGGGCTCCAGCACCAGCCCCAGTGGAAAGGCAGTAACAGAGGCCACACCCAGAAAGAGAAGGCTAGGGGGTAGGAGTGGCTGGGGGTAGAAATTCTACCTCTCCAAAATCAAAACAGTTCTCCAGTGTAATAACCAAACACTCAACCTCAGTGGTGGGAGGATAAGCAGAGCTCACTTCCATGCTGTCATAATCCAATAGCACTTCGGCTAGCACAGCTGGTCAGGCATGTGTTGCTCAGGCTCCGTGCTGATGTACAGCTCGGTCATTTCCATAAGCGCTGGCTCGAACATTGCATCAGTCCCTTTTGCTGCCTGTGATGGTCTCATGCTGCCGAAAATGTCCACTATGATCGGTAATTCACAGAACAACAGCACCCACCCAACAAATGTCAAAGCTCCCTTGAGCCCACAGCTGCGCTCTGGTGGCGGTGTTGAGGCTGGAATGCAGGAAGCTGCAGATACAGTCGTCCGGGAACAACTGTTGCTGACACAGGCTAAGGAAGTCCTCCAAAAGTTCCTTGAGTGGTCCTTCTGGTCGAGACATTATTTAATCGCTGCCAATTGATCCACACTGCAGAAGGTACACACACACACACACACACACACACACACACACACACATATACACATACAAATGAAAAACAAACAAAAACACTTCCACAAAAAATTCTGTCTTCTGCCATGCTTGGGTAGAATAAACATACACAAAGATGAAGATTCATGGTAATAATCAGTCTTTAATAATCCAAACAGGGTAAATCCAACATATGTAAGCACCACAACACATAGTAAACTTAAATACATGAGCAAATTAAGTGATAATGAGATGACTGAAACACATACAACTAATGAGTGTCCATAACAACAAAAGTCCATCTGGAGTGAAAGTGTGACAAATCCAAAAATATGGGGGTCAATATTAATGAAAAAGTTAAACTTTGCTCCCATTTCAAGTTGGAAGATATCACACATATGATTAAGGTGCTGCAGTATTAGTCAATTTCTTAACTGATTACAATTGCTTTAGACGGGAAACTAATAGATTTTCTAGTACATTGACTGAGTTTAGCGTGTTCACTACGACTATAAAAAGCCATGATCAGTGGAGCTCTGTAATTATGATTCACCATAGCATATTTCATCAATAGAGTCAATACTGTACATAACTTTAATTCTTAATCAGTGTTATAATTGCATAGGTATCATTCAGAGTCTATTTCAATGTGCAGCAACTAATCCAAACTGTTGCATTTCTCAGAGTAATCAAATTAACATTTGACCTCTATTCAGCCAACAGCAAGAAGGCTCACAAAAATAAAGAAGAACAGATGAAGAGGAGACATCCACAATACCAGGTAAGGAATAATATTAAAATCCATCAAGAAAAATAATAACTGTTGCTTTTGTATTTGTAGGAAATAAAGATGACCAAATAAATTTAACAACTGTGGTGGTGGTTCCGGCTTAAACGGCATCTCCAACTACTCCCATCTGGTATCATTCCATTCCATACAATAATCCGCTTCATTTAATATGTGCTTGTGCTCAAGAAACTACACAAAAATTAAGAATAAAGAGTGTGAGAGCGAGAGACACTTTCCTTACCACTCTGCATACAGAGCTTGGTTTAATAATGTGTTCTGGATCTGGACTTTCACAGTGTTTGCATGATGAAAATATGTGCAATGAATGAATGTACCTGTGCTGTAAAAAATGCTTTTCATACTTAGCATTTTTGTCTCGTTGTTTCCAGTCTCAATATCTAAAGAATCTGAGCAGTAAGTCAGTCTAGTATAAGTTACCTTTCTTTCAGAAATGGGCTTGACTCTGCTTTCCCAGGCTTGACAAAGCTCTCATTCAAAAAAGGAAAACTCAGAGTTCCAGTCTCATTTCAGGTCTAACATACTCAACGAATTTTCACTTAACCTCGATTCTGAAACGGGCCTCGGCCAAAGAGTGTGTGTTTGTGATCGTGGTGTTTGAACAGGTGCGAGCCAGGTGGGATTCTGGGAAATGTAGTGTGTTGAGGTGACAGGCATGGTGACTGTAGCTTTATGATTGTGACGACCTCATAGTGTAATAATATACATTACCATTCAAAAGTTTGGGTTTGCAAAATTGTTTTTTAAAGACTACATTTATTTCATTAAAATAACAGTACAATAATAATAAAATAAAACAGCAATATTGACATACATTATTAAAATAAATAAAAACAAAACAGTCTTCAGTTTCACATGATCCTTCAGAAATCATTTGAATATTCTGATTCGCTGTTTAAGAAAAACTGTATTTTATAATTTAACCAGTGACCAGTGTTGAAAAGTTGTGCTGCTTAATATTTTTGTGTGAACCGTGGTAAATTTATTCATGATTAATGATGAATAGAAAGTTCAAAAGAACAGTGATCATTTGAAATATAAATAATTTGTAACTGTATACATGTCCTGTTTTTTTTAATCAATTTAATGCTTCATTGCTAAACAACAGCATTTATTTCTATCATGTAATAGTTTAAATGGTAGTATGTTAAATTTAATATGATATGTTTGATGTGTGTAAACAGTGTGAAGTGTAAAGAATCATATTTGTAGGTCAGTAATAAAATGATTGGTAATACAAATACATGTTACAGATACAGTTTTTTTTATGGGGGTGTTGTGACAACTTATGGTGTTGTAATTTGCATGTAATGTGTCATTATGTTTCTTTTTGTAATTAGTACAATGTGCATAATTATGAATTTCAAAGTTACCGCTGGGAAAAGAAAGACAGAAAAGCACTCTCCCAAATACATGTTGTAAATATACCTGCCTAAAAATTTAATTTATTAAATTATGCATGTATCATCAATAACAAAGGTTTGTTTCTAACCAAGAAGGGACAGTAGCCTATAGTCAGATTTAACTACTGCTGAGATATATGTGATTTAAATTAATTAAACGACACATGTCTATGCGTCCCAGAACTATATTAGACACAAGATGGCGCAAAATCGGTTTCCTTCAAATCTTTACCACTTGTCTTTTTATAAAATGTCCAGCAGATGGCAAAAGAGATAATATAATGACACGACTGATACTTACTCTTATGCTGTATGTACGTTTGGGTTTTTGTGGTTGGTTTAAACTTTAATAGATTACAATGCCAGTTCACGTCCTCCCTCCCCCTCTCTCTCTCTCTCTCTCTCTCTCTCTCTCTCTCTCTCTCTCTCTCTCTCTCTCTCTCTCTTTCCCTCTCTCTCTAGCTTGCGTATAAGCATTTACGTTATAATATTATAGATGCCAGGATGAGGGACCATTCAAAATTTAAAAGACCAATTGCTGCTGTCTTATTTATTTATTTATTTATTTGGTCAGATAAGTTCAAATTATTGTCAATCAGCCACAGTCAGAACTGTATTAGTGTAACTGTCCAAGGTACTGAAACAAATGCGCGCCCTGACAGCAAGGAGTTACTGTAACTGCCACTTTATATATATATGCTGTTTTGAACTTTATATTCATCAAAGAATCCAGTTTCCACAAAAAATATTAAGCAACACAACCATTTTCAACGGTGATAATAATAATAATAATAATAATAATAATAATAATAATAATAATAATAATAAATGTTTCTGAAGACTGGAGTAATGATGCTGAAAATTTAACTTTGACATCACAGGAATAAAGGACATTTTAAGATATATTAAAATAAAAATGTCATAAAAAATTGTAATAATATTTCACATTATTGAAATATTTAACATATTACATTTTGAAAGCTCGACTGTTTGAAAGAGATCCCATATTAAACATTTACTGAGTAACTGGGATTCGTTATGTAAGGTGAAGACTTCATATTTACATTGAGTGCTGTGATACTGAATTAACCAATGGAATCAGTGCGTTACCACAAAAGCTTCCCTCTCTCGGCGTCTAATATTTTGCTGTTACATTTCCAGAATAAATCTTATAGTGTCATGGAAGCAGTGGAATTTCTACCTGCACAGAAACGAAGCTTGACAGGCTGTATAAATGACACTGGCTGAGCTTCATATGGCACACAGTATTCTCA
Source organism: Carassius gibelio (assembly GCF_023724105.1). Classification (NCBI taxonomy): domain Eukaryota; kingdom Metazoa; phylum Chordata; class Actinopteri; order Cypriniformes; family Cyprinidae; genus Carassius; species Carassius gibelio. The sequence continues at coordinate 8,960,025 of NC_068390.1, forward strand.
CAGTATTTCTCCGACTACACACCAGCACTTGGCGCAACAGTGCAGTATAATCAGATGAGGTAAGAGGGGTGTCGGGCTTATAGCTGTAGCCTTATGTGTGGTGTCTCCATACTGCTGTGGCAAGCCATTTTTACATTTATTGCTTTAAACAAGGAATTTACTGGCCATCGGTACATAGCCGCATACAAGAGCAGAGCGGGATACGTCCTCCGTACAGCGATGATGAACATGCGCTACACTTCTGCCACAAAATGATAAACAACGCAAGTCGCTTGATCCATTCAGATGTGACACAGTATTGTGTTATACAGTCATGTGATATGAGAACATTAAAGGTTCTGTAGTGATGCAGGCTGAAAACAGTCACAACAATGTAAACTGCATGACAAAATAAATTGGAAAACGCCAATTATTACACTAGCAACATCTGCAATTGACCTACACACTAGTCAGCAGTGGATGAGAAGTTAAATAGTATAGGAATTTGTAAACTCCTTTTTTGAGGACATGGAAAAAGCTGTGTGAGGTGTGAAATTAGTTTTGAAAGAACACACCTCTTAAATTGTCACTGGTCAAGGAAGGCCTATCCACCTTTTTTTGTAACGTGGAAGTAAGCTATTTTATGAAAATGTGTGAGATTTCCAATTAGCTGCTACAGGTAAAACAATGACAAAAACAAAATATCTGTGATTACAATAATACATTTGAATAATATAATAACAAATACCAGCTTGCAATTGTAAGCAGCATATGGACTATTTTTGTACTGCTAAAATGACTGGAAGCGGATGGCAAGTTACAATTGACCACACCCCCTTTTACGTAAAAAATAATGTGGATAAGAGGTAATTTTAGAATTTTAGCAGTGATGAAGAGCAAATAGTGAGGGAGTGTTGGCTGTATTTTTATTTTACAGTATGGAGATACCTTTATTTATTTTATTTCTTAATTATTCAAATTTTTCTTCAGGACATACATTTTGTCACTTCATGCAGTCTGTTAAAATTGTAAGACCTTTCCATTGTAAGTACCATGTTCTGTAGTTGGTGCTGGATGAAGTCTATGTCTCATTGAAACAGTCCAATCACGTGGATCACGCAGAGTAGTATAGCCTTCAATAAAAAATAAAAAATAAAAAATAAAAAATAAAAATAAAAAGTTATTCATGAAATGTTAAAAATATGCACTGATAAGAAACAAATATAGAAAGAAAGAAAGAAAGAAAGAAGTCGGTGTTGTGGGGTAAATGTTAAACTGGTTTGCCACATACTGCGGCTTCTGCGAAATGCCTTCTAGATAGTCCGTTCGCGAAGCGCTCAGACGATGCCCCCAACAGCAAGTGGACTTCTGCTGCACCTTCACTGTTTACTCCACACACAAAGGGTGCAGCTGGCAAAAGGCGGAGTGATCTGGAACTCTTAAGTGCCACGAAGAGACAGGCAGACTCCACGCCAGTCTAGCAGCACATCTATCCCTCTACACGCCTGAAGATGAAGATGATCTCATGCTTGCGCCCATTTACCTCCCTGTCTCGTTTAAAAACAATGTCATCAAGGAAATTCGCTGCATGATTCAACGGTCACGCCGTGTCTCCCGATTACGCGTTTCGACCACTTCATGAATTAACCTGCAATCCAAAATGAAATTTCCAACGGAAAACCCAAGGAAACCAGGGAACTGGAACCCTCCACCAGGTAGGCACATTTCGATCCAAAATGCATTTCCATTGGCATAAATACGTTGTTGTTCATGCTACGTCTTTAACAAAAGTTATAAAGAGCATAAAGAAGCATGCATGCGCTCTGTTAGCCAGTTGTCAAGTAGAGTGATTTAAGAACCCAACTAATCCAATCAAAAGCACTTTAACCAAGATGCGCAATATGTTGATGGGAGAGGTAGTTGACTGTGAACACTTATTAGTGGTGCAATACCAACGATTTAACGTCTCACTTAATTCTAATAATGGATCTCATTCTGTCCGTCTCAGTTTTTTTTTTTTTTCAGTTGACACCTTCATTAAGATTCACAACCACGCGTTTCACGCACACCCCTAGATGCTTCAGAGGTTTTCCTCACAATCACGACATGACCGAGAGACCTATTGTTGATGCTTGCTGCAATAGTTTAGCAGGGTGCGAGAGGAACAAGTCATAGAGACGTCTAAATAAGCACTTATAGGCTACATTTTCCAGAAATCTTTAGCGGGAGCATCATTACGCGTCTACGAGTCTGCGAGTACTATGCAGAGACACGAGAGATGCGTAATGAAACGTGGGAGACGCGCATTACATAATCTTAATATGTACCGACAAATCAGACATATTCACGACGCTGGAGCTTATATTTACCACGTCGCATTTATGTCACGCGAGGTGATAATTTACTTTTTTTTGTACCAGGAAACTGTGAATTATTTGTAGGCTATACGTTTGGGAACAGCTATTTTGAAAAATATTATTTTAACATATTGAACGCAATAGTTCCTTCATATAATGCGACTACAATTTAAGTCACTATGTTGTCGATCAATATTTAATCTTAATTCAAAAACAAAACAAAACAAAAAAGCGTTTTGAAATTCTTAATGTCTACTTAATCATTTGCTATGAAATTTCACTGAAGAAAAAATAAAATCTGAAGGTAGGGTCAATATAGCTTGTAAACAACCGATCGAACTGTCACAGTGAATTATTGCGGTCATGCTGCAGGGACAGTGCCCACATAAACAGCTGTGCAATACTACATCATATTGCAGGCTAGGGGATTGTCTGAGTACTAGAAAGTTGAGGGCAAATCATTTGAGGCTCAATCTTATATGTGCTTTCTGTGATAAATGCAATCTTTGGTTTATTGATTGTAGGGTCATATTGATTTATTTAGAGTACAACCTCCACACGATAATAATAATAGTAATTATTATTATTATTGTTTTGTAGAATATGCATAATTATGTGTTTGTGAATGTAGCTATAGGCGGTCTGAAACAGTGCAGCTGCTCCACCCTGCTACTGCTGCTTTCTGCTGTAATGGGTTTTCAGAAAGCCAGTGTGTGTGTGTGCAGATGTGTGTGTATGTGCAGCAATGATAAGAGGTTTTGGGACCATAACATGTGAAACTCCACCCTTTTCCACCTGGAGCATTTATATTAATTTAAAATCATCATGTTTAAAAAGAAAGTCAAATGAACACAGGCGCAAACACCAAACTCAAAAAGCAAATTATCTTTCATTCTAGTTTTTGGGGTTTGAATAAGCTTCTTGCAGTGGATAAACGACAACAGAAATCAGTGGTTTGCAACATAAAAGCACATCGCTGGTCTGTTCTGACAGGATAGTGGACAGCAGGGAAAAATAAAATGCAAATCATCATATAACAGTCTATTTAGTGTAGCAAATCTCATAGGTTCCTCAGAGGAGAAAATGCAGATATTTTTGACATCAGGGCTGTGGGTCCAAATTTTATGGCATTGTCGCAAATCCATCTGTCAGTTGCTAGAAAGTTTGACTTGATGTTTCATGTAAAATCTGGGTCCAGAAGCAAAACCAGTTGAGAACTATTGTTGTAAATTATCATATACCAGGACAATTTTTTTTATTGTCTTTTTTTTTAACAGTGCCAGTGCAGACCAACCTGGTGCCACCCAAGAAGGTCCAGCCAGGGATGTTGCAGTCCAGTTTGGTGCAGGCCAGCGTGGCCACCATGCAGAACCCCATGGGCTGCCCTTTACCTCGCCTTTCTGTCTCGCGGCCTGCTAGCATGGTGGCCAGCTTGGAAGCAGTGGCGGACGGCTCAGCCCTCCTCACCGTCATGAAGTGGAAGACTGTCCTAGCTGTGTTTGTGGTGGTGGTAACGTACCTGGTCGCTGGTGGTCTGGTGTTCAAAGCCCTGGAGCAACCCTTCGAGAGCAACCAAAAAGACACCATCACTTTGAAGAAAGCAGCCTTCCTGGAGAAACATCAGTGTGTGACCCCCGACGAGCTGGAAGAGCTCATCAAGGTAAAACAGCTGCTCATCTGTAGTAAAGCTCAGGCAGTGTCCCTTGTGGGATCTCAAATCTAGTGGAACACTATAGCTTCATCGATCTGTCTGACATGTGAGCTTCACTCATGCAATAGGCCAGGGCACGGTGGTCGGACACTTCTAAATGGAGCAAACAACGAAAATAAATGTAAAGATATCAGAGCAGACTGTCATAGTAGACGTATGACTTATTGAAGTATTTGATGGATAGTGGCCATGATGGCAGTAATCAATCTGTTTTGCAGTGTTGAAGCGATGTGCAAAGTCCATTCTGGTCTTTAATAGCTCCCATTTACCACTACTACTTCAGCATTACTTTTCAGAAATGTTCTCAGCAATAAAATGGAAGAGATTTATGAGGAAACTCTGCAAACCTAGCAACCGTTCAATCTCTGAAATCTGACTAATACATTTTTGTCAGCTCTGTTATGTGATGTCTAGCGCTGTGAATAAATGACTTTTCATTCCTGCGAAGCTAATTTACTTTAGACTTATGATTTAGTTATCCCATCTCGCATCAATAGTTTAAAGTTTTGCCGATTAGCATAAATCCATTTGCCCCTGCTGGTTGGATTTAGTAATTGCACCCTGTTGGTTGCAAAGAGCATTATAATCCATCGATGACCTTTAAGAAATAAAATTATCCATGTATTCTGACAAGATATTTATTAACATACTTATAATATTTATTGTTTTATTTGGGAAATTGATGTTACGTCCCACTCTCATGTCATTTCATAACTATTTTATTCGTACAAACTCTTTCCTACATTTGTACGACCACCTTAGGTTTAGGGATTGGATTGGGGTGGACCTTAATTTGTACATTTTTTTATAAAAGTTCTAACTTTTAGTGAATTTTAGAGAAATTCATACCAAATTAGTAGAAAGTCGTGCAAATTCAAGATCTTGAAATTTAGCGCTCAAGTTCCTCTGTACATTTCTGATTTATTTGTATAAATTTTAAAGCTCACTTTCCCCTTACACTCCCCATGGACCCATGTTTATATCAGTTTTTATTAAAAGAAAGGTGTATATATTCTTGTCCGTGTAATCTGTTTATAGCATAGTTTACAAGGGTCAGGTTCTGCTCAAGCTTGACAGAAGCAGTTAATTTGTATTGCACTGCGTCACCCTCTTTTTTACTACTTCTGCGGTTTTCAGGGTCCAGTGCTCACAGCTTCTCATAAAACAGGGAAAGTGGCGCCCAAGTCCAGAGACCTTTTTGGAAATCGACTCTGTTCTGTTCCAGTAGCAAGAAAACTGCATACATAGGCAGCATTGTAAGACATTATAGGCACGATCACAAAGCAAAAGCTATTCTAAAGCACATGTTCTTCAAGGCTAATTCTAAAGTATAGCATGTATCTTATATGCATCTCAAAACTCTGAAAAAAAAATGACAGATGAGGTGAGAGAAAAATTGTTGATATACTTAGAATTCAATCAGTAATAAAGTATATTGTTAAAATAGCTGTGCTGTGAATTGTCCTTTTAGTGGTATTGGTTGTTGTACGTATCACGGCAGTTCAGAAAAGTGACCAGTGAGTGACGTTAACATGTTTATGCTTTATCGCATTTAAAAATAACCTGTCACCTACACTAAACCTAATCCTACACCAAAAACCATAGTGTTCTGTTAAAAAAAAGCAACCATGCCATTTTAGCTTTCCTTCTACAAGTCATTAAGCTCTTTTATCACAAATCATGTTTTATGGGACTTTATGAACCGGGTGGGCTAGCGAGCAAGTTTACTAAGCCATACATATGGAACTAATGATGTAAAGCAAATGTCAAAATGTATAAGAAATAATGCATGGTGAAGTGTTGAGTTCATAACATAGTATTATGTAAATTAAAATCAATAATCCGCCCCTGTAATCATAATTTGTGTGAAAGCTGCCACTAATGTTAATTTCAGTTGGAAATGACAGTGAAATGTATGCATGGGCACATTTTTTGAATTTAAGAAAAAACTCCACATTTTGTCACATTAGAGGCACATTTTACAACAAGCCTACTGTATGTTGCAAAATTTACTTAAAATGGAATATTATTCTTGTAGTCTACTTGGTAAATTTACAGTAAAAACTCATATCTTAGCAAGTCGGCATTAGGGTTACACGAAAAAATCACAATCACATTATCTGGTTTACTGGAATCCATTAGACAATGACTCAGCTTCTGGCAAATCGTTCATATGGCTCAAGCAGCTGCAATGCTCTGTCAATGTCTAACTATTCTGCAGGTTTCATTATTGAAATGATTATTACTCATCGGGTCACAACACCAACAGTGGAAGACCATTTATTTAAGCACACATTCTTAACCTAATTGTGTTGAGTTCTGGTGTTGCGTTACTGTGATTTTGATGCTTAAACTGCTAAAAGCATTTCTCTCAAGATGACCTTAACTGTGAAGCCAAGTTAAAGGACCAGAAACTTCTTTGATAGATGAGCCGTGATAATCATCCAGCTAAATAAGAAGAATCAAGTCTTTAAAGCATCTGTCGGGTAATCTTGATTCTTTTGCGCTAATGGGGATTCATCAGGAGTATGGGCAGGGGAAAACGTGAAGCTTGCATATCGCAACCCTTCCTGGAATGACTGAGGCAGAGAGGTTAAAAACAATAATTGAATCAAGAACCTGAAACCCTAATTTAATCTAGAACCAGCAGCGTTTGAGAGCTTTGTAACAAAGCACCATTTCAAAATAGCTCAGCCTCACTGACTCAAGTAGAGGCAGATCTAGAGGCAGTAAAACAGATCTGCAGCAGGAGACATAACTTGTGGTTTTGCTGATTATAAATGCTCAAAGAATCGATGATTCAGGCTGGTGGTGAGTGGATTAGCTGCATGTAAGCTGTTGCTTTCGCTCTGCTCCGGCTGTGAGCTTGCAGTCTGGCAGTGATGTAACTGGAGCTGAAGAATTTGAAGAAACGCCAAAGAACTTCTTTGAGCTGCAGACCAGAGAGAGCATGTGTAATAATGCCTGCACATTGCCTATCAAGAGTTTTTTTCAGCTAAAATTGCCAGGAAATGTTCAAGCATTTAGTGTAGTCTTCAACTCGAGGAATTGCTTTGGCATTTGTTCAGATACTTCAACTCCATTTACGTCACCCTACTTGCCAGGAAATAAATTTATTTTTTTTATTATTACATGTGCCATTATACTGTTATTTATCCTGCTTACTGCACCTCTAACACTGGCCAAAGAAAAATAATAATAATAAAAAAAATAAAAATAAAGTGATATATAATAAATAAATGCATTTGGAATGATTTAATACATTTATTTTGTAATTTATTTTTGTAATTTTTAATTAAAAGCAGACCTGTTTCTAGCACACACACACAAAAGTGTATAGATTTACATTTAAACTGTGCTATTTATATTTTATCTGACCCAAGATTTAACTAAATAATGCAATTTTAGGCTATCTGTTCTTCTTTTTTTAACCAAAATATTCGATTAAATTCCCTTTTTTAATATATATTCTTTCGCAGAACAGTTAAATTCTTTATAATAATATGATTTAGTATAGTATATAATATTATATATTATTAGATGATATTAATTTTTTTCAATTATTTATCAGGGTTATAATATAGTATATTATAAAAACAAACGGAAGTGTTTAAACTGATCAAATAGAATAGAAAACAAATTGAAGATGCGTAAGCTAAATAAAAAAAAATAAAAAAGTGAGCATATTAATTCCTATATACCTTAACATCACGATGTACTACACCTGCACACATCTACACCTGTGTGACTGTAAATGTCTCTGGGTGTTGTTACTGTTACTGTACCCATCTTCCGTTATTTCGACCACTTATTCAAGCCACTCTTCTTTAAAACATGACATTTTATTTCACATGTCAATGCATTTGCGTTGGCTCTTGTGTTGAGCTGTTGAGCTATATGCCTGCAACCATTAAAGTATTCGATTTCTGCAGCGACTCATTTGGCGAACACCATTCTCTTTCTATGAAACCTTTAAACTGCACTCACTGGTTCTAACTCTGTAGCGGTTTGTCTGAGCATTACAATTATTTAACATTTACTAGAATAAAAAAAAGAAGGCTTTCCCAACTAATTTTTGTGTGTGTCCTGTGCGTGGCATATTATTTCTTCTGTGTGGCAGCGCTCTCGCACAACTTAGAGGCAACATTGATTTGGGACAGAATCTTACACCTAGGAAAAATACATTCCTCATGACACTCAGTATTTGCAGCTTCTTAATGGTTTACCTTTGTCACAGCGACATTTCTCATGATGATATTGAAAGCTTCCAGACGCTGTCATCTGAGCACCTGCTGTCTGCTTTAAAGACGCATTTATGTTTCTTCTAAATCATCTTCTCATCACCTTAAAAGTGGTACAACGTCTCCCTGTTGCATATTGTATGCAAGTCACTCTGGCAAGCAGATGGAATAAAGTGCTATTCAGATCGGTTCAGAAATGAAACTGAAGATGAGTTGGTGTAGCACAGACAGACAGAATGGGAATGTGTGCTTTCTAGCAGTCTCTGTTGAGGTAAAACCTGTTTGCACTAAACGGTCGAGAACATCACATTATAGGAGAGAATTGAGGGGACACGAGTTTCCATTCTTGGACCAAGAAAGAATCTAAAGCTGATTGATTGGTCAGATACAGATAATTTAAATGTGGTTATTCCAGTTTCATTTCAATCTGAAATTCAAAGATTGCATTATAATATCCTATAATAATTTTTGCATATATTCCATAACTTATTTTGTTCTGGATCAGAGTTGTTTTATTGCAAATTGAATATACTTTCATTCCTTTCTCTTGCATGAGTTGCTGCCTTTATGGCTACACTTGGCTCAAACTTTATTTTACGCATCCAGTCTAAAGTCTAGACTGACAGAATCTGAATCTGCCCTTGTGTACCTGCCCTTCAGCTGCCCACACGCTCGTTTCTCACACCTGAGCCGCTTCCTGTTGATCCCGGTGTAGTACTTCCATCTGCTCTCCCGGATTCCTGTTGGGCTAAGTGACCTGTTTCTGATCCGCCCTCTCTGTTCCTCTCTATTAATGATACATATGATCATCAAACGCTCATTAAATTAAGACAGTTCATTTGAATCATCACCTCAGCAGTGTGTCGAAAACTACAGTTCGCTTAGCAAAAGAGGATCTATTTATTTTTTTGTTCTCTTCGGATTGACTAGAATGTGTGAGGCATGGTGAATCAAAATTCGAAATATATGGCTTTATGTTTTATGTACTGCTTGATACATTGGCTCATCAATGAAGGCTCTATTTATTCTTATATATACTGTATGTGATAGGTATAGGCTTAGGGTTAGGTTTCTGTGATGGGTAGGTTTAGGGTTAGTGTAGGGGAATGGTATATTTAGTCATTTTTTAGTCTTATTTAAAATAGTATGTCTTTGTGGGGTCCGACTAACCCTTGGACCTCACAAAGTAGTAAAAACAAGTTCACACACATACACACACACCAAAAACAGACTTAAAACAACATGATTTTGTGACCTCAAAATATAGTGTTCCTGTAGCTCAACTGGTAGAGCATTGCGCTATCAGATGCAAGGTTGGTAGTTCGATTCCCCGGGAACACATGATAGGTTCAAATTGATATCCTGAATGCACTGTTAGTAGCTTTGGATAAAAGTGTCTGCTAAATGCATACATTTAATTTAATTTTAATTAATTTATTTATTTATTAAGTGAACTGATATATTTGGTACCAGCTCCATATGTATGGCTATTCTGGCATGGTAAACACCTGGTACATCATTGTACTTTCGATGTGGAGAACTCAAACTCAGTGAAACAAGCTTTCATAAAAGGATTTGACTGCTTCCGCATTAAGTACAACATAATAAAATGGTGCCAGATTCATCTGTTTCCGATGAAAAACTGAACACACTTTTAGCGTCACTGACTGGACATTTCACTTGGAAAGCATCACAAAATATGCAAGAGGCAATGTAATATAATTTTGTAGAAATGTTGCCACAGGCAAGTTCTTCCAATGAGTCTGGGTTGCTATATTATTATTTGAATGCATTTATCATTATTATTTTTACATTTTGCTGTGTCTGCATATATATTAATGGTTTTATTATTTTTGAGATGTGATACATAGTGGTTTTGAAACTGCACAAAAAATTCGATTAAATTGTTTTGCCCTTTTGAAGTAAAAACGTAATTTCTTAAAATTGCATCGTCTGTTAGTATGACTTGGTGTTTCAGTCCATTTTTTCCTGATACCAATTTGGATTTTCATTACCACATTAAATGATCTCATACAATGACCTAAACTCCAGTCTTATCTCTTCCCAGCACTCTGTAGATGCAGGAAACGCTGGTGTCAGTCCTATTGGAGACACATCATACAACTCCAGTCACTGGGACTTAGGGAGCTCCTTTTTCTTCGCTGGAACTGTGATAACAACAATAGGTAGAACCTAAGCATCCCTGGATATTATTCATACATTTCAAACTGCTACCATAAGGACACCACATTAATATGTATAGCTCAAGCCAAACCCATAGCTGACCCCATAACCACCAATCAGTCTTTTTTTTTTTTTTTTTCAGTCACATTTAAATGTCATGTGTGAAACTGTGACTGCTTCAGCTGTCCATCCAGTTGGAGTTTCTATCTCACAGTTATAGTAATACAGTTATAAACTCACAATTCAGAATAGTTTTTCTCAAATTTGCAAAAAACAAACAAACAAACAAAAACCATCAGAATTGTGAGGTAAAAAGCCTTTGTTACATGCTGCGGCAGAAATACGGGTCATCAATCCACTACTTGCAGTTATGTGGCACATAACATTGAAGGTTTGATGTAATGCATTTGAAGTCCATAAGCTGCCTGCTGTGTTACCCGCCAGGGCCTGTGACTGATTACTTAAAGAAGCAGTTGTGCAATACAGGGTAGTATCTAAATGCTGACAGGACTCTCAGTGTCATTGGCTCAGCCATCCAGCGGTTAATGGACAAAGTCATAAACAAGATTAGTTTTTACACTTCAGTTGCCAAACCTTCCATCACGCTCTCAGTAGACATATTATGATCCACGGGGACCACAGTATAGGTAATTTCCTATGAAGCACTTTTAACCTGCAGAGTACATCTGACTGGAATTCATTGGAATTAACAGACTGATTGGAGTCTGGATTTATACATAGCAAAATTAGGAGACGTTTATGACATTTGGTTATGTTTGATTTTGTGTAGTTTGAATAGGCCTCAAACTAAATATCCATGTAATCATCCCATTACCATTGTTATGGCCGGTTTTCATTGCATCACATCCTTCATGTGTCACATGGAATATACAGTTGTTCATTTGCTTTTCAGCTGCATCTTAATTTACACCATTACTCTCTTATCGTTTTAAGGTTATGGCAACATTGTTCCAAGAACAGAGGGTGGGAAGATTTTCTGCATCCTTTATGCAATATTTGGCATCCCACTCTTTGGCTTTCTTCTGGCTGGTGTTGGTGATCAACTAGGGACTATTTTTGTGAAGAGCATTGCTAAAGTGGAGAAAATGTTCAGGGTAAGTGAACTGTGGACCACAAAACTAGGGTTATTGAAAACAAGGCTGTGAGGGATAGATGCACAATCTATTCCATATCTTTATGGTAAGGTATCATTGTAAATGCTGTACATGATTTTTGCTGGACATGTTATGCTAGTTGCAGAAAGTCAGAACCAGTCTGTGCAGTCGGAGTTGACAGACTTACACAAATCACAAAGTGTACGATGGGCACAGACTCCAATATTTTTAGCTTCAGACTCTTTTTCCATACAGTTAGAGGATATCAAACATGTTTGATATTTTGAGCCGATTTTAGAGCACATACTGTATTTTTTTCATTTTTCATGCATCTCCTAGCAACAAGGCTCATATTTCTGGTTGACTTTTTATGTTCAGAATGACTTGTCTGGTAGTGTTTTTCTCTGAAACAAACTTTGTTATTATTTAAGGAAGTGTATGATTCTAAGAGTTTTTAAATCTGTTTAGTTTTTGTGACGGCTCGTAAGAGAGGAGGAAGCAATTGCAGGTAATTAGAATGGTTGTTTATTGATGGTAGAAAATACAGCGAAACTGAAAGATGAAGGCACAGTCCAGGATGTGGGCAATGGTGACGGAAGGTCTACAGTGGCGTGAGAAGTGCTGGATGGTGAAGTCGGTGGTGACGGTGTAGACGGTCAATGGATGAAACCAGGAAGTGACCGGAACACTCACACGAAGACGACAACACGAACACAATCCAGAACACTAACACGGGAGACGGTAATCCAACAGGGAGACTGCAACATGAGTGAGGATCTGACAACAGACAGAGAGAGAGGTGAGTATATGTAGCTGAGGGGTGATGAGGATCAGCTGGAGCGAGACAATCAACACCCAGGTGACCACAATCAACTAAACGAGCACATGGAGACAACGTAAGTACAAAAACAACCACAAAACATGACACGGAGGAAACACTGGATTTCCTACCGTGACAGTACCCTCTCCCCTAGGACGTCACCTGACGTTCCCAGCCTGCTTTACCTGTAGATTGTAATCATCTATAAGGTGGTGATCCAATATGTCCCGAGCAGGAACCCAGCTTCTCTCCTCCGGACCGTAACCCTCCCAATCCACCAAGTACTGAAATCCGCGTCCCCTCCGTCTAGAGTCCAGAATACGATTAACCGAATAGGTGGTTTCCCCATTAACGAGACGAGGTGGGGGGGGAACCGGGGCAGGCGGATTAAGACGGGAAGAAATCACCGATTTAATTTTGGACACATGGAACACGGGATGAATCCTCCTGTACGCCGGAGGAAGGCTAAGACGCACGGTTACCGGATTAATAATTTTGGTAATAGAAAACGGGCCAATAAATTTGGGAGCAAGTTTGTTAGAAACGGAACGCATAGGAATATTCTGGGTAGAAAGCCACACTCTTTGACCGACGACGTAACGGGGAGGCTTCGACCGGTGGCGATCGGCCTTAGCCTTGGTGCGCGACCTAGCCTGGAGCAGAGCTCTGCGAGCTCTGGTCCAGGTGCGGTGACACCTCTGGACTAGTGCGTGTGCGGAGGGGACCGAAACCTCGGATTCCGTACTGACAAAATTAGGTGGTTGGTACCCTAAACTACACTTAAATGGAGACATGCCCGTAGATGACACTGGCAAAGAATTGTGTGCGTACTCCACAATTGAGAGTTGCTGACACCAGGACGAAGGATTCTTGGACGCTAAACATCGCAAAACCCTTTCGACATCCTGATTGGCTCGCTCGGTTTGACCATTGCTCTGGGGATGGAACCCGGACGAAAGACTAACAGTCGCTCCTAACAATTTACAGAATTCTCGCCAAAATCTGGACACAAATTGGGGACCCCTGTCAGAAACCACGTCTGTCGGAAGGCCATGTATACGGAAGACGTGGTCAATGACAGCTACCGCTGTTTCCTTGGCTGATGGCAATTTGGGCAAGGGAATGAAATGAGTCGTCTTCGAGAACCGGTCCACTACGGTTAAAATCACCGTATTGCCCTTAGAGGGCGGGAGGGCGGTAATGAAATCTAGCGAGATGTGGGACCAGGGTCTCGAAGGGACAGACAGCGGTAAGAGTAACCCCTCTGGAGGTCGATTGGAAGTCTTCCCAATAGCGCAAACCGAACAAGCCAAGACGAAGTCGTGGACGTCACGAGCCATACCAGGCCACCAAAATCGTTGCATGACTAGAAACCTAGTTCTACTAACCCCTGGGTGACAAGCAACACTGGAACAATGACCCCACTGGAGAACGTCTGACCGTAACCCCTCCGGCACAAACAATCGGTTCGGTGGGCAACGAGCTGGGGGCGTTACCCCTTCTAAGGCAGTCAAAACCTTCGATTCGACCTCCCATCTGAGCGCGGAGATAATGATGGTCCCCGGTAAAATGGGCTCGGGAGTAGCAGTACGATCGGAACGCTCAAAAAGACGGGATAAAGCATCGGGTTTGATGTTTTTGGAACCCGGCCGGTAAGAAAGTGTAAAATCGAAACGACCGAAAAATAATGCCCACCGAGCCTGCCTGGAGTTAAGTCTTTTGGCGGTTCTAATGTATTCGAGATTCTTATGGTCCGTCCATACAATGAAGGGTACACCCGACCCTTCAAGCCAGTGACGCCATTCTTCCAGTGCAAGTTTGACTGCCAACAACTCTCGATTACCAATGTCATAATTAACCTCCGCAGGGGATAAACGGTGAGAATAATACGCGCAAGGATGAACCTTTTCGTCCGAGGATGCGCGCTGGGACAACACTGCTCCTACCCCCACCTCTGACGCGTCGACCTCCACTATGAATTGACGTGAGCGATCAGGGGTGACAAGAATGGGAGCCGAAACAAAGCAGCTCTTCAGTTTGGTAAACGCAGCCTCGGCTGCGTCTGACCACCTGAACGTCAATCTAGGGGAGGTCAAAGCGGTCAGAGGCGCGGCTAGTTGGCTGAAATTGCGAATGAAACGCCGGTAAAAATTGGCGAACCCCAGAAATCTCTGCAGGGCCTTGCGAGACTCTGGGGATGGCCAATCTGCCACAGCCTTAACCTTATCAGGGTCCATGCGAACACCCTCAGTCGAAATTATGTGTCCTAGAAAAGAAACAGACTGTGCATGAAAAACGCATTTCTCCGCCTTGACAAACAACCCATTCTCTAGCAACCGCAGAAGCACTCGTCGTACGTGTTGCACGTGTTCCTGGAGAGACGAAGAAAAAATCAATATGTCATCCAGGTAAACATATATAAATAGATCGACCATGTCTCGTAACACGTCATTAACGAGTGCTTGAAAGACTGCCGGCGAGTTGGTTAGCCCGAAGGGCATGACGCAATACTCAAAATGGCCTCTAGGGGTGTTAAAAGCAGTCTTCCACTCATCCCCCTCCCTGATGCGGACCAAATGATAAGCATTACGTAAGTCCAATTTAGTGAAAACAGACGCTCCCTGCAACCTCTCAAAAGCTGAAGACATAAGCGGTAAAGGATAGGTATTCTTTACCGTTATGTTGTTCAACCCTCGGTAGTCAATGCAAGGTCGCAAGGATCCGTCCTTCTTTCCCACAAAAAAGAACCCCGCCCCCGCTGGAGAAGAAGAAGGGCGGATGAACCCCGTTGCTAGAGAACTGGATATATATTTCTCCATGGCCGCCGTCTCTGGAATAGACAAGGAATATAACTTGCCCTTAGGCGGAGAAGTACCTGGCAATAACTCTATCGCACAGTCATAGGGACGATGAGGAGGAAGAGAATCAGCCCGAGACTTACTGAACACCTCCCTCAGGTCGTGGTACTCCGCGGGCACGTTAGCCAAATCCACTGCCTCCCCCTGAAACACAGACTCAGAAACATTAACACCAGCAGACAAAAGACAAGACAAATGACATTCCTCGCTCCAGCTAACCACAGATCCGAGAAGCCAATCGATCCTTGGGTTGTGTTTCTGGAGCCAGGTGTGACCGAGAACAATGGGGGATAGAGGTGAGTCCGTGATGAAGAATGACATCTCTTCCGTATGGTTGCCAGCTGTGATGAGCGAAACCGGTAGAGTGGTCTGTGTGATGATCGGCAGTTTGTGTCCGTTGAGTGCAAAAGGTGCAATGGGGTGTTTGAGGGAGGTGAGAGGAATGTTGAGCTTCCTGGCGAATTTGCAGTCCATGAAACTGCCCTCGGCCCCAGAATCCACCAAAGCGTGAAGATTAAGTGCGTGGGTAGACCACCGTAGACTCACCGGAAGGAGTGTCGATGTAGATGAGGTCTTCTTGGCAGAGATCCCACCCGATAGTAGCCTCGGTTTTACTATCGGGCTTGGTCTTTTACCGGACAGCGCTGGATGTGATGTTCTTGGCTGCCACAGTATAAACACAGTCCCAGGGATCTCCGCCTGATCCTCTCCTCCCGGGAGAGCCGAGCTCGCCCCACCTGCATGGGTTCAGAATCTCCAGGTGGGCTGACCGCAACTTCTGAGCGCTGACGCTGAGCCTCCGGTCTGGTCGCGAGAACAACTCTCCCCCTCCGTCTGTCGGCTTGGTCGAGTCGGTTGTCTATCCTGATGGTGAAGTCAATAAGACCATTGAGAGAAGTGGGGAGTTCAGCGGCGCGGATCTCCTGTTGGATGCGGTCAGCCAACCCATGCAGGAAGTGATCCCACTGCGCCTCTTCGTTCCACTTACACTCCGCCGCCAGGGTGCGGAACTCGATGGCATAGTCGGATACGGACCTCTCTTCCTGGCGTAGATCCGTGAGAAGTCTAGCCGCCTCCCTCCCGGCGACGGAGCGGTCGAAGACTCGTCTCATCTCCACCGAAAGGGTGTGGAACGATGCACAGCAGCTGTCCTGGTTCTCCCACACCGCCGTTCCCCAGAGGGCAGCCCTCCCCGTCAGTAGGGACAAGACGAAAGCCACCTTCATCTCCTCGGTGGTGAACGTGCGGGGCTGTAAGGCGAAGTGTAGAGAACAATGTGACAGAAATGATCGACAAAAGTTTGGCTCACCCGCATATTTCTCAGGAATGGGGAGGCGTGGTTCGGGCTGGGAAATCCCTCCGGAGACGATCGGCGGTGTGGGTGGCGTGGGAGGCGCAGCGGGTGGCGGTTGTTGTTGCTGTTGAGCCTGGAGAGCGAGCTCGGACACCCTCGTCACCATTGCTTGGAAGGCTCGACCCATCTCATCTATCGCCTTGTCTTGGCGCTCCATACGATCAATGACTCTCTGCAGAATGTCCTCTAGATGAGATGGGGAGCGATTGCCTGCTGCTTCCATGATGGTCAGATCCTACTGTGACGGCGCGTAAGAGAGGAGGAAGCAATTGCAGGTAATTAGAATGGTTGTTTATTGATGGTAGAAAATACAGCGAAACTGAAAGATGAAGGCACAGTCCAGGATGTGGGCAATGGTGACGGAAGGTCTACAGTGGCGTGAGAAGTGCTGGATGGTGAAGTCGGTGGTGACGGTGTAGACGGTCAATGGATGAAACCAGGAAGTGACCGGAACACTCACACGAAGACGACAACACGAACACAATCCAGAACACTAACACGGGAGACGGTAATCCAACAGGGAGACTGCAACATGAGTGAGGATCTGACAACAGACAGAGAGAGAGGTGAGTATATGTAGCTGAGGGGTGATGAGGATCAGCTGGAGCGAGACAATCAACACCCAGGTGACCACAATCAACTAAACGAGCACATGGAGACAACGTAAGTACAAAAACAACCACAAAACATGACACGGAGGAAACACTGGATTTCCTACCGTGACAGTTTTTAGTGTGCTTCTGCTGAGTCCATATTCTTAATATACACAACACCAAGTGGTTGAACTAGGTATTGCAGTCCAAATTCAAAATATCGGAGAGGTATTTTTTTCATCAGGCCCCTCCTCCTCAGACTTGATGCATACGCAGGTTGCCAGATTGACGACAAAAACAGGAACAAGTGTACTTGACAATTAATGAAATTAAATACGCTGTCTTTTTTATGGAGTAAAAATAATGCCGTATATATACGCAAAAAAAATACGTTTTGCAAAAGAAAATAAAGTTTTGCAAACGAAAATTAAAGTATTGAGGAAAAAAATAAAGAATTTCAAAAGAAAATAAAGAATTGGGAGAAAGAAATGTAGTGCGTCAAACAAAAATAAATAATTGCAAAAAAACAAATCATTCCTTAATCACGTGACAGCCCCATACGCTAAACCAATGCAGTCTGAGCCAGAAAGAGAATTTATTAGTTCATCTTTTGGGTCTTTGGGTCGAGTTTGACTCGTTCCTTAATCACGTGAAAGACCCATACACTATTTCTGACATTTCGGTCACTGTGTTTTTGTTATCGTTTATTGAGGATCTGTGGTGTGTTATTATTTTAGAAATAAATGCAATAAAATATTGATTAATTTTTGATTGTCTATCAGTAAATAAACACTAGGCTATATAATAATATAATAATCCAAGCCTACAATACAAAGTATTTATAGCCTAGTTTGTTCATTTTTAATCCAATTTTGAGTTTTCTGGTATAATAATTATAATATATGTACAAGAAGATTGCTCAAAAAGGACATAATGACATAAATTAAAAGCAAACAATATTTTGAATCCTAAACAAGTAAGACTACAATTCTATAGTCTAATCTGAAGGGTGAACTCAAAAGACATAAATCATACAACAAGGTCATTTTTGAAGATTTAAAAAAAAAAAAAAAAAAAAAAAAAAAATTCAAAGTGATTTTGCCATCATATGGACAAAATGTAAAGCATAACCAACTCTTTATTACCACATTCAGTGTTATGGAAAAGTACCATCATGACATAAATTAAAACCATTACAACCATTTGTAATGTATCACGTAACTGTAAGAGTAAATAATAATTATAATAAAAAAATAAGAATAAGTACTAGGCACCCATTTGTATGGAAGGTTGTAAATTAACTAATTACTGTAGCCAACGCTGTCACGACACGGGACAAAAGAACGAACAACCTGAAGACCTGAAAGATGAACTAATCAATTCTCTTTCCGGCTCAGACTGCATTGGTTTAGCGTATGGGGCTGTCACGTGTTTAAGGAACAACTCAAACTCGACCCGAAAGATGAACTAATCAATTCTCTTTCCGGCTCAAGACTGCATTGACTGACACAGGTGAATTACTACTTCTAGCAGAACACAAACTGCTACTAGCAGGTTTCACAAACCAAAACAAAGATCGACATTCTGGGCCAGAACGCACATTTTCTAGGGAGAATAACTAACTGCAGCATTGTTTTCCAGTATTAGTCAGGAATATCGCAGCAGTTGTTTGTAGCTGTTTAGTAAGACCCTGCGCAGCAGAGGTACATGCCTAGTAAATAAACACAGAACTGTGGCTCCAGCATGCTGAGGCAGAAGCATCTGCATCAGTAGGCCCATCTGAGAGCTAATGAATACATGCCACCTTCACAAAGTCACGAAATGTCTTCTTGTGCCACATGTAGTCATGAGGTCATGCTGTTTGCATGACCAAGAAGAATGGCTCTTGTATTATGTGCTTCATATTTCATGTTGATATTGCTTTTTGTCTGTTTCACCACCTGCCCCACAGCGCAAACACAATCAAATAAGCCAGACCAAGATTCGAGTGGCCTCTACATTGCTCTTCATCTTGGCTGGCTGCATCCTCTTCGTCACCATACCAGCCTTCATCTTCAAGCATATTGAAGGATGGTCCGGGCTGGAGGCGATCTATTTCGTGGTCATCACACTGACAACTGTTGGGATCGGAGATTATGTTGCAGGTATGGAACAGAATTTAGTTGAAATTAATGGGGAAAAAACACTGCTTACTAGTTTAATTTATCCATGAACCGTGTCTTACAATAGACTATTGAAAACAGTAATTTTTTGTCATTTTTATTTCTGAAAGTCTTGCCATTTCATACCAGTTTTATTTCTAACACATCTCAAATAATGCATTCTATGATGGAATTGACAGTGATATAAATAAATTTGTAACATTCTTAGAATGCAAAGCCCTATTTTAAATTGTGTTCACCTTTAACGTCTTATATTTCATCTCATACTTTCACTGATGCCTTTACTCTGTAATAATTAAACTAAATTGTAAACTAAATTAATTAGAGGAAATCGTAGCTTTTAAAATAGAAATCATTTTCATGCAATTAAAATAATTTTTATAAATGCTTTTATGTAATTTTGTGAGTTTATTTTATTTTATTTTATTTCAGTTTTATTTTTATTTTTATAATACTAGTGACATTGTGTTTCTCCCCTTCATGTTTTTATTTTATTGTATTTATATATATATATATATATATATATATATATATATATATATTTTTTTTTTTTTTTTTTTTTTTTTTTTTTTAAGATTAAAAGTTCAGGTCTGAGACAAGTGTGAAACAAACTCTGCATAGGCCATTTGGAAACTAGCAAATGAGGAGGGCAAAATGAAGAAGGACACACACACACACCCATGTTTGTTTTAGTGAAAAGTGGGGACATCCCATTGGCATAATGGTTTTTATACTGTACAAACTGTATATTTTATCACCCTACACCAACCCTACCCCTAACCCTAACCCTCACAGGAAACTTTGTGCATTTTACTTTCTAAAAAAAATAATTCTGTATGATTTATAAGAGTTTTGAAAAATGGGGACATGGGTTATGTCCTCATAAGTCACCCTCTCCTTGTAATACCTGTGCCATACCCATGTCATTACACAGAGTTGTGTCTTGATATGTCACAAAAACAAGAGCACACACACACACACACACACACACACACATATATATCTATATATATATATAATATTATTATTATTAATAATAATTAATTGTAATACAAGTTTTATAAACATCTATACATGATTTGATCGTTTGACATGTAGTTTCTTGTGGATCCCTGTCAAGGAACAGGTTAAGTGGCTTTTGGTTTGCTTTGTTATGCAAAATGGCTGGAGGGAAGAAATTTTGCTACGCAGTTGATTGCATTCCATTATAGACTTTGTTTCAATTTAGTACTTGAATAAAACACAGTCCATATAAAAGCAATGTATGGTCTTTTTAAAGCTTCTCTACTTGCAGACACCATGAATTGTCGAGAAAAACTGAGCTTGTTTGATTGCAGTTCTTTTTTTTTTTTTTTTTTTTGCAGGAGGTTTTGATGTACTGTATGTCCTTTAAAAGGCGTGCTTGTAGATTTAAAAGACAATAAAATGCTCCCACCTCTGAAATGAAAGTGTCATTTATACATCTCTTGCAATCTCTTCCAGGAGGCAATAGAAGAATAGAGTACCGTGAATGGTACAAACCGCTGGTGTGGTTCTGGATCCTGGTTGGAATGGCTTACTTTGCTGCAGTTCTAAGCATGATTGGAGACTGGCTCAGGGTGCTTTCTAAAAAGACAAAAATGGAGGTGAGACTTTTGTAAGCACTCCATTTATCTTGAATAATCCTGCTAAATTTTCTACTTCCAGATATGATGTAATGATCAATGTTGTGACTTGACACTAATCGATTTACTCAGAAATACACACAGAAATGAAATACATACACTAAATTATGGAATGATATTCCGGACATTAGTCAAAAGGGATTGCAAATTGTATTTGCATTTGCATTTTCAATTTGTGGACGCATAAAATGTGACATAATCCAAACGCAAATGCAAATCGCGCATTACCATTTGCACTTTTGTTTAAGCGAACACACAGTGTCTGCCAAATTTAAAATGGAAATGCAAACTCCGTTTCCAATTGTGTTTCTATGAGCTATGAGCCTGTCATATTTAAATAGCAATATTAATTACCACATTTGCCTTTTCACTCTCTCTGCACTGCGCATGTAAACTGGCAAAACTCAAATTGAATCGCAATTTATTTTGCATTTGAATTTCCAATGTCTACACGGAAACCTGTCAATCAAGTGAAAGGGGTGGGGTCATTTTATTGGGCGTGTTTGCATTGGGAAGTGACGTCACTCACAGTCGACGGTAATAACCAATTATTAATAGACGATTTTGCGGAATGTTTTGAAAAATCGAAGTAATTGGTGAAATTGTGGAGGACATTTTGACACTCGCGCAGCATTTTGACAACAGTTCATACGGTACAGATTTCCTTTTACTCAGAAGCCATTTGGTTTTGGACAGGTTAAATGTGTTTGTGGCCTTGACAAACAGCATCATCAGTAATTATGTCTTTGCCAATCTAAGTGAAGTGGCCGGTGTTTTGAAATTTTCGGTTTCTGAGATATTGGTGTCACTGGGTGGAGCATACATTCACATTATTCATGAGTTTTTTGTTTCGCATTAAAGCGAAATATTAGTACTTTGTCATCGGATCTAAAAGATAAAAAGAGGCAATTGATATAATATTTAGTTTCATTTGTAATGGCTGTAAATATACACATTTCCCTGAACTAACTACATTTCTGCTGCTATTATTAAGTTTAAATGAAATATGAAAGGAGGCAGTGGTATTTCATATCCTTTTTCGTTTTATTGTAAATATACAGTGAGGAAAAATTGCAGTAGTCAAGGCGAGCTGAAATATTATCAAGTACGCTGCTTTTTGCAGAATTACCGGACCTGCGTCCGCAGACATCACTCCCGAGTCGAATGCACAAAGTCTGAACTACCGAGGATGCAAGTCCGAAATCAGCGTACTTTGTATTGAGAAACGCGTGCAGACCTACGTCACCAGTCTATTTGCCTAATCTTCCCGGTACTTAAGAAAGCAGTGGAAACACAGAAAGCAACAGGTCTGTGGGGGAAAATAGTTCTTGGGGAAAAAAGGTTCCTGGTACAATTGTTCCGGGTAATTTCGGTTGAAACGCGGAAAAAGCAAATGTGGTAATTAATATTGCTGTTTAAATATGACAGGCTCATAGCTCGTAAGATATAGGAAACACAATTGCAAACGGACTTTGCATTTGCATTTTAAATTTGGCAGACACAGTGCGTTTGCTTAAACTAAAATGGTATTCCGTTTGGATTATGTCACATTTTATGCGTCCACAAATTGAAAACGCAATTGCAAAAACAATTTGCAATTCCTTTTGAATAATGTCCGGAATATCATTCCATAAAAAATAACTTTAATAACTTATCTTATATGATGAACAAGTTTTTAAATTCTGTTATAATTTATTTGGATTCTTTTTATGAGCATAAATCTATATTATAATGAAGAAAGAAACTAATCCTTTAAATGAAATTCTTTGTAACAACAATACTGTTTCACTGCTTTAAATATCTAAAAGCTTTTGTACAGAAAATCAGTCATGTGGTGCAAATAAAATGCAAAAACATGGCTTATATATATATATATATATATATATAAGCATCTTTAAGATGTGTACATTCACCTGTTAAAAAAATATAGTGATTACTTCATTGTTAATTTTATTTTGCATGAAAGTGTGTGATACCAACATCAACACAAAGACTACATTACAAGTATTTGGAATGTATTTTGTCTCTCCTTTATTGTGGACACTCATATACAATATTAACTTTTATTTTAAGTTCAAACAGTTATTTGCATGGATAACTAAAGGGTTACAGGTTTATTTACCAATGTCATCTTGTTGAAGGTGGGTGAAATTAAAGCTCACGCTGCAGAATGGAAGGCCAACGTTCGAGCAGAGTTCCGTGAGACCAGGCGTCGACTCAGTGTGGAAGTTCACGACAAACTGCAGAGGGCCGCCACCATTCGCAGTATGGAGCGCAGGCAGCTGGGTTTCGACCAGCGGGCCCATTCCCTAGACATGCTGTCCCCTGAACGTCGAGCTGCCTTCAATAGCCTGGACACCACTCATTTCAAGACATCCTCCCAGGAGAGCATCGACACAAAGCTCAACAACTTACGTTTACGAATTGAGCAGAATGAGCATCGACGGAGCGACCCAAGCCAGGAATACTCTGAAGAGAACATTTTCAACCGCCTTGGTTCAGTCACAAAAATAGCCAAGAGGAACAAGCACAAAGAGTTGAGAAAGAACATCCCAGATGATGGTCGGAGAGCCTTAGATTCCTTCACATGTAATACTCCCACGATGGATGAGGAGAAGAAAGAGGAAGAGGACGATGAGCTTGAGAAAGAGGTCAACACTAGTCTAACCAACTTACCTCTCTTTGTGGAGAGCCCCAATATACAAAATGGATTCATGCCTCTACCGCCACAGACCAAAGAGGAAGAAAACGAGATAAAACTTGAAGACGAGGAGTTCCATTTGCAGACGGAGCCCTAGAGGGAACTGTGTAGAAAAATAATACATTCCTAAAGTGCCTTGGCTAGCCCTTACCCTGAGCTGAGATGTGAGAATCTCAATTTCTGCTGTTCATTTAGCAGTTCACTGTGTCCTGATAACTTGATAATGGAAATATGGAAACATTAGCACTGGAAACAGCTGGTTCTCTTTTTCAGACCACTAAAATACTGTTGGAAAGAATCTCTCCAAACGTTCTGGACAACAAACTAAAAATCTGTAGCTAGCTACATTGGCGGGTTGTTTGTAGTGTGAAGGTTTCAATGGTATTTTATTTTTTTTTATTTCAGCCAGACTGTACTTCAAAGTCATTTGCACAGTTTTCATAGTTTGAAATTGTAGGACAATGGGACAGAAGAGAAGCCATAAGGTAGAAAGTCATGGTTGACGTCATGTAAGGCTGAATGTCTAGTAGAGTTTAATCATAAAATGCTGAACGTTTCTTTCATTTAAAGAGATAGTTCACCCAAAAGTTTTGCTCCAAACCTGTATGACTTGTGTTCTGACTCTGTGTTCTGCAGAACACAAGTGTTTCAAATGTTTTGTCTATATACAATTAAAGTCAGTGAAATCCAAAACAACCTATGTAGAGGGCACTTTTCCATTTTTGGGCATCATATCCATTAGCTGCATTTCCCAAAACCTTTGCGGCAAAATGTAGATAAAAAAACTATTGCTAAATGACAGTGTTTTCAATAATCAATGTTATGCAACTAAAACTTAGTTTTATCCTCTCACGATAAGTCATGCCAACATATGTTGCTAGGTTTACATATATGGCAGCCATAGCACTAGCCATTATTTTTAATCGGAGACGAATGCGAAAAAACAAACTTGTTTCTATTGCAGTTTTGCAAAAAAAAACCTTTTTTTGAATAGCCTGTTTTAGCAAAACTGATGTGTTTCCATTGGGCGGATTTTCAATTCACAGTTTCAATTTGCACAATTTGAAGTGTAATATAAACACAGTTATTGTCTTGATGCTTAAAGGTGCAGTAAGTGATTTCTGAGAAAAGCTATTGAAAGTGGATTGGACCGAGCACCACACTTGTAGCCAATCACTAGAAAGGGGTTTGTCCACTATGTCCATATGTTCCTTTTGGGTAGAGGTGTGTTTGTTTTGATCATTTCAAATATCAACAGTGTTTCTTAGAAATCACTTACTGCACCTTTAAATACCACTCAGAATACACAACATCACCAAATTACATTGATTTGTGAATGATCAAGGTAGCATTTTAAATTAGTTTGACACTTGTTTGAAGTCTACTAAACATTGTACATGTGAATGAACTATGAATATGGCATACTACCATTTTAGCTTTATGAAAGTTAAGATTGCAGTTCCATTTAGGATTAACAGGAATTTTTTACAAAGGGTTGTTGTTGTTTTTTTCTTTGCCGGAAAACCTTTGTTTGAAAATGCCCACTGTACATGAGCAGATCTCACAATCTTTTTAAATTTTGCACTTTTTACAAGTTTCTGTCTTTGGTTTACAATTATGTTATCTTCTTTTCCAGAATGTTTTTGGACTAGACTTTTGAAACACCACTGAATAATGTTGTGCTTATTGCCTGGGAGTGTCTGACATAATTGTTTTGAATGTTTGTGTTGAAACCAAATACCACTTTGTCTGATGTGATTGTTGTCTTGCTGACTATATTAATGAAAACTCCCTGAGGCAGACACATGTATCAGTACCTCATTCCCATCAACTCATAAATGCACACATACACACATCTACAGCTGCAGCAAAATGCTTGTTGTTGAGCTAATGTTAATTACTGTTTTCATGTTTGCAATAGTCTAGAGCGAATGCAGCAATGGACTGAATATCTGTAATAAGAAAAAAAAGCTATGAAGATTAAAAAAAATGTTAAAGCATTCAAAATTATTTAGAGACATGGGTCCCTAAAGCATGCTATCGTGCTAATATATTACCATGCTATGGTATTGATCGTACCACAAAAATGCTTCTTGAGACTTTGAAATGTCCATGTTTGAGCTCTAATTCAAACTGCACATACTAGTAAATTGCTGTTCGCAGTATCTGCAGTATCTTGTGCAACCATTACATTCAATGTAGTGAGTGCCTTTTGGAAATAAACTCAGCTGAACAAAAATCTAAAATGGTTTGTTTGCCTTCTTCTCTTTCCACTTTCCATTTTCCTAAATGTCCTGAGGCAGTGTTCTTTTCAAATATATGGTTTCCTTGCTTAAAGGTCAACTTGAAATGTAAGAATCCACAAAAACATCAACAACTGAAAGAACACTCAACATGCTATTTAAAAATCCTGAGGTACCGTTCACCTTCAAATGTGTTTCCAAGTGTAAGATCATCCTGCACTACAATAGCAAATATTATGCAATCTTGATGGGCAAGAAATGCCTTAATTGTTAAATTCCCTAATCTATATCTGTCATTTAAAGAGAAAAAAAAAAAAAAAACCTTGAAGTTATTTGAAGTTAAAAACATATTTTATTTATATTATTTAAATTAGTCATAAAAAATATACAAACCCGATTCCCAAGAAGTTGGGACACTATACAAATTGTGAGTAAAAAAGAAAGGGAATAATTTACAAATCTCATAAACTTATATTGTATTCACAATATAATATAGATAACATATCAAATGTTGAAAGTGAGACATTTTGAAATGTAATGCCAAATATCGGCTCATTTTGGATTTCATAAGAGGTACACATTTCAAAAAACTTAGGTGGGAAAAGTTAAATGTACATATAAGGAACAACTGTTGGACCAATTTGCAACTTATAAGGTCAACTGGAAACATGATTGGGTATAAAAAGAGCCTCTCAGAGTGGCAGTGTCTCTCGGAAGTCAAGATGGGCAGAGGATCACCAATTCCCCCAATGCTGTGGTGAAAAATAGTGGAGCAATATCAAAAAGGAGTTTCTCAGAGAAAAATCGCAAAGAGTTTGAAGTTATCATCATCTACAGTGCATAATATCATCCAAAGATTCAGAGAGTCTGGAACAATCTCTGTGTTAGGGTCAAGGCCAGAAAACCATCCTGCATGCCTGTGATCTTCGGGCCCTTAGACGGCACTGCATCACATACAGGAATGCTACTGTAATGGAAATCACAACATGGGCTCAGGAATACTTCCAGAAAACATTGTCGGTGAACACAATCCACTGTGCCATTTGCCGTTGCCTGCTAAAACTCTATAGGTCAAAAACGAAGCCATATCTAAACATGATTGTAATGATATTAAAACTCCATATACATCGGGAAGAAGGAGGCGGGAACCGACGCACAATCAAAACACTTTAATAATTCAAAAATAAATACAAAATGGCGCACCAGCCCCTCACGGACGACTGGTGCGCATAAATAAAAAGCAAACACATAAAATAATGTCCCAGGCCTGGTCCTCTCTCGTCCTTCACGGTCGTCGCTCCAGTTTTATATCCTTCCATCTCCTACGTGGGACTCGATACTGGCGGTGGGGCGCAGGTGCAGCTCATCTCCAATCACTACACCTGGCCTCACTCCTCGTTCCCACGCCTCTCGGCCCCGCCCCACTTGCCACATACCCCCATCGCCCCTCGCAGGCCGGGGGGTAGTCCCGAGACTGCGCTCTACTCTCCCCCCTCCCTCCGGGGGGCGCTCACGGGGACCTGCGGGAACCTGGGGGTAGGACAGACGAGGCGAGAGAAAAGGAGATGGAAGGAGGAGCGACAAGGACGAGAGAGGGGAGAGAGAGAAAAAAAAAAAAAAAAATTCAGGTTCCCAGACGCACTGCTGCTCGGCCCTCCACCAGCTGGGTGATCTCCTCCGCGGTGCCTGGCGGTAGCACTGGACGGCCCTCGGCGGACGGCACGACACTCCTCCGCCGCCCGGTGGACGGCGACGGCTCCTCCGATTTTGGTCAGCGGCAGGAGTCCCCCGTTCCCTGCCCCTCCGGATTCCATCACGGAGGCGGCAGGCTCTGGCCCCCTGACGAACGGCGCCGACTCCTCCGCTCCCTCACGGACGGCAGCCGCCCCTCCATATCGTGGGCGGCCGGCAGCGAGCTCGCCCGTCCCCGGCAACTCGCTCCAGCCCAACGCCTCGAGCGTCCATGGCGGCACATACTTCGCTTGCTCGAGGGCACCGCGGATTCACCACAGCGGCGAGGGATCTTCAGCAGCGCGTCCCTCCTTCTCCCGGGTTTCGGCACCACTGTAACGATATTAAAACTCCATATACATCGGGAAGAAGGAGGCGGGAACCGGCGCACAATCAAAACACTTTAATAATTCAAAAATAAATACAAAACGGCGCACCAGCCCCTCACGGCGACTGACGCGCATAAATAAAAAGCAAACACATAAAATAATGTCCCAGGCCTGGTCCTCTCTCGTCCTTCACGGTCGTCGCTCCAGTTTTATATCCTTCCATCTCCTACGTGGGACTCGATACTGGCGGTGGGGCGCAGGTGCAGCTCATCTTCAATCACTACACCTGGCCTCACTCCTCGTTCCCACGCCTCTCGGCCCCGCCCCACTCGCCACAATGATCCAGAAGCGCAGCCGTTTTCTCTGGGACAAGGCTAATT
Organism: Carassius gibelio; assembly: GCF_023724105.1. Classification (NCBI taxonomy): domain Eukaryota; kingdom Metazoa; phylum Chordata; class Actinopteri; order Cypriniformes; family Cyprinidae; genus Carassius; species Carassius gibelio. The sequence continues at coordinate 8,988,447 of NC_068390.1, forward strand.
TAAAATGGATTGTGGCAAAGTGAAAAACTGTTCTGTGGTCAGACAAATCAAAATTTGAAGTTCTTTTTGGAAAACTGGGATGCCATGCAGGGGCAAAAATCTCATCTAAATGTTGGGGGGGGGGGGGGGGGGGGCAATAAACATAACATTTCTCATGAGCAAGTTTTGAAGGGGACACCAATAAAATAGGCAAAATTGTACTTGAGAATAAGTGTACAGAGATCCTTCTCAAAGTTTCTTTCTGGTTCAATGAAAAAGCTGACTAAATTGACCAAAACATTCTTCAAAACATTATAATTTTTTTTGCAATGTTTTTGAAGTTGTTTACACAATCAAGCCACCAAAATACAATGGAATTTAAACTTAACTTCAACTTTTATTTATTTATATAGCACATTTAATAGCAATGTTGTTGCTTCATAGTTATAATTAAAACATGCATATATAAAAACATTTGCCATGCCTAGCAAAATGAAGGCATACACACTCTTAGACATAAACCCTCACACAACTGTATAGTGAGATTGGTATAGACGTGAAAGAGTGGGGAAAAAAAACAAAAAATAATATTTTATTATGTCAATGACTGATTTGTTCAAAAAGTGGATTCATTCAGTTAGGAAAGACCTCCTCAGTGTGTTTCTCAAAATTAGTGCTGTTACTGCTGTAGCTTAGTTTTCAGCTTTTTTCGTTGGTGAAATAGAGCTAAAACAGTCAATATGGTGCCTAAAATGCACTTAATATTAACTTCTTGTTTATTCAATTATTATAAAAATCTAAATCACATTTGTAATGCTAATATCTGGAGAACAACTGCACTTTTATATTAGATTAACTATATTAAATGAAATAAACCGACCAGTGGCAGCTCGTGGTTTTTAAAATAGAGGAGACAAACTAATTGTATTGGTCTGGGGATCCCTGCCGATTGTTATTATTATTATTTGCTTAACCACTATAAAATGCCATTTTGGTGGCTTTTAGTCAGAGACCGTAAAGAAAATATATTCAATATCGCTACTCATTATAAATACTTGGTAAATTATCAGCCCAGCCGCTCCGGGAGGCGTTCAAACCATAAGACTGTATAAAAACAGGTTCAAACTCAGTGGTGGACAGTAACGGAGTAGCTTTACTTCGTTACTGTACTTAAGTACATTTTTCAAGTATCTGTACTTTACTGGAGTAGTTTTATTTTGAGTAACTTTTACTTTTACTTCACTACATTCCAAAGCATAAGATCGTACTTTTAACTTCACTACATTTCATAAAACATATCGTTACTCCCTATAATATATCACGTGCTCCGACACGCAGAAGCGGTGTCTGATTCATCATGAACGAACTGAGTCTTTTCAAAATAAACTTTTAAATCGGATCGCAAATCGCACTAAACGATTCGTTTACGAATTAGAATGATCCGATTGCAGCTGTTCTGGAGTCGACCACTCACTGATTCAAATGAACCGTTTAGTGTGAGTCAGTAAGAGCCGGGTGATCTTGTGAGCGTGCGTGCGTCTGATGTGGCTAAAAGTAAGTTATAATGTCGAAATTTAGGATTTATTATTGTAACTGAAAATCATATTTAGGTCAAAATTGTCAGTTGTTTGGGAACTAAATCCGCTGTAAAGAGTGATCTGTTTAAGCCCACTGAAATGCTCGAGTACAGATGATGCAGACACATCAATCGGCGTCTGTGTTTTAGGTAAAAAAAAAAAAAAAAACATTAAACTAACAGAGATTAAATAAAATAACTAAATAACTAAAATAAAAAGGAGTACTTTTACTTTTACTGGAGTAATATTTTACTATACATATCTGTACTTTTACTCAAGTACTTGATTTGTGTACTTCGCCCACCACCGTTCAAACTAATAGCACGTAATTTACGTCTCTACGATGGATGGTTGATATTCCAGAAGGGAGGCTAGCATCCTCTATGATGTTACTTTTCTCAGCACTCCTCAGCGCTGAAAGTGAACACTCGATGCTGATTGGTTCCCCTGGCCTCCCCCTCCCCTTCACTTAGCGGTGTAATTACATCAGCAGATTCGCCACATTCGAGATAGAAAAGCGGATCTTTCATGTAATGGTATTACAACTGTGAAATTACAAACAAAATTATATACATTCTGAGACATGAACTGAAATGAATAGTGAATTTTATTAACATTAAATCTTCCTCATTTTCACCTCAAAATTTTGGGGAAAACTGTGCCTCCCCTGCCTCACCCGACGAGCCGCCACTGAAACCGACTAAATCATAGTGAACGCCGGAAAATCTAAATGCCCACCCGCACTAGTCTAATCTAACGTACAAGACTTGTATATGCGCACACTATGGGTGTGTGTAAGATGTTATTAAACAAGCTAGGTAAACGCCTGTATAAAACATGGGTAAACGATGTTATAATCGCTAACAGCACAGACTACATCGGTGACAAAAGTAAATTGGTACACAATAATATTTTTATAATAAAATTAATGTTTCAGCATCATCTATATTAAAGAGAAAATAATCACGTCATCCGATGTTTAATGTGAACAAAGTAAGCTTGACTAGTTCCACAACTACTGAAACACGTTGTTTTCTTGCACCGGACTGTGTGTGTTTGTGTCGGTGGTGGTGAGGTAAAAGAGGAGCAGGCAGTGGACCAAAGCACTGTGAGGCAAAGCAGGGGGAACTCGAGCTGTATAAAACTTTTTTTGTTGTTGGTCCGTTTGCATTTGTATTGTTTTACTACTTACACAATTAGTTTAACTATATATCATTATATTATTTACAATACACATATTTCAATTATATTTTAGGGGGGGGGGGGGCAACCCTCAGATCCGGACTCTGCATTTAACCCATCCAAAGTGTGCACGCAAACACACACCCAGAGCAGTGGTCAGCCATTTATGCTGCGGCACCCATGGGCAAGTTGGGGGTTCGGTGCCTTGCTCAAGGGCACCTAAGTCATGGTATTGCCATCCCGAGACTTGAACCCACAACCTTAGGATTAGAAATCATTCTCTCTGACCACTAGGCGACAACTTTCTCCTTAGCACGACTTTCCCCTTGGCATGTCATCAGTGTTGTTTTCTGAATAATATATTGAATTTTGAAACTTCCACATAATCACATTCTGTTTTTATTCACAATTTGTACAGTGTCCCAACTTTTTTGGAATCGGGTTTGTATTTCTATATTTGTCACTGTATCAATGATTCCCGCAATTTCCACACAGGTGAAGGTCTTGCCTCTGACTTGGGAGTTGGCCAATCATAACACATAATTTTGGGGATCCACTCAGTGTGCAATCAATCTATGCCGTTTTTTGGGGTTTATACCCTATGAAATGTATTAACTGTTAAGTTTCTTATCATCAATTTTGAATAAGGTTCTATCTGCATTCTGAGCAGTTTTGAAATATTAAGCTTATTTTTTTTATTTTATTTTTTTGTATACCATATTATGAAATGGGATATGGGGAGTGAGTCTCTTTCATATACCAGTCCCTTCAGCTTCTCTCTGAAACAGATGCAGTTTGCAGACATTATTGTATTTGTCTTGGGATATATAAAAGCTTCTTTCAGAAACAGGTGCAGATTGCAGACATTACTGTATTTGGCTAGGAATATATAAAAGCTTCTCTCACAAACAGGTGCATAAGACACTTGTCTCAATGGCAAGTAAAGGTGAGCACTCACATTGGTGCTGGAATCACACCTGTCACAGAACTGAAAGGATGTGGCCTGAAGAACAGATGAGCTCTTGGCAAGGGCAACAGCGCTGGTGTCACACACTGATTCTGGCTTGAATCAGCTGGGTCACAGCAGGATCTTTCCTCTCCAGTTTGTTAGAAGTCGAAAGATTAGTGAAACTGATGCTTGTACACCAAAAATACACAGCAAAAAAATAAATCTTTTTTAATAACTTACTTTTAAATGTTATAAAATGTAATGCAATGATGCACTTGTACCTCTATTAAAATGACAGATTAGTTAAGTGTTTTATTATTAGAAGTCAGTGTCATGATGGCTTCAGTTAAAAATAAACAAATCATGCTTTAAATAATGGCAACTTAGCATTTCAAACTGGCCTTCTGCAAACTTTCTGCAAATTTAAATTCTCACCTTCATTTCCAATAAAAGAATTGCTGAACTGATGTTGAACTGATAATAGGGCTCAAATTCATGAGTATTCCAGCACAGATGCTTTTTGGACAGATTGGGGTCAGAGAGGCTGGGAAGAGAAGTTCTGCTTCAGCGAGGCAGATGGGCAGCTGAGGTTCGTGTGAGTTTGCTTGTTCTTGTTGCTTTATGCACTGAATGCACTGTTCAGATTTTCCTTCATCTTTTTGGAGAATATTGTTTCAAAGTCACAGTTTATAATTCAAAAACAAACACTATACTAGCCCACATGGAATCACAGCCTTTACATTGGTACAGTAGTATCAGGTAGTAAATGTATGTGTTGAGCATGCAGTATGCATAAGTGGCCTTTTATTTAATTAATATTAGCAATATTACCTACAAGTACAGGTTTATAAAATCCTTTAAGATTTGAACTACACTAAAACGGCACATTTAATGTAATGAGCACATTCTTTTTCACAAGTGTTCTCATATAAAAAAGCTTTATGAGAAGAAAGCAATGAAATTTAAGTCAGTGGAAAATCATGCCTTGCAGTCGGTGGCACAATTGACTTTCATTATATAAAAGATCAGCTCAGATATTTAGCTATAAATGTGTTCAATAAAAGCAAGAAAGTCATATACAGGTTTGGTGGTGAGTAAAATAGGACAATTTTACATTTTTGGGAGAACTATGCCATTAGTTCCTGTGTAAACCAGAGCAAAAGAATGTGAACAAGTGTGACAGGCAAAACAAACACCGACTACATCAGTTACTGAGAGAATAAAGGAGTATGATGTGATGCAGTTGGGTTGTCATAGTAACTGTTATATCTGGAAAATCTCCTCATGTAGATTTCAGCCAACTGAGATAAAGAGAGAGAGACAGTGGGAGATGTTGTGCGAGACACCACAGTGCCGATATCAATCATCTGAAATACTCTTCACACGAGATGTTTATTTTATATGTCTTAAGATATGCTGCTGCACATTGAATGCTAATGCACTAAAGTATCATAATGAGCTATGAATAGATTTAAAAATGTTTTTACTGGCATGAAACTATACAAATTAGTAACAATAAATATTCTTGTTGCGTAAGATCACTATGTGGTAAAATGGAACTTGATCTTGCTTCAAAGATTACACACATTCGCTTAAATCTATTTTTAACCCATGCTTTTCTACACCCTACACCCATTGGATTTCGCATAGATCATTTTCAGGGACAGTCATTTCCCTCTGTATTATTATTATTTTTAAATGCAGTGCTTCTCATTTCAAACACTTCTCACCATTTTATGCATTTTGCCTAGACAAAAGTTGAATGACCCAAATTGCTGATGAACTTAAGTAATTAACAAGAACCAGGATGACAGAAACCATGAACAGGGAACCAAACATGCAACAGCCAGTAAACAGACAAGACTAGACAAAGAGCCAGGGCAAACACAGGGGTTTAAATAAACAGCTAACAAGGTAACAAGAGAAAAAAAATAATAATAAATGACACTGGGATGTTAAACAACACCATTGCTTGAGAACCATTTGCAGAAATGTAGCAATTGTCATGTCTCTCCGATGAGCCTGGGTTGTATTCGCCTCTAAAAAAAAGAGTCTAAATATGGAGCAGCACTCTAAAAGGGATTCAGCCTTGAAGCAAACCTTTCACAAGCACAGGCAGCTCTGTCTGTTAGTTTGTCATGAGACTTCTCGACTCATTCTGCAGCCAATGAAGCTTGTACAGACCCAAGAGAAAGATAAAGATGTTTCTCAGGAAGTTGATTTTTCTTACCCAAGGCCTTTTTTGCCCATTTCATTGTTTATTTATTAAAATGTAACTTTTTATTTGTAAGTAAAAGTACACGTTTTGAACCAGATATTGAAGTCAAGAACATGTTAATGCTATCCTGTTTATAATATAGGCACACAATCTGATGAATTTGTGAACTTGGTTTTTTTTTTTTTTTTTTTTGGCTTCAAATTGTTATTATTATTTTTTAATAAAATCTAAAAACAGTAAGTTTAATAACAAGAAATAACAAGTCAATTAAACAAATAATAATAATAATTAAACTTCAAAGGGGAGAGTGTTGTCGTCAGCAGGACAAGGACAGCAACAGACGGAGAGTGACGACTTTGTCAACGAGCCAAGCGCCTGGATGGAATGGAAAACATGATGTAAGGAGGGAGGACAGACGGAAGGAGGGAAAGAGGGATGAAGAGCTAGAAGAGAGTACAACTGGTTCTAGAGTATAAATAGTCTGATTGAAGAAGTGATTGATGGAGAGATGTGGAGAACTGCCCACAGGTTCTTGATTTAAAGACACAATATTTAAGATTCATTCATTAAAATATCCAAAAAAACACTAGAACAGTGTTATATATTTTGCTGGCTTGTAAACATGATCCCAAATGTTTTGAAGAATGTTTAAATCCAGAGCAATTTTAAGTAGTGACACGGACCGTATCCACAGTGAAATTGTGTCGCCTGCCAATGACGTCAATGCCAATTTTAATAGACCAGTTAACTGCACATATAACAGATCTTTCAATTGTATCTAGTATAATAAAACAGCGCTGCTTTACACATACACATGTCTGGAAGGAGCGGAAGCAGTCAACAGCAGCATAATAAAAGCTCCGCTGCTTTCGAGCCATGTGTCATGCTCAATCAGTGGCCTTGTTCCGCTTTGACGGCTTTCAGCCTCACCTTGCTTCATTATACTACTTTAATAAATCATTAGCTCAACCATGAACATGATTTCTGCCTGCAAGATTGCATCAGCTGTGGTGGATGAAGAGGGAATTCCTCATTCGGTCATGGCGTCCTCAAACTACGCCTTTGTGTTTGTTTTGAATACATGCCCTCTAGTGGCAAAAATGTACATATTGTGCCTTTAATGTGATGTAGAATATGTGATGAAAATGGCTGTTTCAGACTGTTTCATCAGCGCTTTTGTTGTCAACTTGTTTTTGATGCATTATTCCCATTACTGGACTATTAAGAGCCACTGACCCTGCGAGTGCTGTGAGGTTACGAGTTGTTCTCTCTTTCTGCTTGTTCTTTGCCAACTTCATCCAGTGTCTTATGTTCCCAGCTGTCTCTGTCGCTTAGGGGCTCCAAGAGTTCCTAAATGTGACTCACACTCTCTATCAGTAACAGTGAGACATATAAAAGCCAGGAATGAGAGCTGATTGGAAGAGTATTATTAACCTTGCATGAATCTAGATATGCAGTCCCTAGGGGAAGAATAAGAGTTCAGGGAACATCTACACCAAGCAGAGAGTGAAGAATGACAGGGAACAGAAACAGAAATCAAGCACACTGTTGCTCACTGTTTATCTTTGATCTCAGGGGAGGGGGTGATGGAGGCACTCATATTAAACATTTTACATTAGACAAATTATACTGTTTATCACTACTGATCCAACCTATATGCTGGAGTCTGGTTGGTTGGCAGTTATAGTAAATGTGAGCTGCGGACACATGAGTCAAACAAATTTCACAGTGAACTTCTGAACTGCTTCTTTTGTGATATAATTTTGCTATATTTTCGTGCAATGGAGAAATAATTCCTCAGTCCGAATTTTACTTCAATGTGAGCTGTGTTAGATATATATTGTTAGGGATGGTTTAAAACAAGAAGTTTATCCATTATAAACAGGCTATAGCAGCACTGTGATGCACTGAATCTCAGAAATGTTGACCACAATGTGTTATAATAGTGTAATAACTAATAGGTATAAATGAGATGTTATGAGTGAAACATCAGACAGAATCATTTCTCATAAATTACTTAAAACAAGAAGTCAGTGTTAATATTCAAATGTTTTACAGCAGTTGTAATTATCATAAAATGCCACCATTTGAATGGCATGCATAAGCAAGGTCACATGCAAAAAGTATTTTTGAGCACTAGGTGGTAGTATAAAAGCTGTAATATCAGGCTGAGTGTGATTACAGGAGAAAGGAAGGAATGACGTCAATGGCTCGACTGGAGTCAGACAGAGTAACTTACATCTCTTGTCTGATCCAAGACGATGGATGCTTGCCGCTTTCTTAGGGCCAACTGCTGTTCTTTTACTGAACACACTCCCAAATTGGGTTACAATTGATTGGGCTCATGATGAATTTCAATGCAGTGTGTTTCCTCTAACAAATACAGTGGATACATATTAATGAATGACTCAGTTTGACCAGTGACTGGAAAATAAAAGTGTTCTTGCATAAATTCAAGTAATACACCCTCAGCTAGAACTCTGTCCTCCCTTATCAGAATGTAATGAATGTATTTAATGAATGTATAGGTCTCATTAAAGATGTTTAGAAGTAATTTCGTCTTACCATTTCCCAGGTAAAATGAAATTTTGCCCATTAGAGGTCTTTTGTAAACAAATTGGTGTATTTAGCTTTATGATGTAATTTCAAGATGAGAGTGTATTAGCAAGTTTTGAAAAACACTATGGGGAACACCTTTTGCGTGAGTGACTCTGAATATTGTGTGCAATCTGTCCAATGGAACGGTGTGATGTCACAGGCGGGGTGATGTAGCGACCAGGAAGCTATAAAAGCACGTGCCGCACAGCTGGAATCAGCTTCAAATCTTTCAGCAAGCACTCTGTGTGTGCATGTCATTTTGTCTTGTCAGTCTTATTTATTAGTATTTTGTTGTTTTTCACTATTAGCTTTTCAGATTTTGTGTTCCTCCCTGCCTGGTTCATTTCAAACGGGGAAACACAGTCTGTGCATGGTCTGCCTGGGGTCGAAGCATGCTGAATCGGCTCTCGAGGGGGCAGACTGTCCGCAATGTGAAAGATTGTCAATGCGGGCACTTTGATTCCGGAGGATCCTTTTCGAGAAAGGAGCCTTCGCCAGCGTTCTCCACGGTGCTGGCCACGCTTCTGCCGAGGCAGAACGGCAGCTGCACTCGTGGAGTTCGCAGGTGGATCTGCTAGAGGGAATGGAGATGGGCGGGTCCCTATATTCTTCCTAGCTTATCTGCAAGATCAGGCACACAATCCCTGGATTCAGAAGCAAACTCTTTCTTCCCCCTGGGGAGAGGGATTGACACTTCACCTCTCCTCTGAGGAGGAGGTTGATGTGGAGAGCGTCATTGGGGATTCGCTACCCCAATCTCAGGGTCTCAGATCTAATCTCACTCCTCAACGGCTCTCCATGGGAGATTCCGATCAGGACATATCTACTCTCACAGCCGCAGGGCATGATATTTCACCCTCGCCCAGAGTTTGGAAACTGTGGGTGTGACCCCTGAGGGGGTACAGCTCATAGCATCTGGTCTCTCAACCGAGGTTAAGACCATCCTCCAGTCCAGAGCTCCCTCAACGAGGACACTGTACGCCCTGACGTGGAAATGGTGCAGATTGACCCTGTTAACTGCCCAGTTGGTATAGTTCTGGAGTTTCTACAAGCTAGGTTCTCTGCAGGGTTAACCCACTACACCTTAAAAGTTTACGTGGCTGCAATCAAGGATGGTTCCGCGTTCTCACCTGGCACTTGGTTGTGGTATTAGAGGCTCTCTGTAAAGCTCCATTCGAACCAATTCAAGATATATCAGATCGACATCTGACCCTTAAGACTGCCTTGCTACTAGATAATACTTCTCTAAAGAGAGTTGGAGATCTTCAGGCCCTCTCAGTTGCCCCTAATTACCTTGACTTTGCCGGCATGGCCAAAGTGTTTCTATAGCGGGTTATGTTCCAAAAGTTCTCTCTGTCCCACCAAAACCTATAGTGCTGCAGGCCTTCTGCCCTCCTCCCTTTCGGGAGCCTGACCAGAAAAAAGCTTAATTGTATGTGTCCAGTTCAAGTGCTGGACATTTTGCCACTGAGCTGCCTTGTGGAGAAAATCGGACCAATTGCTTGTGTGGTATGGTCAACCCAAGAGGGGCTTTCCTGCATCTAAGCAGACCCTTAGTTGTTGGATAGTCGAGGCTATAGACCTGACCTATGAGTCCTTTGGTCTCCCCTGGCTGATGGGAGTCAAGGCTCACCCTACACGGGGTATTACAGCCTCTAAGGCCTTCTTAGCAGGTGTGTCCATGCTGGACATCTGCAATGCCCTCACCTTTGCGAGATTTTATGATCTAGATATGCGAGCCACTCCCAGCTCTTCTGTTCTCTCACCTTAGCTGTGCTATTCATACACACACTAGGTAGGAATTTGGAAGTCTGGCAGCATGGGCACCTCGTTCCCCATAGCGTTTCGACGCAGCTCGAGATCCTGAAGAGGATGTAACTGTGGTTCCTCGAGGGAACGAGATGCTCCGTTGAAACGCTATGGGGAACAAGGTGCCCACGCCGCCAGACTTCATGCGTAACCTTGAGACGTTTTTGAGGAAAACATTCCAGGACTTTTCTCAGGATAATGGACTTCAATAGTGGCCAACAGGCTGGAGGTCCAAACTGCAGATTCAATGCAGCTTAAAGAGCTCTACACAATCCCGGCTGAGGAATATTATCTAAGCCGAGGGTCTTATCTAGTGATATGATTGCTCATTTTCTTAAAAAAAAATACAATTGTATATACTTTTTAACCACAAATGCTCGACTTCACACATTACATAATCACGTTGGAAATGTAACAGTAAAAACTGTGATATTATGAAATATTCTTACAATTAAAAATATCTTTTTCTATTTGAATATGTTATATAATGTAATTTGTTCCTGTGATGACAATGGAATGTTTTTTATTTATTTATTTATTTATTATTATTATTATTATTACAATGTCACAGTGGATTTCAAAAGTTTTTACTGTAACAATGTGCTTTAACAGCATTCAAAGTTAATTACTTCCACGTATACTTCCATTTTAAATCCTAGATTTTCAATGTGACAGATCCGGCTTTAAAAATTTTAACAGCCGAAATTTTCTCTAGAGACACTTTGATGCCATTTAAATCTAAGTGTATTGACATTAAACGATAAAACGTTTATGTTTTGCAGGAGAAAAGAAGTACAAGTAGACATAGAATTTGTTGCCTAGCACTGACCTCTAGTGGTCAACAGCACACACCTCTCTTTCCAGTTTACAACCATTTAAATCAACAGAAATTGAATTATATATCATTCTCATATCAATATAAGTTGCTTCTGTGGGTAGTTTGTCTTTTAATCTATTGATGCAATACAATTAGCATACAGACAAAAAAAGAGCAAAGTTTAAACTTGATTACTGAAGCCTCCAGATGCCATTTACCCTTAGTGTAACATGGTTGAAAAGATATTATCAAGCCAACTGACCAAGTAACTACTGTGTCCTACGAGATTTCAGAGAGAGGACAAAGCTTTTGCCCTAACTGCTGAGAAAGTCTGGTTTCTGATTACCAATGCCTAAAACAGCTCAGTTTAGAATGAATAGTCATCTTTGTGTGTGTCATATACACACATATCATGTGGAAGAAAGTCTGCTGGGTTTGTTTGGTGACCTTTTGGCTTGTTGATACTGCACAGATGGCTGTTTAGCATTGGGAAAATAGCTTAAGATTAATTTGTCATCTAAACTTTTGTCTTGTGTCATTTTCAAAAGCTTTAAAATTATCAGCTATCACAATGGAGTCAATCAGCAGCTCTTTGCTCTCTCTCTAAGGTGGTTAAAGCAGAAGGGACCATGTTGCCCTTTCAGCTTTGAAATCAGAGGGGAAATGAGTACAATTACTCAGTGACCTTTATGTACTGGAGGCTAGATAGCTTTCATCACATTGACTACTGTAATCAATGTACACAACTCAAAGGTACAAACTCAACTGGACAATGTTGTAGACTCCCCAGTGGCTGTGACAGTAACACACAAATGCGAAAAATGTGTGCTTCTTGTAGTGTTCTTCAAGAAGTAAACTTTAACCAAACAGTCATGGGCATAAATTTAATCTGACAGTTGAGAGGGACAATAAACATCACATTTCTAAAGAACAATTTTTGAAGGGGACACAGAGATGCTTTGCCTTAAGGACAAATTGGCTTGATATGAGGACTTTTTGTACTTACTCTGTGTTTTGTTGCACTGAAAATCATCTTATGTCTGTTTTTCTTTTCTCTGTTATTTTATCTCACCAACAACACAAAGTTGTTTAAATATGAGTTAGGTTGATAGGTTCACCAGATGGTCATATTATAATTATTCAATTATCTTGCATCCTCCACATAGTATTTTAGGGCAACCCTCAGATGGGGTAGGTCCTGAATCCTCCAGGTAATTGCATTTCATATAAATTTAAACTATTATACTGTTTAATTTAATTAAATTAATTTAATTTAATTTAATTGAAACCGGTTGAAAAGCTCTGGTGATCTTATCCGAAGTTAGTCAATTGTTTTGAGTGAATCCCAAACTGAAGCACAAGGTTTCCTTTTTGCTCATCTATCTGATTCAGCCAACATGTAAATCTCCCATCTCCCAAATTAATATATATGGTAGTCCAAAACTAATACATTTAATTTTCAGTTACTGTAATGAATTGAATTATTTCTGTAACATGTAAGTCTTTTTAAAAGTATGCTAATGTGTACTTCACAAGTGTGTAACTAACACTCATGATAACTGCCTATGGGAGGTCAATGGGAGATTCATATGTTGAATGAATCAGATAGATGAGCAAAAAGGAAACCTTGTGCTTCAGTTTGGGATTCACTCAAAACAATTGACTCACTTCGGATAAGACCAACAGAGCTTCCCAAACTGGTTTTCTTCAGGATCTTGTTTTTTTTTCACCATTTGAGCCAACACAGCACCACTAATGGAAAGTTGTTGTAATTACGTTGTTGTAATTCATTAACCTAATACTACCCTACTGTGTCAGCTCATACTGCCATTATAAGACACAATCAAGATCAGACTCAATATCGAACCTTGCAGAAACAAGATATTTTATATCGTAATTTACTGAATATTTTTATACTCATACGATACTCCAGGAATCCTTTATAGAACAGGAAACGTCATACAATATAAATAAAATGACACCTAATTAACTAATTAAAAAATTATGAATTTCTAAGATAAGCATAACCAGAGGAAATCATTGTCTCTATCATAGAAAAGAATGAGGGGGGGGGGGGGGGGGGGGTTGGGGGGGTCTTTGTATTATATTTTTGGTTGTGCTTCTTGATGCTTATTTGCTTCCTCAATGCTCTTTCCTTCAAGACCTACAAATCGATCGAAGACCACCATCATGAAGGACATAGTAATTTAGTAAACCTACTGTGAGGCAAGGAATGAGGAGAGAGGAAGCTTCCAGTGAAGACTGGAGTTGGGAAACACATGTATCCTTCCTAGACTAATGTGTTCAATAATAATGGCACTTTATTTACAGCTCTGTTCCATGTGTAAATACCACTGTACTTATAGTAGTAATTATAGTAACTTGGTACTAGGTACTAACCCTGCACTACCCCTAAACCTTAAAAAATATATATAACTAAAAAAAAAAAAAAGAACAGACTAACTGTGTTTTGGAATCATTTTGAAATACTTTTTGGTTCAAAAAAGGTTTTTGGTTATTGAATTACTTTAGTGAAAATGAATTCAAGTCAAGTCACATTTATTTATATAGCACTTTAAACAATACGGATTGTGTCAAAGCCACTGAACAACATTCATTAGGAAAACAGTGTGTCAATAATGCAAAATGACAGTTAAAGGCAGTTCATCATTGAATTCATTGATGTCATCTCCGTTCAGTTTAAATAGTGTCTGTGCATTTATTTGCAATCAAGTCAAAGATATCGCTGTAGATGAAGTGACCCCAACTAAGCAAGCCAGAGGCGACAGCGGCAAGGAACCGAAACTCCATCGGTGACAGAATGGAGAAAAAAACCTTGGGAGAAGTTTAGGGGGTCAGTTCTCCTTTGACCAGATGAAACCAGTAGTTAAATTCTAGACTGCAGCAAAGTCAGATTGTGCAGAAGAATCATCTGTTTCCTGTGGTCTTGTCCCGGTGGTCATCTGAGACAAAGTCTTTATAATGTAAACAGTAACCGTAATACAATCAGTAATACATACAAAACTATTTTTAAAACATTTTAGTGCAAAATCATCAGTAATCATTCACATGCCACACGAGCGAAAATTTTCACCTCAGCTAAAACAAAAGGAGAAGGTGTGAGGAACGGAAAACAGGATTGCACAATTGTAATCAAATGGGTATACTTTGTTTTGATGGTCAATTTTACACACTTGTTACTTTCTATCTTTGAAACTATATGTCAGCTCTGCTCTCATTAGAGTATTAGCAGAGTGTTAAGAAGTCTGTTGGGGGACCATCAAAATAAAGTGTTTCCAATCAAACCCTCAACCTCAACCAGTTAAGCTTCTTTCCCTCTTCATAATGATCTACACATCGTGTGAGGTTTGATGGGTGGATATACAGCTCCCAGTTCCACCGGTGTTATTCTGTTATCTTTAACACTGTTACTGCACTTGCTGATAACAGTAACATTTATGAGCACCGATGAGTTGCTCTTCCGTCTAGAATACAAGAGACCCTGAAAAACTCCTTGAGCTCTCTTCCTGAAGTGGCTCCCTACAATGACGTACAAGAAAGGGTTTATAGCGCTATTGCTATACCCTAAATAAGTAGCCAGCTGGTTGCCTATTTGCAATATGTCCTCCCAGAGACACCCAGAAAAGAGCTGAAAGTAGTGAAGAGTTTCTAGGAACCGGAACAACTGAAAGGGTGTCCAGCAGAGGAGAAACACGACGAGGACCGCCAGAACCAGCCGAGCGGCCTTCCTCTCCATTTGAACTCTCGGTTGAATCACCAGACCACGGTTTTTAAGCGCTTTGACCGTGTGAAAAGTACAAAGTGAAATAATTGGCAACGGAACCATGAATCCAATCAAGTTTTTTGTTAGGTTCCATTGGAGCACCCAGGCTGGGTGAGGGTATTGTAGATAACAGGCATCCACCCCTATGAGTGGAAAGGAACCTACTCTTCGGAAGAGCAGAGTTGGGAGGCTGAACATGAATCCCACCACCCAAATCACCACACAAATACGCTTGGCCCATTTGGGGCTTCTGAGCTTACTGGGATTCATGGGTTTGGCCAAGGCGAGGTAGCGGTCCATGCTGACCAACACTAGGAAGAGTATGCTGCAGTAGTAGTTCATCGAAATGGCAGTGTTGATCACCTTGCAGAGCAGCTGACCAAAGTTCCACTGATAGCCATGGGCGATGGTGACCGTCCAGAAGGGCAAACACAGGACCATAATGAGGTCTGCAGCTGCCAGGTTGCCTAGATACACATCAGCTACGGTGCACGGCTTCCGCTGGAGGCAGAACACGCAGAGGACCAGAATGTTGCCCACCACTCCCAGGATGCTGATAAGAGCCAGGAACGGAGGCTGGAGAGACGACAGCCATATCCAGGCGACTGTGTCATTGCAGGGGAGGTTTGATGAATTTAGTTCCATTGGGACACTGTAAAATGTTCATTGATATTGTAGATTAGCATGCCATTTAAACTGATTTTAGACGTACACTGAAAAAAAAAATACTTCAGTCTTTTAAAGTATAGTTTACTTCAGTGTGTTGCTTGCTGTTTCTTTGTAATTAATAGTGAAATTCACTAGCAATTTCAGAGTGAAAATTATTTCTACATATTTTTTTTCCCCCAGTGAAGATCAAAAAGGCCAATAAAAATATACATGAGCAACTTGGTAAAAAAAAACAAAAAAACAAAAAAAAACTTGATTTATAAGTATAAAATAAAGTGCAGGATTTACTTTGAAACCATTTTCACTCCAAATAAATTTTCATTTCTAATTCATTTCACAAATAGAAAGAAATAGCAATCGAATGCTTGACATTTTGAAATAGAAAGACTGATTTTATTGTAAAAGGTACAATAATCCTTATTTATTAATTAATTGATTCATTAATTGTATTATGTATTTATTGTAAATTTATTTATTCCAATCTTAAGCCTGTCCTTTCTTCCTAAATTGATGAAGTTTGACGTGTCCTTCATGTTTGGCAAGTAAAATCAACCGGACTGTGAAAGCAACTCAAAGAATGAAGGGGAGTCATTTGTTGGAAGGGATCCATCTGGCGAAGCAAAACCTGGAAATTCCATGTTTGTAAAAGGCAGAATATTAACAAAATGTGTCGCGAAAAAGTTAATCTCAGTTTTGGATTCTGTTTTACCATTATGCATTTTGCAGATGTTTTTATCCCAATAATAATAGATTGTTTTCCCAGGGAATAAAACCCAGAACTGCCTTGCTAGCACCATGCTGTAATGTTCCAACAATTACTTTTATAGTTATTTAACATGTGCTGTTTGAAAATAACCATTATTATTAAAGTCACAACGACTTGTAAGAATCTCTCCTACCTTTCATGTTAAGTGGCAGCTCCAGATTATAGATCCAGATCTGTTTACTCCCGATGGGTTGTCTCGCTGAATCTTCTCCAACTTGACGCTGGTCAGATCAGACAGACTCTCTTATAAACGCATAATGAGGCTGTCGTCAGTGGATGCCTGGATCTGTTCTCATTTTCCGTTTGTCATGCTCTGGCTGTCTTTCGCCTGTGTAAAATACTTGCACTGTTACGAAGCGGATATGAAGATAAAGATTATGACTCAAGCGTGATGCTGGCTTTTTAACAAATCTTCAGCTCATGACACAGCAACTTTAGATAAGCCAAATATTCCAGAATGATTTCACAATATTCTGCCTTTTCTCAAATTACTTCTCGAATGCATCACTTTATAGACTGAATTTTTTTAATTAACATTTATGCAAATATTTGTAGTAAACCAAATAAACACACATGTTGAGTTGGCAACACTGTAAAAAAAGTCTGAATGACACTTAATGAGTTGGCAAAGACAAGCATCATAGCAGCATACATGCCATTTCAAGTCTGACTGAGCAACTTGTAGATCTGTGCTGCTTGTGCTGTAATTATTATTATTATTATTTATTTCAGATTTGGTGAAAAGAACCCGTTTAAAACAATGATTTGTTCATGAACCAGGCATCACTCCGGACCGTTTCCTGAGGCTCTGGATTAAAGGTTATAATGTTGAAAATAGTGTTTTGTTTTTTGCACAGACCAATTGTTTTACCGCATAGTTTTCTGGTACTTTCTAGTAGAGTTTGATAATAATAAAAATTATAAATAAAATATATAAATAAAATAACAACAACAGCTTTACTATATCTATGCTCAGCAAAATTGCAGAAATTCTTCGCTCTACTTTTTATAAAAGCAGGTCATGCAGACAGTCTGTGCTGTAATCAGCACATCCAGCTCTCACCTGAGATGGATTGCTTAATTAAAGCTGGTGGCAACAACACTTTGGAGGGAGGCTCAGATGAGGTCATGGGTATGGGTGGTGGTGGGGGGGACAGGAAGCCATCGGTATGTTATCTGGATCCCTCATCAAGCCAGTTGCCGCTGTTTGTTTCAAACTCTAGAAAGTCCATATGAAAGGATGCTTTATCTGAAATCATCACATTGTGCACTTGAAAGGAATTGGAGAAGAACAGGTGTTTCAGCTCTGTTTTGATTGTGAATGTCATTTAGACTCTTGATGAAAAGTCCCACTATCTCTCAAAAGCAAATAACATCACATCCAGGACACCAACTGTTTAAACCTCCTTTAATCATCTGCTCTCTTGCAGACAGTACAGATCCTTAAGAACAAAGACCACAAGAGTAAAGGACACTTTCTTTCAGTTGCAATCCGGACTCTAAAATCCAAAATGCATTAATGCACTAAATTAATTAATGCTCTTTGTTGTGGTTATATGGTTATATATTTCAAACATCAGTCAGGAGAAGTGCTCTTAATTTGGTTGCAAGCAAATCAAATGATAATAAATGCTCTCAATTAAATTTTCATTTAATCTATTTCAGAAATTAATATTTGATGATCCTGCTTCTGCTCAAGCACTGAATCATTCAATGTTTCAGAATAGAGAATACAGACAGAAATAGAAAAAGCATGAGAGAGCAAAAGCCAAAAAAAAAAAAACAGGCCGATTTCTTGCCATCAACAATCTAGGACTAGGTCAGGGGTAGGTAAATTCGGTCCTAGAGAGCCACAGTCCTGAAGTGTTCAGCTCCAGCCTTGAAAAAAAAAAAAAAAAACCTCACCTGCCTGTAGCCTGAAGACATCGATGAGCTTGTTCAGGTGTGTTTGATTAGGGTTGAAGCTGAACTTTGCAGGACTGTGGCTCTCTAGGACCGAACTTGCCTACCCCTGGACTAGGTCCTAACTATTACTGTAAATTATATTTTTTTTAACAATTTATATAGGAATGCAACAAGAGCAGATATAAATCCTCCAGTTGTGTAAGTTTTCCTACTGCTTTAAACAATCTCTGGAGAGTTTCTGTGTAATGTCATGGGCGATTGCTTAATGTCTGGTATGTGGATAACAGCTGCGTCAGACAGTGAGAAACGGTGAACCTGAGTAACAAGAGGCCCACAGAAAGGCTGTTTTGCAAATCAATATTACTATGGTAATGTTATATAGTATTATGTAACAGCTAATTCCATGATAAATTTGACTGGCCTAATGATTTTGAAAGATAATTGTGTAACAGCACTGATATTCAGTTTCACTTCAGTTGCCTGGTTTGCAATTTTTGTATATAAAAAAAAAGAAAAAAAAGATAAACCATCTTAGAAAATGTATTGGTGACTTGAACACTTTTTCAAATGAGATGTACAGGTGCATCTCAGTAAATTAGAATGTCGAGGAAAAATTCATTTATTTCAGTAATTCAACTAACAAATTGTGAAGTAGTTTAAGTATTTGGTTCGTTTAATTGTGATGATTTTGGCTCACATTTAAAAAAAAGTTTTGTATTTCATTTGGAAACCAAGGTCCTCGAGTCTGGAGGTCTGCTGATTTCATTTTTCAGCAGGATTTGGGACCTGCCCACACTGCCAAAAGCACCAAAAGTTGGTTAAATGACCATGGTGTTGGTGTGCTTGACTGCCCAGCAAACTCACCAGACCTCAACCCCAGAGAGAATCTATGGGCTACTGCCAAGAGGAAGATGAAAAACAAGAGACCAAAAAAATGCAGATGAGCTGAGGGCCACTGTCAAATAAACCTGGGCTTCCAGACATCCTCAGCAGCGCCACAAACTGTTCACCTCCATGCCACATCGAAATGAGGCAGTAATTAAAGCAAAAGGAGTCCCTACCAAGTAAAGTAAAATAAATTCACATACTTTCCAGAAGGCCAACAATTCACTAAAAGTGTGTTTTTTTTTTGTATTTCTTGGTCTTATGAAGTATTCTAATTTGTTGAGATAGTGAATTGATAGGTTTTGGTTAAATGTGAGCCAAAATCATCACAATTAAAAGAACGAAAGATTTAAAATACTTTAGTCAGTTTGCACTGAATTTATTTAATACACGAGTTTCACAATTTGAGCTGAATTACTGAAATAAATGACACGACATTAAAAAAAATTATTCATTGATTCTTCTTTCCTCAAAAATATCCATGCTTGTTTTGTGAGCTCAGGGTGTTTTATTTATTATTATTATTATTATTATTTTTTTTTTTTTTTTCTTTTTTTATTATTGAATATGTGGAAATTCCTCATTACTGAGCTACATCTTCCCCCAAGACCCTTGACACAACCCTGAAAACCAATTTACACACACAGACACGTTCTCAACAATAATCCTCCTGGCTGTTTCAGTCTGAGAATTCTTTGTAGATACACAGACACACACATCACTGACTCATGCACATAAAACATCAAAGGAACAAGAATTAATCCTCATGTTTTGTTTATATATATATATATATATATATATATATATATATATATATATATATATATATATATATGTGTGTGTGTGTGTGTGTGTGTGTGTGTGTGTGTGTGTGTGTGTGTGTGTGTGTGTGTGTGTGTGTGTGTAAGGAAGAAAAAATAAAAATAAATTCTGACTGTTGTGATCAAAAACCAATATAAAGGAAATAACATGAACATCATTACTCTGCCAAGGTAAATAGTTTAATGTAATTTAACTTAAATAATTTAAAGGGATAGTTCACTCTCAAATTAAATTTTGTTTTAGCTTATCTCAAGGACATCCAAGATGTGGGTTTCTTTGTTTCCGTGGTATTTCCCATTTTGATATGTTTAGGTCAAACCATTATTTTCTGTGACTCATATAATGTATGTCTATGGTCACCACCTCAAGGAGCATGCACAGAGAAGTCCAAATTAAACAATTCCCCATCGTAAGTACACATTGATGACCTAAGACACGAAACGATCAGTTTTTGTAAGAAAACGAACAGTATCTATATAGTTTTTACCTCTTGTACAAAACCACGTCCAACTGATCTGAGTGTACGAGTGCTTCCCGATGTGACGTGTGCGCGCGCTCTGGCTTAGTCTGCGCAAGCGCGGAAAGCGCCGGAAGTGATCTCTTGCGCATGAACGTCACTCATTGTTTACTGTTTACCACTTGATACACCACAAATCTGCACTGAAATATAATGCAGTAATTGTAATTAATTAATTTGTTTATAATGCTCCCTATAATCGTTGCGATCATAATAAAAATACAACACATTACTCACTCTATTGACAGCATGCCATTTGGTCCCTCTGGCATTGGACGTCGCCTCCAGTTTATATGTGGCATAGTAAACACAATGTGCAAAACGGTGGGTATCAACAGCGGAGCAAACTCAGGATCTTCAGTCAGGCAGGTGTGTGATGCGATACTGTCAATGTCCTCGTCGTCGTCTTGTAGTTGTTCCATTCGTGACAACATATGCTCTCCACTTCTGTTGGCATCTCACAACACTTGCTACTAAAACACCACCAATTTTGAAGAGATCTCTGTCTCTCTAA
Organism: Carassius gibelio; assembly: GCF_023724105.1. Taxonomy (NCBI): domain Eukaryota; kingdom Metazoa; phylum Chordata; class Actinopteri; order Cypriniformes; family Cyprinidae; genus Carassius; species Carassius gibelio. Next base: position 9,009,438 of record NC_068390.1, read on the forward strand.
GGCTTGAAGACGTGTTGCTGCAGCGGTTCGCTCCTAAGTACTTGGTCTGTGTATTATGGTTCAAATAAATATGGTTGTGAAAACTTTTTTTTTTGCGCAGACTAAGCTAGGAAGCACTCGCGCACTCAGGTCAGTTGGATGTGGTTGTGTTCAAGAGGTAAAAACGATATAAGTACTGTTCGTTTTCTTACACAAACCGCTCGTTTCGTGTCTTAGGTCATCAATGTGTACTTACGATGGGGAATTGTTTAATTTGGACTTCTCTGTGCATGCTCTTTGAGGTGGTGACCATCGACCTCCATTATGTGAGTCACAGACAAGAACGGTTGGACCTAAAAATATCAAAATGGGAAATACTACGGAAACAAAGACACCTACATCTTGGATGTCCTTGAGGTAAGCTAAAACATATCAAAATTTAATTTGAGAGTGAACTATCCCTTTAAGGTAGAGTTGTTAAGTAAGTTAAGATTAAGATGGTGTGACTTATTTTTATTTTTTTTTTACTTTTTTTTTCACAAGACGGTCACATCACATTACATATTTAGTCACTAAATTAAGCATTTTGTTGTGAATAATATGCAAATGTTTTAAAACCTCATCAAACCAACATGAATACTAAGACTTAGGTCAGTGAATTAATCTTTTATTAGTAGGAGTAGTAGTAGTAGTAGTAGTCTTAACAAATGAATCACTGTTTTCTGTTATAAGTCAAAACTATTATTAAAATGTAGTCATGCATATATTTATATATTGAATCACAAAATGAATCAACAAATTTAGAAAATATGCTGTTTTCTATATATTTATATATCTGTCTACAGCTATTCTGCATTTTTTCCGAATTATTTATTTATTTTTATTCAGCAAAGTCACATGTCTTCATGTGATATGAATTCACAGCTGATAAAATAACAACAACAACAACAACTTAATATTCTTTAAGTAATCCACACGACTCGAGTCCATCGGTTATTCTTGTGAAGCAAAAAGTTATGTTTATAATAATAATAATAATAATAATAAATCCACCATTAAGGAGTCATTTCACATCAAAACCCAACATATTTGATTAGAGCTATTTTCGCCTGTAAATGGTGCTTGATCTGTGCATATTTCTCTCCTGATTCAGAAGAAATTACTTTTTTTAACTGGAGAAAGCAATTGTCTGTTGCTTACAGCTGGAGGCAACAGTTTGATTTAAACACTTAAAGATGGGTTTGTTTATTACAAATATGCTGATTTTCACTTCAGTTGAGTGCCGTCTTTAAGTGTGGATTATTGTGATGTTTTTATCATCTGTTTGGACTCTCATTCTGATGGCACCCATTCACTGCAGAGGATCCACTGGTGAGCAAGTGATGTAATGCTAAATTTCTCCAAACCTGTTCCCGTGAAGAAATAAACTCATCTACATCTTGGATGGCCTGAGGGTTAGCAGTGTTTCATAAACTATTCCTCTAATTTCTCAGAGCTTTCTTTTCACAAGTTTTGTTTTCAGGGGTGTGAAGGCATATGTAAAGTGGTCACTGTTCTCACAGTGATGGCATGAGGCCAAAAAACAGATTCATCCAAAGTCCATTAGAGTTCCAAGAGGTGCGTGTCTTGACCCTTGAGACTCCACAGTCTCTTCTCCCAGCAGTTTGCTGGAAGGAGCATCTTGACCATCTTGAAGTTGAAGGAAATTAGATGCGGAAGAATTGCCATCTGAGTGTCTCTATGGTAACAGCCACACAGGAGACCAACTGCATGAGCGACCCCACTTGTTTCCTGCCTCTCTGCAGCTGTGGACTAACGGATGTTGCTCTCGGTCAGCATCAAAGTGACGAGGCTTGTGTTGACGCATCCAAGGGTATACAACACCTAAAGGAAGTAGAGTGTTCCAGATGCGATATCTGACAGCGGCGTTTTATCACGGAAGGTGCCGATGGACTCAGAAATGTTGTTTATGCAAAGTCCACACGCCTGCCAGAATTTTCTTCTGGGGTGTGTTGATGGGAAAGAGTGTGCAATAAAAAAGTTATTCTGCAAACACAGACCATTAAAGTGTGTTTATGAGTTTAAAATTAGAACAGTTGCATAATTATTTCCATAAATTCTATTCTAGGTTAAAGTTCCAATAATAATACAGTTCCAGTAATATATTGTAGCCTTTTCCCATCTACATATTTTGGGAAGTTGACAGAAAATACTTTTCCTTAAAGTACACACAGTTGAAGAAACTGACAAAAAATTATAATTTATCACATAAAATTCCCCATTCCATAAACAGTTAATTAAATAATATTAAATTAAAGGGAGACATTTTGGAATGTCATGCCAAATATTGGCTCATTTTGGATTTCATGAGAGCTACACATTCCAAAAAAGGCCGGAAAAGTTAAACTTAAATATAAGGAACTACTGGAGGACCAATTTGCAACTTATTAGGTCAATTGGCAACATGATTGGATATAAAGAGAACCTCTCAGAAGTGGCAGTGTCTCTCAGAAGTCAAGATGGGCAGAGGATCACCAATTCCCCCAATGCTGTGGTGAAAAATAGTGGAGCAATATCAGAAAGGAGTTTCTCAGAGAAAAATTGCAAAGAGTTTGAAGTTATCATCATCTAGAGTGCATAATGTCATCCAAAGATTCAGAGAATCTGGAACAATCTCTGTGCGTAAGGGTCAAGGTCGGAAAACCATACTGGATGCCCGTGATCTTCGTGCCCTTAGATGGCACTGCATCACATACAGGAATGCTACTGTAATGGAAATCACAACATGGGCTCAGGAATACTTCCAGAAAACATTGTCGGTGAACACAATCCACTGTGCCATTTGCCGTTGCCGGCTAAAACTCTATAGGTCAAAAAAGAAGCCATATCTAAACATGATCCAGGCATTTTCTCAGGGCCATCAAAATTTGAAGTTCTTTTTAGAAAACTGGGATGCCATGTCATACGGACTAAAGAGGACAAGGACAACCCAAGTTGTTATCAGCGCTCAGTTCAGAAGCCTGCATCTCTGATGGTATGGGGTTGCATGAGTGTGTGTGGCATGAACAGCTTCTGGAAAATCTGGAACATCTGGAAAGGCACCATCAATGCTGAAAGGTAAATCCAAGTTCTAGAACAACATCTGCTCCCATCCAGATGTCGTTTCTTTCAGGGAAGACCTTGCATTTTCCAACATGACAATGCCAGACCACATACTTCATCAATTACAACATCATGGCTGTGTAGAAGAAGGATCCGGGTACTGAAATGACCAGCCTGCAGTCCAGATCTTTCACCCATAGACAACATTTGGTGCATCATAAAGACGAAGATGCAACAAAGAAGACCTAAGAAAGTTGAACAACTAGAAGCCTGTATTAGACAAGAATGGGACAACATTCCTATTCCTAAACTTGAGCAACTTGTCTCCTCAGTCCCCAGACGTTTGCAGACTGTTATAAAAAGAAGAGGGGATGACATATGGTAAACATGTCCTTGTCCCAACTTTTTTGAGATGTGTTGATGCCATGAAATTTAAAATCAACTTATTTTTCCCTTAAAATGAAACATATTTTTTTTTTTTCTGTTTAAACATTCGATATGTCATCTATGTTGTATTCTGAATAAAATATTGAAATTTGAAACTTCCACACCATTGCATTCTCTTTTTATTCACAATTTGTACAGAGTCCCAACTTTTTTGGAATCGGGTTTGTATATATGCTAAATGTAAATATGTCAATGTAAATATATTTTTGATTATTTTCTTTACTATGATAATCCTGACTAAATTAATTTTACAATGATGATTATATTAATATTGATAATTATGAAATATATAGTGTTGAATCATTGATTGCTTTGTGGCTACCAGATTTCGTAATTTAATTAGTTTATTGTTCCCATCGAATGTTACTGTGGATGAAACATAGCACAAGCACATAGTTTATTTATTTATTTAGAAGTAGCTACTATTTGACTGCCAGATAGAATGAACAGAAGTGTACATCTGTTCGTAAATTATTTTTAAAGGTCTTTGGTCAAATGTAATTTCTCCTTCAATCTGTATCATCGTGTTGACCAGCTTGCTATAAACAATAAAAACTAATGGTGTCAAACAGTCACTCTGTGTGTTTAGTGCTGTTTATAATCGCTCTTAAAAGTCATAGCGATAAATTAAACAGAAGGCCCCCCCTCCCACCTCCAGACTGCTTAATATAGCCCTAACAAAAGACTATTTTCATCTTAGATTCAGCATTGACAGTAATTTTCTCCAGATGTAGGCCTCATCCAGGAAACGGCCCAAACGTTACTTGGTTCCTGTAATCGTATATGACAAAAACAGAGACGAGTACTCAGCCAACATATCCTAATGAACAAACAGAAACCCACAGCCGCGTCCAATCAACTGCTTTTGCTCTCTCGCTAAATGAGTTTACCTGCCAGGTAATGTCAATGAGAAGTTGGGACCCATTCATCAACATGCAGCTGTTTTAAGATGTGTGGGATAATGGGAGCCAGACTCCTCCAGTTCTCAGCTTTACAACCCGGCAACAGGCCATCAATCCCTCGCACATAGTATACGGGAGATTGATGGACCCGACACGCTGCAGGATCCACAGTCACAGGATTCATCAGAGAGAACCTATCCAAGTCTGTCGCAAAGTAGATGGACGGCATCGGTGTGAATGTTCTTTCTCTGAAATCTTTCTGGTCATATAACACCCGAACATCAGCTGCAGGGTCGCTGCAAAACTGTTCGATTGCTGTCGCCATGGTGACGCTGCCATAGCAACAGAGTTTCTGCCGGTAATTTGCGAATAGTCTGCACAGAATTTGTGAGAGAGCTTCAGATGAGTGTTTTTCAAATGCACTCTCAACAAAACACAATCCCACACAAAGCTATTCATCTTAAAGGGACCAACGAATACTAATTCGGTTTCAGCGCAAACGTACATCCGCGAGATGGAAAGCTCAATATCGGGTTACCTTAGTCTGACCCCTGGCTTGGATGGAATATCTAATTTCATATCTCACAACATTGCAGGGATCGTCTTATGCCTGATTTGAAGTCGGGCAGTGAAGGGCTTAAAGGGAAAATCTCAAAATTCTTGAAACAGATATGGACAGATTGATGTAAATCATTAGTGAGTGACCTTCATTAAATTAGTGGTTGTAGTATTCTAAGCATTCAGCCTTCATGTAAGTGCCCTACATGTATGTGACAACAGCCTGAGGCAGAGAAAAATGGGACTTGCTGGCGGTGGAACATGGCATGTGTTACAAATCTCTGTTTGCTTGGAACAAACCATCAATAACAGTGAACAAATCAAGCACTGATGTGGAGGCTGAAAACAGTCATTTTTCACCTCCAACGAAAAGCATTCATGTGTATTAAGTATTAAGTATTAAGTTATCCATCAGTGATGTCACAAGAACTGACCTGTAAACAGGGATGAAATGGGATCTGTCCCAACCTGTCACAACCCAGTGCTTATAATTACTACATGGCTCTTCTGATTGGTCAGTCGTGACATTAAATGGGCAAATGTTTTGTTTATCACTAAACTGTCTGTCACAATTCACTTTTAAAAGGAAGATTACAATGATGCCGTAGAAGAACAATTTTGGGTAAAGAACATAATCTAAAGAATCTTTTTTTTTGTCTTCCCACTATAAAGAGTAATTAATAAAAATAAGTATTTCATAACAGTAGGCAGGTTATAAGTGGGATAATGTACAACAGCCATCTGGTCATTATTGAAAAGTCAGCCCCTTTAGGGTAACACATAACATGCCTTGATGACTCTGTCTGGTTTATTTTATGATAACGGTAACTATTATTCCTTATTTAATTTTAATTAACCTTAAATAATTTTGTCTGCTGTATTATCAGATTGATTTGTATTGCAAAAATGTACATTAGTCCACAACAAATGTCCTGGTGTTCCTTATTTCCAGTCCATACCTGTTGTAAACCTCACGGCACTGTTATTTTAACTGTCAACCTTGTCAAAAGCATGCAGGGTTGTAGGCAGAAATGAATCCCCATGGAATTTAAAATGCTCTATGAGCATTACATTGTTCTAGTGCTCCATGCTTTTATTTGCTCCTGCTTTTATGTTTTCAAGATTTACATTTATTATGCATTGCAGTTAATTTCAGAAAAGCCAAATGTTTTAAACCTACAACCTTTAAAAACTCTGAACACATTTTATACAGGCCTAGATGCAATTACAGGGCAGATTTTTATGTATTTTTGTTACTACGAAATAAGATGTTATATAAGATGTTAAATAAGAAGTTTCATTATAGAAGTTGCATTGCCCATTGAAAATAACTTGAAGAACATGAAGCATGTTAAAAAGAGAGACAAAGAGCGTGAGTAATAGCCATATTTGGGTTGGCTGAAATCAGAACTGAGTGTTTTGAGGGAGACACAGTGAGAGACGTGAGAGTTATGTTAAGTGTCGCTCTGAGCAGCACTGAGGCATCTGTAAAGCATGAGCTCTGAAACAGCAGATGTCTCTGCGGAGCCTGCCTCAGTCCGAGTCAACAAAGACCACACAGGCTCATAGAATATGTATCAGATCAAAGAGAACAGGTTGGATACTGGGATTTTTGTTCTTGTCAATTCAGTTCTAATTCCTGAGTAGCAGAAGGGTTTTTATTAGGATTAATGGACAAAATAGGCGTCATCATCACTTGGATCTGAGTGAATCAAGCTTTTATGATACTTCATTTGATTTTCCAGGCACTTCAACAAAAAGGAACTGGTTTTAAAATCTCAGGCAGCTAGTTGCTAGGTAGAAGTTTGTCTTTGGCTTCATCATATTAAGAAAGACATCAGTAACCTAAAAACAACAAACATAAATAGATAAAAACTACAGGTGCTGGTCATATAATTAGAATATCATCAAAAAGTTGATTTATTTCATTAATTCCATTCATAAAGTTAAACTTTTATATTCTATTCATTCATTACACACAGTCTGATATATTTCAACAAGGCCAACTAAAAAGTATAAAAATGAAAAGTATGAGCATGTACAGCACTCAATACTTAGTTGGGGCTCCTTTTGCCTGAATTAAGGCGGAGTCGATCAGTCTGTGGCACTGCTCAGGTGTTATGAGAGCCCAGGTTGCTCTGATAGTGGCCTTCAGCTCTTCTGCATTCTTGGGTCTGGCATATCGCATCTTCCTCTTTACAGTACCCCATGGTTAAGATCAGGCGAGTTTGCTGGCCAATTAAGAACAGGGATACCATGGTCCTTAAATCAGGTACTGGTAGTTTTGGCACTGTGTACAGGTGCCAAGTCCTGTTGGAAAATTAAATCTGCATCTCCATAAAGTTGGTCAGCAGCAGGAAGCATGACATGCTCTAAAACTTCCCGGTATATGGCTGTGTTGACCTTGGACCTCAGAAAACACAGTGGACCAACAACAGCAGATGACATGGCCCCACAAACCATCACTGACTGTGGAAACTTTACACTGGACCTCAAGCAATGTGGATTGTGTGCCTATCCTCTCTTCTTCCAGACTAAGGGACACTGATATCCAAAGGAAATACAAAATTTACTTTCATTAGAGCACATAACTTTGGACTACTCAGCAGCAGTCTAGTCCTTTTTGAAGCGAGACGCTTCTGATGCTGTCTGTTGTTCAAGAATGAGTTGACACAAGGAACGTGACAGCTGAAACACATGTCTTGCATACGTCTGTGTGTAGTGATTCTTGAAGCACTGACTCCAGTTGCAGTCCACTCTTTGTGAATCTCCCCCACATTTTTGAATGGGTTTTGTTACACAATCCTCTCCAGGGTGCGGTTATTCCTATTGCTTGTACGCCTCTCTATTAATGTGCTTGGACACAGAACTCTGTGAACAGCCAGCCTCCTTTACAATGACCTTTTGTGTCTTGTCCTCCTTGTGCAAGGTGTCAATGGTCGTCATTTGGACAACTGTCAATTCAGCAGTCTCCCTCATGATTGTGTAGGATACAGAACTAGACTGAGAGACCATTTAAAGGCTTGGTAGGTGTTTTGAGTTAATTTGCTGATTAGAGTGTGGCACCAGGGATCTTCAATATCGAACCTTTTCACAATATTCTAATTTTCTTAGATACTGAATTTGGGATTTTGCTTAGTTGTCAGTTATAAACATCAAAATTAAAAGAAATAAACATTTGAAATATATCAGTCTGTGTGTAATGAATAAATATGATTACAAGTTTAACTTTCTGAATGGAATCAGTGAAATAAATAAACTTTTTGATGATATTCTAATTATATGACCAGCACTATAAAAGATGTAAAATGCAATATATTTTTGAACAATGTCCAATGGCAAAGAGTGCTACTCAGGTGGGATATATATTGAAGATCCTCTATACAGTATATGGTCAATGGTTAAGTATAGTCCATTGACAAAATGCTGGATAACAATGGCACTGTGCAATATATATGTATAAAGTTTATATCTATATCTAAAATGTGAAAAAAGAAGGTGTTATGATTATAAAAGCTGGACATTTGGAGCACCAAAATGTACTTCAACATCTGCCTTGGCCAAACAAATTACCAGACTTGGATATTACCAAATCACTGTGGACATGCAGTTTTGGAGAGTAATGTAAGAAGCGGATTCCCTGTTCAATCATCTCTGAAGCAACTTTTAAAAACAACATTAAACTGGACACTTCTCAGAAGTTGGAAGTTTTTTTTTTTTTTTTTTTACACATTTCTAATGTGTGCAAAAATATGCATATTAGTAAACAGCTTGTGATTTCCTCCATTAGCATTAATAATGTGGTGTAAACATTTCCCATAGCCACTAATCAGTCTCTGACATCTGTTTTGGGGGATTTTTGCCCACTCTTCCATAACTATACATCAGAATTCATGGTTCCCTTTAACGATGTGTAGTGATCCAGGCAAAGAGGAGGACATGCAGACAGTTCTTGACATTTAAACCACATTTAAAGGGTTAGTTCACCCAAAAATTTAAATCAGACCATAGATTACTCACCCTCAATGCATCCTATTTGTATATGACTTTCTTCTTTCAGATGAATCCAGTCGGAATTATATCTAAAAATATATTTGATCTTTCATGTTGTTTAATTTCAGTCAAATGCACCCATTTGTGTGACCACGGGCATGCTGGTCTGAAAACGAGGTGTGTTCAGGTGCATTGCTGGCATGTTGCTATTTTGAGAGCAATAAAATACTGTCCCATTGACCAACAAAAACCTGGTCTAAAGTCTGGCATATATATATATATATATATATATATATATATATATATATATATTAGGGATGCACGATAATATCGGCACAATATCGGTATCGGCCGATAAAAGCTTAAAATGACCATTATCGGTATCGGCCGATATGAATATTTCTGCCGATGAGCCAAACCGATATTCTCCAAGTGAAATAATTGACCTGTTTTTCAGATGTGAATGTCTGTCTACATTTGTAAAATAATAAATTTATGGTAGAATCAGTACAGAAGAGATACATGGATTTCTCTTCAGTAAAATTAAAGTTTAAATATATCAGTATATATTTGTATATATATCGATATCGGTATCGGCATCGGCCAAAATTATTTTGAAAATATCGGCATATCGAATATCGGCCAAAATCCAATATCGTGCATCCCTAATATATATATATATATATCTGGATAGTCATTGCATGTTATCAGAATTATGCACACGAGCAGATCCGTTCCCTCACTAGAGAAGCATTAGCACCCCTCAACATACTGTGATGCCGTTAGTCACTACGAGACAAAACCAATAAAACCCATTACAAACAAAGTATTGGTTGCATTCAGTGGGGACATAATTACTGATTATAATGATTTATGCTGTGTTTTTACGCGTTGCATATCGCGCCGCATAAACATAAAACCATGTCTGCATTTGTTATCTGAGAAACGACAAAAAAACAATTGCTACTATACAGTGCTCAAAACTTGCGTTTGAATTATAAGTGGCAAATCCTTTAAATATAAGTTATGCACTTACAAGCTGTGAGTCAGAAGCGCCAGACAGTCCTTGCAAAGTTGGAACTGCTTCACTTGAGTAGGCTTTGATCACAGACCCATACAAGGCTACTCTGCAGGTTCAGGAAACAATCCTCCATAAAATGCATCACACAGCGTCACACACTTCAGGCTTGAGCGAGGAATGGCCTGAGGGTTAGAGATTGGCGCGGCCATCAGATTCGACAAAGGACACATGTGATGACCAGCACGGATCAGCTCTAGAAATGACTAAGAAGATATCATCCTCTTTGGAAAGGCCAAACAAAGTAATTTTGCTTTCACAATGAAACAAACATCTCCACAACATGACGGCAACAACAATTATGCAGCGAAAATAAAAGTTACGCCTATTTGGGTGGTGTTATGCAAATCTTCCCATACAGTGACATAGACATGTGGGGGTGTGTTTAAATGAGGCATTTAAGGAGGTCATGGACAATTCTTAACTTTTATAGTTATACTCTTTGGATTTGAGACTTTACTCTTTACAACTCTACAGATCTTCTTTATGCACCAAGAGCTTGTAACACTCCTAAGAGAAAATTTTAAATTACATCATATGACCCCTTTAAAGGGAATGGGAGATTAGACTCTGATTGGTTTATGGAAATTTTTAATTGATTGGACCAGGGTAACATAGAGTTGACATCAGTGCCCATTTCAGAAAAATATTTTACAATAGCCTACATGAGATGAAAACATAAGGATGCAAATTCTGTGTTATTTTTGTGATCGGAACGACTGTCACGATCATCAGCTGGAGTGCCCATGAACTCCAGTAGAGGGCACTCCACTCAGGACTCTTGCTTTTGGTGTCCATTCCCCAAAACTCCATTTCCAATAAACCCGTGCTTAGAACTAATCACCACCAGGTGTTCCCCATTACCACTCCCCTATACTGTGTTTGTACTCACAATGATGGCGAAGTCTTGTTTAGCCCCGTCTAGCGTTTCCCTAGTGTTTGTTCTTTCCGTGTCTGATTATCTGCCGCCTGCCCTGACCTCTGCCTGGTACTGTTACTGATTCTGGATATTCCTTTACACACTTGTTTGTTGATTACTGCCTGTTTGACTATTCTATATTACATTCTGCAAATGGATCCAAACGTCTCTGACTCCTCGTAACAGAAGACTTCAATACCAGGATCCAGCAGCTTTATGAGAATATCCAGGCCAGCCATGAATCCAGCAGCAAAAACAATTGGTCTCTGTCAAGGTGAGCGGTCTATTGAGGGTTACTCGTTGGACTTTATTGGTCTAGCCCATTTCACATCTATCTGAAAAATATTTTTCAGAGGAGGCCTAGCTGAACCACTACAATCGATTATGCCACTGCATGATCCAAACTGGACACTGGAGTTTTATATAGATCTTCAACTAAGTGGCTCTGCATTTACTGCGGGTGTTGGGGATGAGGAACATTGCAGTCCTGCAGTATCTCCTGCTCCAGTGTGTCTTCCTGAGATGGCTGCCAGTCCGAAAACTTTTCATAAAAAAAGCCTGCCTTTCCAGAGTGTCATTGTATCATGGCCACCATTCCAGAGTCTCATCATGACATGGTCATCCAGAGACTCGTCTCATCCTGTCTGTTTCTAGGATTCAGAGACCTTCGGATTCATTTGCAGAATTTATTATAGAATGGTATAAACAGGCAGTAATCAACCGACAGCGTCAAGTGTGTAAAGGAATATCCAGAATCAATAACAGTAGCAGGCAGATGTCGGGGCAGGCGGCAGAGAATCAAAGGCAGTATACACAATCCAAAATCAGACAAGGAAAGAACAAACGCTGGGGAGCCCACTGGGGCGGAACAGGTGGAACTGGAGCCCACTGGGGTGGCGCAGGCGGGACTGGAGCCCACCAAGGTGGAGCAGAGGATCCCCCCCCCCACACAGCTGAGCAGACAAGACAGAAGCCCAAAAGGGAAGAGTAGAGGACCACCACATCCGAGCAGCTGGCCCAGAAGCCCACCAGGGTTGAGCACAGGACCACCACAGCCGAACAGCTGGCCCAGAAGCCCACCAAGGCGGAGCAGAGGACCACCACAGTGGTGTCGATGGCACAGGAGAGTAAGTCTGGTCAGCTAGGACTGAAACAAAGAACATAAACAGGTTAATGGCGGCCTCCATGGCCGTGATGAGGTGGTTAGAGAGTTCCCAAATGGCCTCCAAAGCCGTGACAGGGCCGGCAGAGAGTTCACAGATGGTCTCCATAGCCATGACAGGGAAGGACGAGAGATCCACCTGCTCCGCTACGGTGGGCTCCAGTTCCAGCTGCTCCACCCTGGCTTCCTGCACTGTCGGCGCTGCCTCAGTCCCTGGCCAATCCACTTCCAAGTGGACCTGGCCCTCCATCCCTCCCGCCTCCACTCCACCTCCCACCTGAACTTTGGACTGCTCTTAGTTAGGAGTGTCTGGAAGCCACTCCTTAAGGAAGGGGCTATATCACAATCATCAGCTGGAGTGCCCGTGAACTCCAGTAGAGGGCACTCCACTCAGGACTCTTGCTTTTGGAGTCAACAAAGACTTTGTATATATGATGGCCAGTTTTTCCTTTTTAATATACAATATTAAGTCCTTTCTTCACAGTGATAATTCAGAGTGACTTTGGGTTAAAATAGGAGATTTGAGAATCTGGAATTTTATTTGAAAAGACCGAGGAAATGCTCACTTTTCATTAAATGACCTACTTAACTTTTCTCTGAAACAATGTTTCAAATAATTTACAAATTTACTTTTAACCGCAAAATTTACAATGGATAAAGTTGGGTTTAACATTTGAAACATTTGAAACAGTGTAGGCTAATATGTTTAGAACTGCATTAACAACTGCATAAACAAAACAAAATATGTTTACCTTTATGAAGATACTCAAGACTGGACATACTGTATATACACTAAACTGATTAACCATAATTTCCATGTGTTCCAGATGTTTTTATACAACACCCCTTTTCAATAGTTAATATTTTATGATATTAAGTATTTCAGTGAGGCTTCTGAAGGTTTTTCAAACTCAAAGCAAGTTTCAGGGATTTGTGGTACAGTAGTAGGCTATCTATATTGATAAGAAGAAAATCAGGTTATAAAGGGACAAGGTTTTGCTTGGTTCAGCATCACCGTCAGAAAAAGACAAGCAGATTTGTTATCATAAGTGTATGACAGTCACACAGCTGGTGTTCAACGAGTCGTTTAATTCAACAGTAGTTTTTCAATACAAAAAGAAACAGGTTGCAGTGCAAGTGAAGCAGAATTGAGCTGAACACACCAGTGTTCATTTTCTACAATAGAGTTTAGGCCTCTATAAAGACCTCTCAACAACAACAGACAGCACTTTGACTAAGAATCTTAATATCAACATTGTTTGCTGAGCAGAAAATAGTTTGTTACTTCACAGCACACTTCTAAATGAAGGTTTACTGTGGTTTGAAGATTGTGATTTGAGCTAGTCTAAATAACAGATGTTCCTCTATTAGGAACTGCAATGGTACCAGCAAAATGCAGCTTATTTACTTAATCGAAAAGAGACTTTGAAAGACATTTCAATAGTATTTCTAATTAGAGTGTATTATAAACCAAAATTAACAATCAGCTCTTCATCAAACTTCATAGTGGCAGTTAAGCGTTTATCTGATAAGTATTTTTTACATACCGACATGAGACCTCCCAGTCCATAAATCATAGTCAATGATAAAGTGAAGGCCATTTTCCAGTTCAGCATATATTCAACTCCATTTCCTAGTGCAATCCACTGCAGAGAAGATGATTGATGATCATCTCGGCTTGGTCCCAGTGCATTTCATCCCACAGAACCATAGCTAAAACTGGTTCATTATACCAGTCAGCCTAATTAAGGTCCGAAGTCCACTGATCAGATCAACAGAGTGACCGTCACAGTCTGAAAACTTTCTGGTCAATATCGATTCAATTAGTAATTGTCCTTCATGTTTTGCACTGAAAAGAATTGGTTTGTAAAATTAAAAAAAATTACAAAATTAATTAACTTCTAGACCTTCTTGTTTTTAGTTGGTCAAACACCTTAAAGGACACCTGTTGACTTATAGAAGTCTTGTAAAACATTTGACAGTTTCATGATAAGAATTAAAACAGAACTGATTTAGTTCTTAAAATAATAAAATAAAAGGTGTTTCTGCTGTTCACTACTGAAAAGACCAGCATTATCATATGAAGGGACGCCAGTTTGAATTTTAGAGAAATTTAGCACTACATCACTTGCTCACCAATGGATCCTCAGCAGTGAATGGGTGCCGTCAGAATGAGAGTTCAAACTGCTGATAACAACATCATCATCAAGTCATAAGTCCAAAGTAATGGATACATTGCTTAAACACATTTGTTTGGAACGGTTTCAATTAATTTATTTTTTTGCTTTCTTGAGCTGTGCATATTACTCTCCTGATTCAGACGAGATGATTTTCCTGGAGAAAGCAACATTAGGAACCAAATTTTAGCTGGAAGCAACATTTTGAAGATGAAAATATTATAATTATTAATTTGTTTCTCAGAAACAAGATGTTAGTTGATGCACTGGACTGATGTGGATAATTGTGATGTTTTTATCTGCTGTTTGAACTCTCATTCTGACGGCACCCATTCACCACAGAGGATCCACTGGTAAGCATGTGATGTGATGTAAATTTCTAAAATCTGTTCTGATGAATTAATAAACTCATCTACATTTTGGATGGCCTGAGGAGTATTAGATTTTCAGCCAAATTTAATTTTTGGGAGAACTTGGATTAACCTTGTCATCTAGTTTCTTTAGAAAGATCATGTTGGTTACCTTGCCAGACCAGCACTAACCTGCATAAGCAAACCTGGAGTGGTTAATTTAATTGGTTTATTTTAAGTAAAACTATTGGTCTAGTCATATGTTTCATTGGTGTATTAAGGCTTTGAAACACTCCAAATAAAGAAAATTGAAAAGAAGAAGTGAAGACACACATCTCTTCATACGTGTGTTTGTTTGGACAGTTGCTGTGTGCCAGCAGGCAGTAAAGATGTTTGCAGGTGTGTGATGTGGGAAGTCGTAGCCACTTTCTCCCAGACAGCATGAGACAGTCGCCATAGCAACCCCACCTTTTATGCTGAGCTCATTAAAAGCAAGGCTTTGACCTCTTCTAAATACAAGCTGGACCTGTCACCCTCAACTAAGGGAAAGCAATGATTTATTGGTATAAAACCATTCACTGGTGTGCAGGTTTTAATTAAAATGATTGTGAGGTGTATTTCTTAAATGTTAAACAGAACCTTTTCCTCAACTAAAGTGGTGGTTTTACCATGCAAAGAATTAAGAGAAGAGATTGTCTCCGAATGGTCATATGCTCGGGTGAAATAAAAAGACAAAAATAAACAAAAACAAACAACAACAACAAATAAATAAATAAATCAAACAATGAGTATAAATGCCCCATGAATAAGTGCTTTCATCGCTTGTCATCTCTGATTCTGACCAAGGTTAAAATTCTTTAATAATAATAATAATAAAGTTTAATTTCCTGTTCTGGGCACTTCCTGTATTTACATTATTTTATGGTTACCTTTCCAAAATGGGTTTGGGATTCATTTCAACTTTCTAATCGCTGCTTTAAAAAGGTTGCTGGATGACTTTCAGAGAGTAGTGTTTGCCCTCTAGACATTTAAAGCTTAATAACAACATTTGTCATCACATACTAAAAGCAAAAACGTACAAATTATTTGGCAGAAGTCTGGCAGTATTAGTCATTCAGAGAAAAAAATAAATTATTATAATAATGAAATATGCCATTTTCCCTCACGTTACACTTGTTTAGCTATAAACAATCTAGTTAAAAAGTTTTCAACATGAAACTGACAATGAATCAAAAATCATTTCTGGAACCAAACAAATAAACAACAAAAAAAAGTGTAGATTTTTTTTTTTTTTCAGACACTGTTCGTCTGACGAGGGGCCCTCAAAGCCGAATATGTCTCCAAAGTTCAGCTGGTTTCGTTCCAGAGGTCAGAACGTGAAGGCGTAGACGACGCCCACCACTATGATGTTCCCGATGGTGGCGGTGATGGCGATCCACAGCCAGATGGCGTCCCGGGACATGGGCTGCTGCTCCTCCTGTTGGTTGTGAGCTGCCAGAGCGGCGGCGTGGACGCTAGCAGAGGAGTTGAAGAGAGAGTGATCCGTGCTGTAGTCATCGTGAGGCGAAGAGTCCATGAAGACTCCTGTCATCACGGGGATCTGATGATGGAGAAGAGAAGAAGTCAGACGGATGATCATGCAACCGAATGATTCCCTCTTCTACATCAGTAACACTCTGATGTGCATCCTGGTCTGGTTTTATAGACATCTGACAAGAGTCTCACTGAAATCACTGCTGGGCACAATTACAGCTCGAGATACAAGCGAGAAGTGCACTTAGACCGCTTTATCCTTAGCCTGCACTCTTAATAATAAAAGATCCAAATGGGGTTCTTACAGCAATGCCATAGAATAACCATGAACCATGCAATGGACCTATACATTCTGTTTTGATTTATTGATTTATTTCCATTTAGATTTATTGCAAATAATAATATTACATTAATATGACACACACACACACACACAAAATACTTAGTAATATGACAACAAAAGTTTACTTTTAATTTATTTTAGATTTTGTTCAGAAAAAGGACATACTGTACCTCAAATGGGTACAGTAAGTGCACTGACTTGCTTTACTGATATAGATGATAAACCATTATATTACTGAAAATATACTACTGATAAAGTATACACATTAAATGATTTGTAGGCTGCTTTGAATTTCTGTCAAATTAATAAAAGTAAGTGCATTTTTTAAAGAATTTAAGAAAAAAAAAAAGATCACACTTTCAGTTATTGTTTATAATTTAATTTGTTTGCCGTGTGTCTGACTACCGAATGTAACTAAAACTCTTCATAAATCTACATAATTAGTTTTTAATCATGTGGGGGAAAATTTGTAATTACAAAGTATTTTAATTTAATTTGAATAGTTTTTAACCTGAAAACTTTCAAATCAAAAGAAGGTATTTTTTGTATTTTTTTTTTACAGGTAAAATATGATTAATTAATTTACTTTCACTGTTAATTTATTCAACTACTACTATGTCTACGGCTATGACTACTTTAATTATTATTATTATTATTATTAATACATTGCTTGACAAGTGACAATGTAACTTGAAATCTTTCAAAAGCAAGAAATATACCAAATTATCTGCCTATGGCTATAAAAGCATCCCTGTGGCTTTCTATTTCTTTGTATGGAAGATTTGAGCCATAAACCTTGTTTTGAAATACTGTTTTATATTTCCAACCTGTGTTAATAAATCAAATAGGAGTATTCATTGAAAATTATTCACAGTAAAAAATACAAATAAAAAAACTTTGTCCTTGGCCCTTAAAAATTGTCCTTTTTAGTAATTCACAAAGCAGAGCAGACCTTGCATAACCTTCACAACAAAGTGTCTAACGGATTGCATGTTGACGATTAAAGTGAGAACATGTACGGGGGTGAATAACAATTCTGGCTATTCCAGAGACGTGTCTGATCTGTTTCAGGGCTGATCAAAACCTGCATGGGCCAGTAAAGAGTCTGACAGCCTCCACTGAGTCGAGATGAAAAGGCTCCCGCCACCAGGGTAAAAATATCACAAAGAACCCAGTGATGGCCAATTCATCTCCTCTCTATTCAGTCTGACATGCACACCTGTCTATGCTGTGGTTTGAGGTGTTACAACCTTACAAGCTGCAAACTTCACACATACAAAGACAGATCCTTGTTCTGTTTCACTATAGAAACTACTGACAGAAGAGAACAAGGAAGGATTGAGGCAGAGACTCTGGGAATAAAGAAGGATGACAAACTTAACTGTGAATGAGTGGCTACCAGTGACCCGTCCTGAGTGTGTATATATTTACATGCTGTATATATAGTGACATTTCAGTCATGGCTGGACACTTTTTAATCTGTACATTACATATACAAACCATTTTCAGAAAGCACAAACTGCTCTTGTAAAAAAAAAAAAAAAAAAAATACTTTTACTGAAGTATATTTTAGAAGAAAACAACAAGCAGGACATAATTCTACTTAAATATTTCACATTTAAAGGTACAGTACAACCAAAAATAAAAATGTACTCATCCTCAGAGTAAGGCCATCCAAGTTGTAGATGAGTTTGTTTCCTCATCCGAACAGATTTGAAGAAATTTTGTATTACATCACTTGCTCACCAATGGATCCTCTGTAGTGAATGGGTGCCGTCAAAATGAGACTCCAAACAGTTGATAAAAATGTCACAATAATCCATAAGTAATCCACACCTTAACTTTAAACCCTTCCTTCTATAGCCAATTGAATCTTTATGATGAATTTGTTTCTTACAAATGTCACTTTTCAAGATATTAGTTGATGTGAAGTGTGGATCGTTTGTGATGTTTTTATCAGTTGTTTGGACTCTTATTCTGACGGCACCCATTCACCACAGATGATCCACTGGTAAGCAAGGGATGTATTGCTAAATTTCTGTTGCTAAAAATCTGTTCTGATGAAGAAACAAACTCATCTACATTTTGGATGGTTTGAGGGTGAGTAAATGTTCATTTCTGGTTGTTTCATTTTTGGTTGATCTGTTGTCCCTTTAATTCACTGTGTTACTTGCCATTACTTGTGAAGTTTACTAGCAATTTCTAAGTTTCTAAGTTAGTTGTTGTTTGTTTTCTGTGCCATACTACCACAAAAATGTGTAACATTCTATATGACAATTTATTTTAAATTTTAATACATATTATATTGAATAAACAATCAATAACTATGTATGTCATGCTGCTCTGCATTTTTTATATAAGCAATGTTTTCCATTTTGCTAAAGGCAACAGCACACTTGAACAGCTGAATTATGGTCAAACTGCCAAGCTTACATAAAGACCAAGGAAGCAGAGCAGAATGCTAGTTTTTTTTTTTTTTTCATATGACTTAAAATCAGAACTATTTTGAGATGTTAAGCTGATTTATGACTCAGAGGTCAGTGATTGGCTGATCAGTGAAGTCCGTGTAAAACAGAGGCAACGGAGCAGCAATCGATACAGCACTGCACCTGCTGCTCCTCTTCACGGAGAGAACAACTCCATCAATCTTTAAAGAGAAAAAACCTTCTCCCATCCTTTTGAAACATAAAAACAGACATATAAATAACAGAACTATTCAATAAATCAGCACAAAACCTTTTCCACCTCAACCCCAATGTTATAAATTTCACACTCTTAGAAAAGGACATTGTCTGAGTGCAGATTTTTCTCAACAGTCCTCTTTGCAACACAGGCTGATATTTAAGTGTTGATCCACCTAGTTTGTTCAATCAGAGAAGCTTTATCTGATTTGTGAACAAACGGTTATTTTGATTTTAATTGTTTCAATGAATCAATTGATCCAGTGCACAACAGCCTGAATGTTTCGCTAATGAATCAGACTGATTCATCTCACAAATCTTACTTAAATCTTTTACAATCTTAAAAGACTGTCAGTGAATAAGAACTTAATTTTTTTTTTTTTTTTACAATTCTCCTTCACAATGACTAAGAAATACAATTTTACAAAAGTAATATATGAATTGGACACCATATATCATGAATCAAACACTGATCCCTATTAACTCTAAACCAAAGGGAGCACTCCACTGTCAAATGAAGCTGTTCTTTTGCATTTTTTTCCCCTCTTAAATCAATCACATTCAAAGGTTCTCAATATTCTCGTCTAACGGTTTTTAACTTTTAATGACAGTCATGGATTTTACATCTTAAAAAATAAAATACAAATTGATAAAAATTGCTATGTGAATATCAACCTTTAAGACTTTTATACAATGCAACTGTCACATGAACTCAGTATCTGTTCATGGCACAGGCAATGGTTGAAATGAGTTGCCTGGAGCTTAATACCATTCAGAGAGCTGCATTAACTCTTAATGATTCCCATGCTTCCTGATGCCTCTCCTCTGAGCTCAATATGAAGGATTCAAAGGACAACTGCTAAGAGCCCAAAGGCTCACAGTAGCAAATAGACACTATGGGACACCTAATAAAAATGAAATAACGAATGCAAACAAATGCACACATACTTAAACAGTAAAATATCTGTAGCTGCCCAAGCTTTCTTATGCAATCTACTTAGTCACATGGACCAAAAATAAACCACTACTATCCTGTCCTGATATTTTCAATCTCTGCCAAGTTTCTCCAACCTAAACATTCCAATCAGCTCTCTTACTTTTTGTAGGAGAACAAGAACGTAGAGGGAGAGCTTAATGTGTCAGTGTTAGAAAAAATTAAATTAAAATAAATAAATAAATAAATAAATTCTACTATGCATGTTGGTGAATTTCCGATGTAAAATCAAAAAAAAAAAAAATATTAAAAAAGACATAGCCGTGCGAGTAACTAATATTTATCATAAGCATTGCCTTCATCGAACAAACAAATGAATGACCAGCTTGGACTATTACAAATAATATTACAAAATGTTAACATTAAAATATTCTGAATATTCTGAATATACATAATTTAGAACAAAATAAAAATCAATAATCATCAAAAATAGAATATGTGTATTATTTACTATTTGCTTCTATTTTACATTATTTACATAATTATATTGTCAAAATGTATTTATTCAGATTGTTTAGAATCAGCAAAAATCCGTTCAATGTAAAAAAGTTACATGGTCACTGTGTATTTACACATTCACACATTTTGTACAATTACAGTAATGACCTGTTACTGTAACGGTTTCGGTTTCCTGGTATTTTAGTTTGTATTTACTTCCTTTGTCATGCGTTTAGCCTCTGTTTTCTGTGGATTTCTTTTCTTCTTTTTTCTTTGTCCTCAAGTTATTTTAATAGCTGCAAATAGGAGTTTATTCCTTTATAATAAATCATCCAAATGGAAGAATAGCCATTAGCTTGTTATTGGACAATGGGGATCCAAATAAACAAACAAATAAAATGGATGGAAATTTCATTTGCAATTAATATATAAATCTTATTCAGTCCTAAATATGTTGGCAAGATGTATTTCTGGACCATATCTTCATGGAGACTTCATATTACGATAGCTGTATGTGTGTGTGTATGCATGCTTTCTTAAAAATTTTCCTCATCATCGTTTGTCATTGTTCAATGTCTGAAGGACAATTTAAAACTTGGCTTACCACACTCTCCCTTAATTGTGTAACATATCTATTTCAAATTTCCCAGATTATTCTCAATTTTTGAATAATGTTAGATATGATAATACCAACGCATACACACCACGCTATACCGATAGAGGTTTATTGTACCGAGAACGGACCATTGTCAGTGTGATGAAGCTTCGATCTTCCAGATGCGTGTTATCGCTGTGCTCCTTGTACAGCAGGCCTCACAGCTATTTTTGCCCTCCTTCCATTCACATGTCACAACTTTAAGACAAAATCCTCTTTTGCTATTCATAGCCGCACAGCTCTTTGTTCTTGATTCCAGTTTTGGAAAATCTCCTTCAGCAACTTCTTTATGAATCTCTGCTTTATTATTAGTTAAGGTAGTTCACTGGCACTTTGGCCTTCAAGGCACCCACAAATTAAAGAAAGGGCGAGAGAATGAATCCTAGTCTAGGAGGAGGATATAGGGTTCAGGAAAACATTTGACTTTATAAACCTCTAGACCCACAGGACAATAGCCGATTTATTTATTTATTTATTTTTTTTATGTGTCGTAGTTTTGAATTCACTCACTATGGTAATATATATCGTCTGCAGTGCTTTTGCCTGCCAGTCACTATCCAGTTGAATTGCAAACTGCTGGCAGTGTGAGATTTGATTAAGAGTGGCAATCCATCACTACCGATGACTGATTGCCATAGTGATTTATTCTTTCAAATAAACTTTGAATGAAAGTTCAGAATGATGAAGCACCTTTCTGGATGTTTCCTTTAAGCTTATGATTGGATACATAAGATATCCTCTACCAAAGGCATGACATGTGCATCTGCTGTCAATTAAACTTTAGAAATGATATACAAACCCCTGACAGAAACTTAGTGCAACTGTCTGTGAAACTCCTTTGTGTTCCGGTGATTTACAGCGATAGATGGCACTTAGCTTTATTGAAGCATTGTTGTTGTAGTTATTTGCTAAGACAAAACTGTTAGAACATTTTGACAAACTAACATAAAACTAATTTACTTTAAACAAATCATGTGTCTGTAACCAAACCTTAAAACCGAGGTTTTCTATTGTACTTTTTTGTATAAATTACAGAATTTTCCAATGTATCCAGTTTTTACATATTCTGTTTAATATTATTCAGTGAACTGATCATTCAAAGTAATTGCAACTACCAAAAACATAACATTTATATAATATAATAGCTGTGCTACACTACTAGTATATTCTGAATTATAAAAATAAACTAATATTCCTTAATTGAACAAATTGTAATAGTGAAAAAGAAGCACAATTTCAATCTATTTCCTCTGTTTGTACATGCTCAACACTGCAACTTTAGTTATTGTAAAAAAAAAAAAAAAAAAAAAACACTTTTACACTTTACAATAAGGTAAATCTAGTTAGTTATTTGGAGAGTATACGTTTTAACTACAAACCAACATTTGGTCCCCAACTATACATTATAGCTTATGCTAATTTTGCTGTCTTTATTATTACCCATTCTGTTGCAGATTTTTAAAATGCTAAATTGATTCAAATACATTTGTAATACATTTGAATGCTTGTCTACTTAATTGTCATGTTCATTTAATGTTTATCAACAGAAAATAAAACTTTTAAATTATATTTAGACACGTATCTAGCGTGGTTAGTTTTATTATTTCACATATACTTAACTTTTTAAGAGTTAAGTAAGTTCAGGAAAAGGAAATTGTGGGTATTGATTTAACATTTTAATTCTGTCTTTATGACAAAGACTGGTGCCTTTCCCACTCTATTACTCTTGTGTCTCATCCTATAAATCATACAGAAAAACAGACTCTAATTTAGCCTTATGCTACTGTAGTGGCATATGCTAAAAACTGTTTTACATTATGTGGCAAGACACAACACCGGTCTCATCTATCCAAGCCAAGGGCTGCACTCTCTTATTAAAGCTCTTCTTCCACAGAATAACAATTACTCTTCATATTACAGAGAGAGGATTGCAAAAAAAAAACAAAACAAAAAACAAAACCCTTTACCAATTTCTAGAAGACCTAGTGTTGGTTTGGACTGATCTCATATTTAGCTAATAGGTTTTTTAGACATGATGTCATTGCTGTGGCATGAAATGCTGTTGGAAGGCAGGAAGTGATTTTTCTATGCTAAATATTTATGTTTTGCGCTGTTTATGGAGGCTAAAATCAGTCAAACCCGAGAAACCACAAGGAGCTTTTATCGCATATGGAAATGTTGCTGTTCATAAGTGGGGGGAAGGCAAGAAACTGACTGAAAAACTTAGGGAAAAGTGGCTTGTAAACCTGCGTCTGCCGAGTCGGATAATGCATGTTTGTGAAAATGGTTAATATCTATGATTAACAACTCTCATGCATTCAGCCACACGACACGATGTAAATAAGATATTATATGTGGACTTTAGATTGATTATGACGCAAAATTGTGAGTTTGCGATAAATTGAAGTGCGTGACAGCTTTCTAGTGATTATATGGAAGCATTATTTGGTCGCTTTCTCTGCTATAATCAGTTCAGAATTTGAATAAAAGTTTTGTTTTGCATGCTGCTAACAGGACCAGGAGACACATACCCTGTAACTTACATGGAGCAAAGTTTCAGGAGTGACTTCTATCCTGCATCCCTCATATAAAATGCGAAATAGATTGTTTGCAATCAGGTTTAGTTGCTTAGCATACATCCACCGTCTTAATGGTAGGCAGGTATTTCAATTTAGATAAAAAATTGCTCCTCTTCATAACATTAGGATCACATCCAGCATGTGTTGTGAATTTCTGTTTATACCTTTCTCTTATAATAGTGTCTAAACCAGTACAGTTGGGACTCTCATCCATCCTGCTTTTCACTTCTATCAAAATTTCGCGCTTCAGAATCACGTGATTGCAAACAAGCTATTCTACTATGTAAATGAATGCTCTGAATCTTAATGTAACATTTAATAGAAAAGACATTCTGCAGAGATGTTAATATATTCCAGTTGACAATACTCATATCTATTACAATAATCCACTTGAGATTGAGAATAGAGTTGTTGAAGAGGAAATGAAGTGTGACCACTTGACTTTCTGTGAACTTAAGCATCACAATTAAATTAGGAAATTAAACAAGATCAAAAACAGAAAAAATAACCTCAGTCATTCAGCCGTGCTGAGATAACACGAATTGATGTTGACTAATGAGTTTCTGCATGCTAAAAATAACATCTTTTCAGAGGCCTCTGTGTCGCGAAAAGATAAAGGCATTTGCCACAAGTATCTCCTAGACACTGCATGAAGATAGAAAATGAGAAAAGCAAAGCTAAAGGTACAACTAAAAAGCTAAGTGATATTTATTAGAAAGATTAAATTAGCAAAGACCATCCGAATCTTATTTAGCATAACCAACGTGTGTTTGGAATATTTAATCTTTTGACCTCACATAAAAATGTGATGTATCCCAAATACTTCCTGTTGAAAACATGAGATTCCTCCAGCTCGAATTCAAATGCATTCATAACTGTGACAGCTTACATAAGCGTATTACCTCATGTAGGAATGCTGCTCACGAAACTCAAGATGGGAGAAAAATACCTTATGTGAGCCATCAGCTTGTGCCTTTGAGAGAAGGAATCCTCTGAATAGAGCAAATGAATTAGTGTGCAGTGAACTACACAGCATTATCTACATTGAAGTGCCATTTCCATTCATAGCAGGGATGAACAAGCTTCCGGCCCCCATCCCACTCCCTTCATCATGCTTATGGGCACACTTTTGCCCATGGCATCACTGTCCTCAGTTAGCAGGGAATGCCACTCGGGTCCCTGAGGAGGAGGTTCCAGATTGGTGATGTGGCATTTGTTCAGCTGGCTGAAACGCTAAGAACTTCCCCTTCAGCAGGTTGTGAACTTGTTTTGGTTCGCAATTTTAGTTGTCACAGACTGCACTTTTTAAATAACCTGAATTAACCTTAATTAAAAGATTATCACTGTCTTCTGTAGTAATTTCGCCTAAACAGTAAAACTACTACTACTTTAATGTAATTCTGCTCCTGGATGGCAAATGTCCAGCAGAGTTTAGCTTCAACCAGCGCCAACAGACTTGCCTTTTTTTTTCTAGTGAATCTGAAGACCTTCAATAGCTGGTCCAGGTGTTTGATCGGGGTCGATGTGAAACTCAACAGGGCAGGGAGTGTTTACACAACAGCATTTCAAACAAAAAAACAGAAGATATATCATCCATTTTGGCTGTTATTTTACATGACACCGTGTTTTGGGGGCCTGACAATGCAAATGTTTGAAAATGGGTTACACAGATTTTGAAAGCAATATTGTTATCATCTCTGTGTGAACTATGAAAACACAAATTTGAGAAAATTGTGAAGACATCTGCATGTGTAATTGCCTATGTGTGCAGGTGCATAGAGTTGCCAACTACTATCTAATAATACAGTTTTTTTTGTAGTTTTCATGAATCTGCATGACTTCTTTGCCGTTTGTACGTGAAACTTTTCAAATATGCAAAGGAAAAACCCTTCTTTTTTAAGTACAAATGTTGTTGTGCAAATGTACCCTCAGTGGCCTCCAGGAACAGGTTTGGACACCATGCTATAGACTATGAAAACAACAGTTCCCTTTCAAGAGTACTTAGAACTGCGTCCTCTAGGGGTTGTTATGGGGAAACACCTCATTGTGGCCCGCGTCTGAAGCATACATTAAAAAAAACAACAACAACATGTTGGCCGGCGACAGCTCATGACGTCACTACCGGTGCGACTGTAGTTATCATATTCTTTGTCTTCACTGACTGTTTTCTTTGAAGCATACATCATTTAGGAGTGCATGTTTCTCACCAGAGGCTTTGCTCTGATACCTGCAGTTCACACAGCTCACATGCTGTGGGGGTGTGTGGTGAAGAGCAAGCTCTCGAGGGAATTGGATGCGCTCTGCTGTGCTCATTGTGATACATTCACGCAACTACTAAGGGGTATGTGAGTATTTCACCATTTACCCAAGTTTGTAGACAGTGTTTGCGTGAGTGCATTCTTGCATGAATACTGATGCATTCGTGGCAGCAATTTTATTCACGCTTGATTTATTAGGTAATCTAGCAGTTGGGCGGAGCGTGTTTAGCTCCCATCCCATGCATGCTGTGCGTTGCGGGGTGGTGAGAACATGGAAAGGACCTGACAGGAAATTTCTCCCTATTAGTAATTTCCTTTTGTTTATATAGGAAATGTATAGTGTGGACCTCTCTGCAGTGTTTGACAGATGGTTTATATAATGTTATTCTCAGACAACCACATAATGCTACACTCCAGCTTAAAAAAAAATTCGTCCAGCGTCCACAGATTCCAGCAAACTAGTTAAGCCAATGTCAAGGGATGCGTGAGCATGGTTATGAAAAGATGCTACTTGTTGAAGAGAAGCTGGCCTGCTATGTCTCCATGGGGGAGGCAAACTTCCTCCTTGCCATCTAAGCACTTTACTTCTCGCTTAAATGACAGGGCATACCCAGCAGCAGCATGTCAGGCTGTTGCTTCATTGCACACAATGGCGGTGCTTCAGGCGTATCAGGTTGATCTGCTGAAAGACCTGGTTATAGGCAGGGGCCTTTAGGTACAGTAGCTAAGTTGTGCCGCACCACAGATCCTGCTCTCTGTGGTACTATTCGGGCTACCTCTGCTATGGCAGGTCAATGGCGGCTATGGTGGTAATGAAGAGTCATCTGTGGGTGAACCTGGCATATGTTGGGAAGAAAGAGAGCAGCTTTCTTCTCGATGCTCCGGTGTCACCTTTCGAACTTTTCAAAGCTCTGTTTAGACAGTGGTTGAGAAATTTAGGGAGGCGATGGGACGCTCAGTGGCCTTCTCTTCCTCCGTTCCATGAAGGTCCAGTTCTGAGCCCATACAAACCCAGGATACCTGGCTCATCTTGATTTGAGGATCAGAAATGGGCACAGAAGGCTGGTGTCAGGGCTTGCACTCCTCCACCGCCTGCAGGTAGGCGTGGGAGAAATCGCAGGTCAAAGGGAGGTAGGCAAGATAAGAGATGTGATCCATACAACGCGTTAGTGTTTTCATCTAGATTAGAGTGATACTTGAATATCTACTCATTTTACTCAGGGGGTTAACATTTGCTTTTATCTTCCCCTTCCTAATTCCCCTGTAACCACCATCTCTCCTGACCGAGGTTAGGCAGGAACTTTCTGCATCAGTCTCCTATGCTGGTTGCTGTGTGTATTCTATATGCAGGTTTCTTTGCAGTGTTTTCCGAGACCTGTGTGTTTCTGTTCTTTTCTAGGGTAGGTCCTCAGTGAGCATCCCCCCTCTGCTGGATTCAGAAACCGGATGCTCGACTTGCAGTGATTACCTTACTTGTTGATGCACAGTAAGACTTTCTAAAATCCTATATGGTAAGGGTTACGCGTTGATAGCCTGCTTCCCTTTCTCTGACTTGGCTTAAACTGGATTCCTCGCTCCCGGGCTGTTCTCTTGGTAATATTTAGCCGTTCTCCCATTTATCAAAGGGTTGCCTATGAGCATACCACTCATTTTCTGAATTCGGGGTTCTCCTCTCACATAAGAGTTAACATCTCTGTTTTCACAGAGCACCTGTAACCAGCAGCATCAGGTGAACTTGGCCCTTCATTTGCCTCCCTCATGCGCTGATTTTTTTGGCTAAGTGCAGTACACTTACTTTTTGATTTCTAATGATCATGCTGTAGGTTGAGCCCCTCTCTCGTTTGAGAGCTGGGTGTGTTGCTCCCTCTGCTAGGTATTTTATTGCTAACCAATCCACCAATGCACAATTTTCATCTACAGGCTGCTCTTTCTGAGTGCCACGAGAGACCCTTAGAATGGTATTGCTAAAATACATGTTAGGGTAAGTGTGCATGAGTAGTCTTTGTACATTATTTCTAAAACCCACACTGTGGTAAGTTTGCACGCTAGTACTTTGTGGTCTTTCTGAAACCCTGTATGGTGAGGGCTATGCGCAGCAGCTTTGTGCCTTTTCTTGGGTTGGTTAAAGCCCCGGTTCCACCTTGAGCAGCACTCATCCTATGTACCCTATAGATACTTACTTTAACAGGTTGTTGCTACTGGGGATCTGTTGAAGCAGTTCCTTCAGCAAGCTCAAGGAGAGCAAGGAGTAGCCACTGTGTGACAGGCCAAGACTTGGCATGATGCTAGGCTCTTGGTCATATCCCCTCAAAGGAATTTATTCCTGATTCCAAGACTTGAGCTCTACCCCAGGGCCAAGGAGTATGGGACTTACAGGTACATTTTTGGGGTATGTAGCCTAGGCCTTTGGTAAGTGATAATGTCACAGACAGCCATCTAATGTCCCAGGAGCAACTCTCTTAAAGCTTTGGTTATTCTGGTATCCACTCCACTCAGCATGGTGGCATGGCTATACCATTCCCTATAGTGACCCCTAGAGGACACAGTTCAAAATTCCCGTGAAAGGAACGTCTCAGGTTACTTAAATGACCATGGTTCCCTGAGTAGAGATCGAGACACTGTATCCTCTAGTTTTCTTGCCATGCTTCGGACAAAGGCTCAGACGAAGAAGTGGATGATGTTTTCTCTCTGCGCCTATTTATACTATAATCGCACCAGTAGTGATGTCATTAGCTGTCACCGGCCAACATGTTGTTGGTGTTTTTTGAATGTATGCTTCCAACTCAGGAAAACATAGTTACATAAGTAACCGGAGACATTAAGTTTGGTTAAATTGGAAATACAACAACAAATATGGCCACTGTTTTACAACTGTTTCATTCTGTTTCATTCATATATATATATATATTCTTATTATTTTTGTTACAGCTTTTGTTCACCTTTTTTTGCTATATGGTAGTTTGCCCATTTGAATTTGCAGTTTTGGCAGGTTTCACATAACTGTAGTTAAGATAAAGAATTCAAAAGAGCAAGTGAACCAATTCACTTAAACAATAGGTGATATATTGAGCATGAGAACTAACAGACAAAAAATATCCATCAATGTCAAAGATGCTTTTAAAAATGCAAATGCAATGATTAACGAGATGGCTGAATATAACAAAAAGTGTCAAGAGCCAGGTAAAAAAATCTAAAGCATTTATTATTGCTGTAGAGTATTGCTAGTACAGATTTGTCCCAAAGGAGAACTGCCCACAAACCTTTAGTGTACATTAGGGATTCACGCACTGTCAGAGTCTACAGTTAGACCCAAGGCTAGATCTCAGCAAAGCCATCACGCAAATGGGTAAAGAGTCAAAAAGCAGCCACGAGTCAGTGGGGAAATAAAATAAGCCAATATGCACGTGTTGAGGTTCAAAGACTGAAGAAGAGGTGCACAGGCACAATGATGTTTTTTTCCACACTCGCAATGCTGGAATGGATTCAGAAGCCACTGAATGCTGAGTGTATACAATAACATTAAAAAAAATTACACTCTGTCACAGTCCGTAAAAAAAAAAAAAATCAGGATGTTGCACAGGAGTGTTTTTGCAGGCAGATCGGGGCGATTTCTTCAATAGTCCAAAACAGGGCGACACACCACCAAAGTGCAAAAGGGTGGGATTTTGCTTTATCAAATTCAACCACAGCTGTCACTGTCCTAGACAGTTTGTTCCGCCTCTGGATATATAGTCAAATCAGCATCAGTCATGTTCTGTGTAGTACTTTCCAAACACCACCCCCCCCACCATTTTTTTTCTTCGAACAGCAGAGTCAGAGAATGTCTTACTATAGGGAGATGAAAGGGTCTGTATTACTTACTATTGGAGAAAGCGTAATGGTCAACTTGAATCACGTGTGCCTTAATAACCAACCACATTACAGCCTTTACATCGTTCACTGCGGGAACCTTTTCATAGTACCAGAACTAACTGTAAAACAACCAAAAGCCAGAACTGGGTACGGTTTTAGTACCGGACTGCCTTTTTCAAGAACCAAATAAACTCCTACTATGGAGCACAGTCTAACCAGCACAACTGGTACTGTCCGTGACGTAAGTATACATTGATTGGCCAGACCTGTTCAAAAACACCCTCACCCGCCATGATTTAAAACGCTGTGTAAACATACTTTAAACACTGAGTCAACTTATTCTGCAGGTATGATAAACAGCGATAATTGTTGGAGATTTCTTCTTTCCATTCTTTCAATCAGTTTAAGCTTTAGGTCGACATTCCATTTAAATTATTGTGAAACCTGTGAGACGCAACAAAAAACCCAGCTCCAATCACAGTGTCCTCCATCCTCTTGTTGTTAACGTTGTCCTTTGTTAACGTTGTCGAATACTACGCACAAATGACATCACTGTCAACCTGCTTGTACACACTGTTGGTGCGTGTAATGATATAAACTTCATATTCATCGGGAAGAAGGAGGCGGAAACCGGCGCACAATCAAAACATAATTTTAATATTCAAAAATAAATACAAAACGGCGCGTCAGCCCCTCACGGCGACTGACGCGCACAAATAAAAAGTAAACACATAAACTAATGTCCCAGGCCTGGTCCTCTCTCGTCCTTCACTATAGTCGCTCCAGTTTTATATCCTTCCATCTCCTACGTGGGACTCGATACTGGCGGTGGGGCGCAGGTGTAGCTCATCTCCAATCACTACACCTGGCCTCACTCCTCTCTCCCACGCCTCTCGGCCCTGCCCCACTCGCCACATACCCCCATCGCCCCTCGCAGGCCGGGGGGTACCCTCGAGACTGCGCTCTACTCCCGACACTCCTCCGCCGCCCAGTGGACGGCGACGGCTCCTCCGGTTTTGGGCAGCGGCAGGAGTCCCCCGTTCCCTGCCCTGTAAACATACGCCCCTGGCGAACGGCGCCGACTCCTCCACTCCCTCACGGACGGCAGCCGCCCCTCCATATCGTGGGCGGCCGGCAGCGAGCTCGCCCGTCCCCGGCAACTCGCTCCAGCCCACCGCCTCGAGCGTCCATGGCGGCACATACTTCGCCAGCTCGAGGGCACCGCGAATTCACCACAGCGGCGAGGGATCTTCAGCAGCGCGTCCCTCCTTCTCCCGGGCTTCGGCACCACTGTAACGATATTAAAACTCCATATACATCGGGAAGAAGGAGGCGGGAACCGGCGCACAATCAAAACATAATTTTAATATTTAAAAATAAATACAAAACGGCGCGTCAGCCCCTCACGGCGACTGACGCGCACAAATAAAAAGTAAACACATAAACTAATGTCCCAGGCCTGGTCCTCTCTCGTCCTTCACTATAGTCGCTCCAGTTTTATATCCTTCCATCTCCTACGTGGGACTCGATACTGGCGGTGGGGCGCAGGTGTAGCTCATCTCCAATCACTACACCTGGCCTCACTCCTCGTTCCCACGCCTCTCGGCCCCGCCCCACTCGCCACAGTGCGAATACAACCCTTTAATGGTACTTGGATATAGTTCACACAAAATCGACCCAGTTCTTTAGTGCTGTAACGAATTTCGCGTTTGGTAAATGCGATTCGCGTTAATCGCATTTACCATGTTTACTATGGTAAAGTTTATGGCTAGCTTGCATAGTCTTTTGCATCACTTATAAATATTTCTGCCTTGTATGGTGATTATAATCCACATCAGATCAAGTTATTTCAAACACTCGCTGCTGACTGAAAGTGAGTTTTGAGCTCAACTTATTTAAAAAGTCTTTAGTGCTGGTGTTGCAGCTGTTAGATTTATGAAATGATCCATGGTGCTGACGCTCTCCAGACGCAGCAAAATTTTGTTCATAACCACTCCTCTAGCCCCAGCTGGCCCACTTTGGCCTAAGGTTTTTGTAGGGTCAGAAAACCCAGGCATCTGGCCCAGAGGAAGCACCGACGAGGCACTCTGGACCTCTGGTCTCCTGTCCCACGTTCTGCCAAAGCAGAAGCGTTAGCATTAGCCATTACACTTTTTTTGGCTAAAGGTTGCAGGCTTGCCTTGTAGTGGTTTTGGAAGGGTATGCAATGCAACCTCTATGTGTTCTGGTAGGGCTAGGACTTAAGTGCTTTCGTCATTATATAACCTTAACTTGTGCAGTGATTGGTGGGAACAAACATACCTCTGTTAAATATCTTTAAGCTGAAGTCAACTTTGTGGCCTGAATAAAGCAAACCAGTATCTTACTGTACCAGTAAAGTTGTGATGCTTGATGATTGTAATGGAGGTAAAGACGATTACAATGACATACAGGAATTGTACAATATTATAGACACTCGCAGGTCCACTAAAATTAGCGTTTTTTTTTTTTTGCAAAAGCACATTTCAGTATGTTTGCATATAATTATTTTGTGCTTTGCTCTGTTTAATAATTCTTAATGGACCTGTGTATATCTATATACAAACAGGTTAAGGTGACTGGTATAGTGATCTGTTGGCATCTCTGTGTGGTCCTTTTTGATACTGCAGCTCGACTTGTAGTTATAGAGAATGCTCTGAACAAATGTGCCATTTATGTTTTCATACCATTTTTGCTGTTGCACTGTATACATAAATTGTGAATTATTAAAATAAAAAAATGTTTTAATTTATCTTAAATTATTGCAGAAAAGAAAGTTTTGTGAGAATTGTCCTCAAAATTAACTTGGTAAAACAATTATCTCTATTTAAAATGTTTAAAGTCTTTATATTTTTCATTTTGTTATACTAGGATAAATCATATTGAGATGCCTGCTAAAATTGTTGCTCAGGGCACTCTACCTAGAAAATTTTCCACTAACATCACTGAGGCAAATGGTGTATTTATTGTATTTCCAGATTAGCTGACCTGTGATAACCAGCCAACCTTTTACTGTGTTTAAGTATTCTAGTCATCTTATGAGTTTAGCATGCCCCACTTGGTCAATGCCATCCACAGAGGACAGGAGGGAGGATCCCAGAATGTGAACTCGACTGGTGAGCGACACCTTCCACGACTTCGAAATCTCATCATTCACCTCAGGGAAAAAGGGACCAGGCATCTGGGGGGTGTCTGTTCAGCCACGCTCCAACTGGATGAACCATTTGTCCAGACGGCTTCTGGCCATTCGGCAGGAGGTGCCCACTCTATACCAAGCTCATCAACCACCTTGGAGTATATGATGGAGGTCATCATACTGCCGTGAGGTGCAGTGTAATCCAACAGGCTTTGGACCATTCTTCCTTCACAGACGTTGCCACCAAAATGGCATCATCCTCAGAGCACTCCATAACACCACATCTTGTGTCTCAGGAGAGGGGCAAAGAACAGTGATCATGAAGCACACTGGAAGGGGACCTGTTGCAAGGGGGTGAGAAGCATGTGGGCACTGATCCGACGCAAGCTTGTAATCTTACCCTGACAGATCCACATCAGAAGCTCGCGGCACTTTCCTCCTTGGCTCGAAAGAGGCTGCAATGGAAGAGCACGGCAGGTCTAGTTGGGTGAGTTCATTGCCTTGGATGATAGCCACATGGAGCCTGAGAGTCCGGAGGCTCATATCTCCGCAGTAGGGGAGTTGGACCACCTAAGTGCCACCTCTGCGTGGGCGTGACCCAGGCAGAAGACACACGACTCATGGCCAATAGAAGTTTCGATTGGCTCTGCACAGGAGAAGTTCCAGTGGGGTTCCACTCGTGCAGTGGATTCAACAATGTTGAAATTGGTCGGGTTCATGTCTTTTGGTCATGGTTCACATGTCTACTGAAACGAAAGACCCGTATGAAAATTTCCGGTACAAGTATGTGCACTGTTAGACCCCACATAGGAGATTCAACATGCGATTGAGTTCAATAGTACCATGATAAGCATTAAGCATAATTAAGTTTTGACAACAATAGCGTATACAGTCTATTCCATTTGACAGCATGGACACAGGTGGACAACACATGTGCTCTTGAAAGCTGACTAACATTTGCTCTATTTCTCTCCAGAAGTTATGACCAAAAAAAAAAAAAAAAAAAAAAAAAAAAAAAAATAAAAAAAAAATAAAAAAAAAATATATATATATATATATATATATATATATATATATATATATATATATATATATCATTGAAACTAGTTAAAAAATGTCAATATACTAGTTCAAATTAAATGTTGATTTTCTCAAATAGTTTGCTGTTGTTCCATTGGCTCCATTTCTTTTTTACCTGTGAAACATTGGGTTCTTTGTAATTATTTGTGAAATTTGCATTAATAATAGTAAATCCATGATGCCTTAAAATGCTACTTCTAAAGCATTCGTGAAAGCCTGTTTTGAACATTTAATTCAATTAATTTTCTATCAGTTCATTCATTATCAGTACTATAAGTAGTTGCATAACTTTTTTGTAACACCACTGATATCATTTAGCTCGTTCCCAAAAAATAGGGTCACCGTTCCACACCATTTGAGCAAAATGGAGCAAATCAATTAAATCCTGAGAGACGAGGCTATATGAGATTAATGAGGGAAGTTGGACAATTAATAGAAATCTCGCCAGCAATCAGGGCCGTGGTGAGAAACCACTGCCATCTTTTAGCATCTGTCAAAACACATAAAGCCAAAGATTCATTTGCATCAAGGGCACAAATGAGGGATGAAACCGAACTAAAAAATATTTTAGCCTTGAACTGCCACTTATTATGAGTTGGCTCAACTCTACAACTCTCCACTGAGAGTCACAAGCATATAGAAACTAAGAACTCAGTCCAGTTTGCCTGTTTTGAAATAGATCAGACTTGGCATCAGAAATCAGTCAAACCAAAACATACCTATTGGACCAGACTTTATGAGGGTAATGTCTATTCTAAGGGAGCAACACTGTTCTGGCAGGCAAATTTGAACCCTGGCTTGGCTCTAAGTTAGTTCAGCCATTAATATTAAAGCTTCTGCCTCCTGGCTGTCAGGAGAAATGACACTGAGAGAAGACAACACTAATGGAGAGATCACTCTTTGATGGCCTGTAACCTATCTCTGTCTGGCCTTGGATCAAATCCATATGCAGCACAATCTAGTCTGTGATACAAACCTAAAGTTATTTTTATAGCTCATCCAGTAAGAGGGGAAGGTTGTTTAGTTTCACCCCTGGCGGATGTTGCAATGATGTTGTTCACTTCGCTTTGCTACATCCATTTAAATGGCTCTGTCAGTGCAATTTTCTGATGTCGCTCCAAGCGGAACTTGTCTTGTTCGTCTGCCTACAAGAAAATCCCCATCCGAAACATTTTGGCTTATAAAAGAGCAATTTTTTATCGAACTCCAGAAAGTTGTTGCTATAGGTTGGAATTAAGATTTTCCTTTTCAGTAAGTTTCTTCTGCTGCAGAGCTGAAACAATTTATACTTTAGATTTTATTTGTATTTTATTTTTTTTTCTCTGCCAAGAGAAACACGAGGAAATGAACATTACTATAACACCTGAGCACTGCTGTTCTCTCCCATTAGCCCCTCCACCAATAATTGCTCTACAGCTCATTACAAAGGCTGCAGTTGCTCCTATCATTTCTTAATCTTTATTACTCTCTGAATCATGCACGCTGCATACACATTCCAACGGTCTAATAAATGCAATAATTTGTGACTATATTTAAGAGAACTGCATATAAATTTGTGTAGGACTGATTTAATTGCAGTGAATTGAGGCTGGTTGTAAAGCGTGTGGATGAAATAATAAACAAAGTATCTTTTGTACGCTATAATTACATATACGTAATTACTAGTCAACATTTTTGGGGGAATTTTTATCCAAAAAGCTATGTGTGTGTGTGTGTGTATATATATATATATATATATATATATATATATATATATGTGTGTGTGTGTGTGTGTGTGTGTGTGTATATATATATATATATATATATATATATAATTTTTTTTTAGGGTGACTAAGAATACTGTCTTTGGCATTT
The DNA here is from genome assembly GCF_023724105.1 of Carassius gibelio. Classification (NCBI taxonomy): domain Eukaryota; kingdom Metazoa; phylum Chordata; class Actinopteri; order Cypriniformes; family Cyprinidae; genus Carassius; species Carassius gibelio. The sequence goes on from NC_068390.1 coordinate 9,045,526, forward strand.
GGCTTATCATGAACTCCACAGGTTTGTTAAAAACTGGTGATATACAGTATGTTCCCCAGCATGATTTGAGAAAGTGCCATGCAACCTTTTGTACAAAGCAGCTTGTGCACAAATGTAGCCTATACACACGTATTTGATAAGTGACATAAAATTGTGCAGAATGTGCATCCTAAAATCCTAAAACTTATTATTTTATGTAGCCTATAAGCATGATTTTGATTCCAGTATTCTGAATGTCGTCTGTATAGTTTTGGACCCCACGGTTTATATACAGTAGTATATATCTAAATTAGTTTTGCTGAATTGATTAAGCTGACATTTGTACATTCTGACTTCAACAAACAGTTCCACGTGAAGTTCAGAACGACTCTATCACTTCATGCACATCTGTATCTATAGCTCGAGACAAAAGCGGGAAATGTCTTACCTGCGCGGCCATAAACGACAGATCCATGATGATTTGTTTATCAGAACAATATCTAAAGCTCCAGGATGGTCGGGTAAGCTAGCTTTCCGTGTCGTCTCTGTCCACCCACCGGGGTAACCTATTTACATCTAAATGACATCGTGTTCAGCTCCAGCCTCCAGATACATGAATCCTCAACATCTGATGTGCGTCTGCGATCATTTAGAGACGGATCAACAGCGAGACGAGAATGAGACAGACCCGAGGAGACGAAACAAGAGCAGAGAGAAAGAGAGAGAGGGGGAGAGTGCTTGTCTTATTCATATTCATTTATTTCGGTGACGTCTCGAAACCATTAGACAAGCTTTTGTAGATGCGCCACATTTATAAGCTCGAAATATTTAGTAAAAATCGCTCTTTTGAAGTCAGCTATGTCAGATTTATCGACACTACAAATATGTTATATATATAGAGAAAGACAAAAAAAAAACACACATAAAAAATTCATGATAATTTGTTTTTATTTATGGATCTGCTGGAGATTTATACATTCCAAATCAACGTAGACGTTGTTGTTTTTTTAGCATATCACTGAAACACATTATCTAGCATCAAGTGGCTAAACGAAACAGTTAACAATATGATCATAGTTTGAGATAAAGGAAACGATGCTTGGAGAAGGGTAAACGTAGGCTTGCTGTTTATGATGGAGTGCTCAGGAACGAGACTTGAATAATATGAAGCCAAATGCACTAAAACCTTTTATAATTAATAAGGGAGCCAGAATGTGACAAATATTTAATGATTCTGGATTCATTATGTTACGAACAACAGGCTGCCATGAAATAAAATGTCGAAACCTGCAAAAGGTTTGCAAATAATCAGCAAGGGGCGAGATATTGCTGCTGTTATGAGTTATTAATCTGGCATCAATGTCAGCTGATGTTGGCACCTTCTAACTACTGCAGAACATGGAGTTATGGAACACACACACACTTGAGATCATCTGCCACCGTGCTCAGTTTCTGCTTCTCTTAGACCTTCACTGACAGTAAACAAAGGCAATATGGATTCAAGCTCAAAATACATCTATCTTTTTGTAAACAAATTCTTTTTTCAACTATAATCTCAATCTAACCTGTGTTAGGAAGTTGAGATGTCACATAAATAAACAGCTCCTGAATCAAGATTCTAGTCGCAAACACTTTTGACAAGCTGATGGTGTGCAATACTTGAGACATGTATCCACAAAGTGTTAATGGAAGATTATTATTGAACTGCCACACTCACTCTTTTGTGCATGGCATGGCAGTAATCTGAATTGCAAATGCAAGAGGTAATCACCCTTCTAGTCTGTGAGCACCAAATTTACACTGTCCTGGTAGGTTAATGAGGTTTAGAGGACAGAATCACTGTACTTTTGATGAACCTTCACACATTTGACCACAGAGTTCAGGATGAGGTTAGCATTACCTTTCAACAATGCATGGATGTGTGATGAACAAACAGACTTTAGATGTGCTTACTTGCGAAAAAGAAATGTGCTTGTTGAATAGTGTACTTAAAATCTTAAAAAAAAAGAAACTGTCTTATAGAAACTGTGCTTGCATATAATGTAAATGTCAATGGCTACCGTAAACTGTTTGGTTACCTCCGTTATAAACATTCCTCATGCTGAAGTACATCATTTTCATAGTAAGCACTTTTTTTTAAGTATGCTAAAGTTTACTTTCAAGGGCTGTCCTCCCACTGAATGCATAATTTAACTTAATGGGTCCACATTTGTTATCAGACTGGTTTTTATGCTCAAATGTCTGAAATCTGTCAAAATTCATTTCACCATTCATCCTTATTTAATACAAAAACGCCATTAGATGCCAACATCATTTTCTCTATTATGACAATGAATATTGATGGATGTTGGATCCTTGAGAGGAATTTTTGTTTAGCGCTACAGTAGAGATGGAGAATGTTTATCAAAGCAGACAGCTGTTGAACTCCCAGACAAACTCTGTCAGAACAACATGCTTGAAAAAAAAAAAAAAAAAACTAAAGACAAAGATGAATCCACTTGCAAACCAGTTACATAATCCACCCTGAAGTCCAACTGCAGAAGAGGAGAGGTAGACGTATCTTTTCAGAGGAATAAATTCTTGAGCTGAAACATCTGAGCTGAGAGTCGGCGGCGCTGTGACGCCCACAGCAACTGTCCTCGGAATAACAGTTCACAGCGTATCAGTTATTCATGTATAAACCGGAAATCCCTTAAGCTATCAATAAAGGTTAGGCCACAATTTCTGGTTACATGTTTGTCTCATAGCAACAGACCTCCAAGAATGAAGTTTAAAGAAACCATTCTGCTCATTAGTGCTGACTGAGTGGGTGGGTAGATCGAAAACCACTGCAGGCCTGGAAAGTGAACACATTTATATTATATTATATTATATTATATTATATTATATTATATTATATTATATTATATTTAAAATACAAACTATTAGAAATCATTAAGAAAAGAAACAAATTATGTTGACTGCATCTTGTTTCTCGATAATGCTATCCAGTGTTTTCAAAATCTATACTATTCATTCTCCAGTCATTTTTTTGGTGTGATTGTGGTATAGTTCATATAGTTCTTGTTGTGTATGATGACTATTAAGTGTGGAAATAATGCACAATGGCATGAGTGCTTATAAACAAATTCTGAATCCTGAGGCTATAGGAATAGCTGCTACCTTGTTTTGCACCTGTGTTCGAATACATTTTATACACACTTGCATATAAATGTGATAGTTCTGTATGCACGGACTGGCTGTTAGATTCATTCTGATTTATGTCTTATTTTATATGATTCCAAATTTACTTTTATATTACCCACAGCCCTGTTTTGTAAAGTGTAATCACTTCCACTGACAGTACTGGTAAAACCTCTTGACAGGTCGTATAACAAAATAAAATGATGCTGAGCAGATGATGCATAGTTAGGACGGTGGTGATGAGTTCTTGTTTGACTCTAAACTCTTGAATATATACACATCATCCCTCTGGTGTTTGTAAATGCTGCATCTCCATGACCCGATTTTAAACCGTCTTCACCTGGTTTATCACTTATTAATGGGAAAAGTGATGCAATGTGATTTTATTTCTCCCTGTTGTGACTTTGCTTCTCATAAACGCAAAACTTTTATCCAAAGCAACTTAAGGCCGATTAGCACTGCAGAGACAGATGACAGTCACCAGAATACCATTCGTCGATTCAATTAAAAGACTTTATATTGCACAGTGCGACAATGTGACTTTGAATCTAGCAGTTAGTGCACTATTAAGTGCAGCTTAATATCTCAATATTAGTTTAGGTCTTATTTTAACTACATCACATTTAGCTAAAAAAATAAAAAAATAAGGAGTGCTCTATGAGCCAAAATAAAACAATGAAACTAAGAAATAAACCTGACACAAAAAGCCCAGACACACAATATACATGCCCTCTGACCTTTTACTTATACTTTTCACCATAATATTTCATTTACATTACATTTACTATATATTTGCCTTTTGAGATACAATGATAGTCTACAGCAGATAAACTAATAAGATAGGATGATTCAACCTACTTTTTATGATCCTCCAACCCGATCTAGCGGCAATTCGTACATTTTTCACAAGGTGGCTTATTCGTACGAATTTGTACGACCACACTCGTACAAATTCATACGATTGTTGCCAAATCGTACGTATTTTACGAGTTGCACAATTCGTATGAATTTGTACGAATGACCTACACCTAACCCCGCCCCTAAACCTAACCGGCACTGGGGTTTAGACAAATCGTATAAAATCGTACGAGTGAGGTAGTACAAATTCGTACGAATAAGCCACCTCGTAAAATACGAATTGGCCGTGAGATAGCGTTGGATCCTCTGTGCATTTTCTTGCATTTTCATGCATTACTGTGATATTGTGTGAGCATTAGAATTAAGCATGCTTTTAAAGCCACTTTTACTTAGAATTTATTGATCCCAGTAAGTGGAACCAAATATTTGTTGTTGTTGTTCTATAATATAGAAAATTTTAATTTCTATATTATATTATATTGTATTATATTGTTCATAAATAAATTAATCAAATTAGTTTACATTTGTTGTATGTTCATTTGAAGGTCTTTATCTGCATGGTGGTTTTGCACAGATCTCTACAATTAAACTGCACACAGTATACAATACTGCATACAGTAGAGAACAAAAATAACCTTGAGGGGGTTTTAAAGATGTCTCAGATTTGTTTCTGTCACTGTGAGTAAGAAATAATCAGTATTTGACGGTTCCTATTTTAATGAGGGCTTTAATGAGGAAGCATCCAGCACTTCACCTCACCGCAGCTGTGGCCTTTTATATCCATCGCCACGGCTTCAGCAAGCCAAATTACAAATCACTATAGCTAGAAGCGAGAAAACTCGTCCCCAACTTAAACACACCTTAGAAAAAGTTCTTAGATAAGGTTCAGGTTTACATCTGTAAGTATCAAGAACAAAATAACCCGTTTAAGAAAATCTGCAGCTTTTCTCAATAACGGAGAGCTTCAGATGGTAAATGCTCCTGCCACAGTGTATTATACTTAAATGGCTAATCACACAATGACTTGACCTTTAATGTTTCCTCTCAGTAGATACATCCAGATTTGAGTTTTCTTGTGCGATTCAGTTGAATTTTAAGCAACTGAAGATATTCTGGGACGTACCAAATGATCCATTATCCACAATTAGCTCTAACCATCAGGATTGATTCTCATTCTAAACCAAATTAATTAATGCAAATCAGCCATTTATTGAAATCTGAACTACATTAAGCGGTTTAAATAGTTAAACTAAATTTATAGAGTACTTATTACCCTTGTGTAAGATATTTATGTGTCAAGCTTTGCCTTCTGTGATTGTGGGAAGAATGGAGGTCAGTATGACCTGAGTCTGTCATAATATGGTCAAGTCCCTAAGGATAGTGAGACTTATTGAAGCTATAAACGCTAAATGTTAAAAGGCCTAGAAAACTGTCAACAGCAAATAACCACTAATTTGCTCCATATGCTGTGGGAAAACCCTGTCAACAAAATCTGCTGTGAATTAACAAAATTTACGTGAAGAGGGCCAACAACCTACTTTTATCCATTAGAAAGCAGCATGTACCTGAATTATAGGAAATTATGTTGTTGTTTTTTTCTTCACAGAGAGGCTATGATTCAAAATGTAATAATAAATAAATAGATTTGCTAGCTGATATAAATGGGACCATTTGAGATGTACAGTATCCACTTTATTTTGCAGAGTTTAATAAAGCATGTAAGCTGCTATTGATAAATGAGTGAGAAAAAAACAATGCACAAACTATTTGCAATTCAAACCAGTGTGTTCATGATAAATTTAAACAATATGATAACAAATTTGCAATATCAAGCAGCATAACTGACTGTTTTTGTACAGGAATAATAAGTGGAATCGACAACGACACCGGAAGTCTCACACATTTAAATTATAAATGCACACGCCCTCTCTTATGTTAAAAATAAGGTTGATCCCGATAATGCTAACTGAATTTTACAAGTTTGCTTCACAAAATTAAGAACAAAGGTTCAATGCATTAACTAGCATAAACTAATGGAAGTTTATCAATATTAGAAATAAGGTACTATGTGGTAAAATTAAATATGAAGTAAAATGCAGTGCTCTCTTTGCTACAGTAAGTCAAAGTTGTCACTGTGTCATTGTGTCAAAGTCATTGTGTTTCGGGGATCCAAAAAAGAAAGGCCTTAAAAGAGGCTTTTATTTATTTATTTATTTATTTACTTTTGTAAATTTGCTTTAAAACCAAATAAGTTATTGGCAGTTGTTCTTTCTCTCAAGGACAATATTTTCTCTGGATTAGATGAAGCCTCTTCTTTCTCAAGTCCTCAAACGTTTTTAAAAACTAAAAGTCTCCAAATTGACAACTTAACACTCCATACAATTCCAAAGTCACATTAGAAGCTTTTAAGTTTAAAACTGATGTGTGTTTTGCATCACTATTGGCAAATGTATAGCTGCATACACTGTGAACAGTGCCGTTGTCTGCCCTTGTCGGCCTGATCAGGATACTTCATTACATGATTGCTAAAACATCTTATAGTCTCTGAATAATAAATTTAAGTACAATGATGTGCCATGAAAAAAATACACACTTAACCTTCAAGTCACTGTGCCAAAGATCAAAACTACAGACTTGTATACCTTTCTTTTATATCCCTTTCATAACCATACACCAAAATGAACAGATACACACAATGTTGGCTGCTAATTGCATGCTATCATCTAGTCAAGATGTGATTTATAACTTGGCCTACAGATGAATCCTAATGCCAAAATCTCTTTTCCCAACAGATGGAGTCTACGATGAGGACAGCACCAGGGAAGTAGGACAGGACAGGACAGGACAGGACAGGACAGGGGACAGAGCAGAGCTGTTGTGCACATTGTGGTAATTTGTGTGTGTGTGCGTATCTGTGTGTTGGGGGGGAGGGGGGTGCATTTGACTTTGAGTGTTCATTTATTCTGTGCTGTAAAAATGAAAATGTGTATTTTTTTTTTACATGGAAATGATCGCTGGAGTGGAAAATGTTGAGAATAATGAACACTATTCAGATACAGGGCCCTTCAGGGCTGGAGTTTTCGGTCCTAATTGAAAAAGATGAATACAGAATTCAGCACGTTCATAATGTGTGAAGAATTTGAATCAATAGTGTCTGGAGAATACTGTTTACTTTAAAGCACAAAATGTGACTGTTTAATATTATCCTTAGAATGAGATTGTCCAATTTTTTATTCAAAATGATATGTTAAAGAATGTTCAGGCACCTGCACAATCAAAGTGGATGGCGACCAAGGCTGTCATTTTGAATATGTTCTAATTTGATGTGTTGGAACTACATCACAATGAAATGCATAATTCAAAATACAAGTAAAATATTTGTGAAATAAAATGTCTTTAATATTATCCATAATTAAATAGTTTAAAGAATGTGCAAGCCTTGTATCCTGTTGATCCAGGAATGTGTTGTATTTGGTGAACTCAGCCTCTTCTGTCTCTCCATATCACTGTATGCTGCGTATGCTCTTCTGTGTCCGCCGCGCCACAAGGATGTGATGTTTCTACTTGTATTTATGCTTTGATTTTGAAAGAAAACAGCTCATCCTTGTGGCGCAGCTGACACAGAAGAGAGTACACAGTTTAAGTGATGTGGAGAGACACAGAGGAGACTGTTAAAAAGGAATTGTTGAATAAAGTTGTTATTTTTGTTTTGTTTGCGTACAAAGAGTATTCTTGTCACTTCATAATGTTACGGTTGAACCACGGATGGCAGATGGGACTATTCTGACGATGCTTTACTTACTTTTCTGGACCTTGACAGAGTAACTTACTTTGCAGTCTATGGGACATTCTCAAGCCTCCCGGTTTTCATCCAAAATATCTTAAATTGTTCTTTGAAGATGAAGCTTTTACGGGTTTGGAATGACATGGGGGTCAAGTGATTACAGTTTTTCTCAGTCGCTTTGGTACATTTCTTGTAAAAATAGCAAGACACCATGGATTACCTGCAAAAGCCAGTCTCTTGCTCAAAATCCTTACTTCATCTCTCAAAAATAAATATCTGTGTCAATGAACATGTCAGTGCCATCAGAATGACAAGTCCTTGTGTCATACAGTAGTTTACGGACTGTCAAATTGCTTAGTCATGTTGTCAATATAACAGTGTACTCTGGGATGTTCTGATGTAAACTATGGAAACATTTTGGATGACAGTTAATGTATTGAACAGTATGCCATATGCTTATGTATGCCATATATCCATTTCAAAAGTACATATTTATACATTACTGTATGTGGATAGAATTCCCAGTTACACTTTTACTAGTGGTCTGATCAAATAAGAAAAAATAAATAAATAAATAAACCTTCACAATGCCTTTCTGATATAGAAAAGGAAAAAGAAATATGGGCACAAAGATGTTATCATTGGTTTATCTACATTCTCTTCATTAGTTCACTTGCAACCATTCACTTGCACAGTTCATAATGTACAAAATACAAACAATAATAACAACAACAACAAAAAACATTGCTTGACAGTTTATGACAACTAGATGAACCATTTTGAATTTAATTACTTATACGATGAACTAAAGACTAAGACTAAAACGTAAAGACTAAGACATAATCAATTGCATGAATGTACAAAAGCGACTTGTTCAAAAGAATGATAATCTGGTTTTATGATGTGTATAAATGACTAGATGATGTGGAGGTTGTACAAGTAGTTTTGAGAATGTCATTTCTGATTTGAGAAAAACTGTAATGACAATTTATTTTTATTTTTTTGGGGTGGAGTGTACCTTTAACACCTTGAGTAATCAGTGAAGTACAGACAATATGGCAATATTAAAGCATTCTCTCAGTGGAAGGCTAAACAGGCTTTGATGGATGACTCCCCACTATTAATCAGCACCTTCCATTTGATCTCCGTCACTGGGTAGGTATTGAGCTGAATAGCTTTCGGGTAATAACTCATTACATGTGCATTGGCTCAAGTTAGATCTGCCTTAATATGGTTATGTATCACTAGCTTCCCCAGCCGATATATTAATATTAACTTTGAGGTTTAAAAAAAAAAAAAAGACAGTGTATACCTTAGTTTTTAACATGGGAGTAAGCTGTTTTCCATCAATGTGCGATTCTATTATCCACCTTAATGAAATGACAAATAATATCAAAGTGTAATAAACAGTAAAACTTTATAGTAGTGTGTTTATAATTAAGAAAATACATTACAATAATATTGTAAAAAAATACCAGTTTGCAGTTACAAGCAACATAACTAATGCTATTTTCAGAATGCTATTTGGATTCTTTTAGTTTCTTCATTCTTTCTGCGTAACACATGTATGCCTTTTGGGATTTATAGGTCAACTGATGGCAGGTGACCACACTGTAAACAAACAAAACAACAACAACAACAACAAAACACTACACATACAGTATGGATGCAGCTATAAAAAAGATAGTCACTTAAATAGTCAAAGATAGTCACTAAAATGCATGTTCACATGTGGTTTCATTACACACACAAAACACTAAAAATAAAAATCTCTTTCAGCATGATAAGAATTTATTTAAAGTATAATTAGATTTTTTATTTTTTTTGGCCTATAAATGTATGCATTTGCCAGACATTTTTATCCATAGCGACTTACAGTGCATTCAGACTAAAAAATGTTTACCTAATGTGTTCCCTGCGAATTGAACCCACAACCTTTTGCGCTGCTAACACAATGCTCTATCACTGAGCCACAGGAACATAAAAACACACAACCAGTTCCCTTTCAAGGGAACTTTGAACTGCAACCTCTAGGGGCCGCTATGGGGAACACCTCGTCGTGACCCGTGTCTAAAGCATACATTGACAAAACACCAACTTGTTGCCCGGCTACAGCCTCTGACGTCACTACCGGCGCGGCTATAAACAGGCACTGGGAGAACACGTCATTCTCTTCTTCGTCTTCACTGACTGACTGTTTGAAGCATGTGAGCATTTTTTTTTCAAGGAAGAAAGCTCCACTCTCGTCCATCTTTCTTCCCAAAAAAAAAAAGGAAAAAAAGGCAGTCATCTACTTCCCGCGGTTCAGGACCTGGCGCTGCTGAGGCACGGAGGAGAATGAGCTCGTGAAAATTTTTTAAAGAGGGATTTTCCCTTTGGCGCTCGTAATGGCGGCGGACGAGAGAGAGCCTCGGGAGGATGATGTTATATCTTTAACACTATCTGATACTGAGGTTAGTGCTCTGCTGGGTTTTTGCATTAAAGTATATCTGCCGACATCGAGGTGATGCGCGAAAGCGGCTATGAGGGCATGCCCCCTGTAGAAAGAGCTAAAAAATTTATTTCTGCGGGGGAGACATCCTATCTTAAGCTCCCTCCTTGCCATCTAAGCCCCTTCAGAAATGCACCTGGCTTAGATGGCAAGGCATACGCAGCAGCAGGTCAGGCTGTGGCTTTCTTACACACGATGGTGGTGCTTCAAACATATCAGGCTGATCTGCTAAGAGACCTGGATGGAGGCAAGGGCCTTTCTTCTGATCAGGTAGCTGCGCCGCACCACGGACCTCTCTCCATGCTACCAAGCAGGCCACCTCCACCATGAGCGGGACTAGAGCGGCCATGGTGGCAGCAGAGAGACGTCTGCGGATGAACCTGGCACACACCGGGAATAAAGAAAAGGCTTTCTTCTCGATACTCAGGTTTCGCCTTCTGAATTTAGGGTATTTCCGTTGAGACGGTGATTGAGAAGTTCATGGAGACGAAGGCGTGCTCTGCTGCTTTCAGATTCTTCGTTCCATGAAGGTCCAGGTCCGAGCCCGAACAACATAGGGGTCCTGACCTGTCTCTAACTGAGGATTAAAGACAGGCACAGAAGGCTAGTGTCGCAACTCGTGGGTCACGTGGAGGTAAGCAGAACCTAAGGGATGTGATCCAGGGAGTGATACCGAGGAATCTACTCATTCCCTTTAGGGATTTTTTTTTTACTTCTGCTTTTATCCTCCCCTTCCTAATCCCCCTGTAACCACCAGCTCTCCACCTGATCGAGGTTAGGTGGAAACTTCTTGCATAACAGTCTCCTATACTGGACCTATAATATTTTTGTTGGTTTTATGTTCATAGCAACCACCTGACTGATGGTCCGGACTAAAAGGAGGCGGCCCTTGAGCGGTTTTAGTAAACACTCGCCAGCACCAGCCATCCTGCTTCATGTTCCAGTATTTTTGGCGGCTGACATCACAGGTTTCTGCGGGAGCCTTCTCGATCATCAGGCCTGGCACAGCGCTGCAGGGAATTTCATGGATGTCCGGCCAGGTCACCCTGAGGGGGTGAGTGCAGGATGAGTGCAGCACATTTGCTTATGAGACAAAGCACATTTCCCATTTACAGTTAAATGAAATTTCATTTCATTAAATGTCACTGTCATAATTAGGCTACATACAGTAGCTGTACATGTGTATTTATTGCTACCATAAAGCAACCCGTCCTTTTCATGGAATTTTGTACCTGCTCACCAAACCTACAAACTCCCAATACAGACTTCTGGATAAAGAAACAGAAGCCATTTCTCAAGACAGTATACTGTATAGTCAAGGCCAATTACTGGGCTGTGCTCATTATACATTTAGGCTTACTTTTGTATGAATTATCTCTTCATTTATGGAATAGCATTTTTCTTCTTCAAGTAGCCAGTTTGTTCCCCAAAAGTAATGGCAAATTAATGGGACTGTTAAGCAATTGGATTTGTTAAGAGGAATCAGAACCATAATTATTTAAATTCCCATGTCTAGTTGGCAACCCTGTTAAATGAGTACTTAATTATATAACAGCCTGCATTTTAATCCAGATTACCATGTCATTGTTTTGCCTTTGTATTTTTGCAGTACAGTACAACACATAAGCCTAATGCTGTTTAAATAAAGTAATATGCCATGTCATTGTACAGTAACATCTGTAACGTCACACATAATCACAAATGTTGATAAAATGATAGTGATAAAGGCAGTTTTTGTTCTCTATCTCCCACTCATTTTCTTTTCCTTCCTTCCTTCACCACCTCCTTCTCTTTCTGTTTGTGTTTCTCAGGCTGTTGAAGGCTTGTCACCAGGCCTCTGTGTTTCCATCATTCAGCTCCTGGGCTTGATGCATCGCAATGATAAGAGAGCAGTAGGGATACTTTAATGCAAAGATGGTGTCACATCTCTTTTAATTAACCCATTTGCACTGATACCCAGCTTCCTGACTCTCAAAGGGGAGGAACTCAATAGGAAACCCCTTCTCTCCTATTCTGTATATTTGAGATAACAGTTGCTCAGTGAAACATCAAGAAAGATTTACAGATGTCTAATCTTACTTTACGAATCAAACAACCTCTGATAATGTAAACAATCTTGTACATTATTTGGAGTGGAGGTGGGTGGAATCTAAAAATCTGATTGAACCATACATCTGTGATTATAATATTAACTCACAGAACTTCTTTTTTAATTCTTCTGCTTTTATATGTAAATAAACAATGTCTATTTACAAAAGTCTACTTATAATAGTTCATCGTTGTGCGAACTATCCCTTTAAATGAATTCAGTGAATATGGAGTCAAAAAGTGCATGTTTGTTTAATTTAGGATAAAAAGAGTAAAACGCCATAGTATTTCCCGAACAGACATGCACTGTTAAAAATATTTCATTTTTAATGCTTTTCAAAATTCTGTTTGTCTCTGTGGAAGTAAAGGAGATTGTACAAAGTACAACTGCAGTAAATGGACAATAAATTCAGTGAGCTTCACAAGTGATCAGTAAATAATAACCATTAAACTCCTTCCCAGCAATTTAGATTCTTAGATACTATGGAAATAGGAAAACACTCTTTTTACCTGAAACAACTGAGAAAACCTGCCTAACTGGGATGATCATTTACTTGTCTTAAAAGAGTTTAGTAACGTTAGATGTCATATTGAATTTAACAGTAAGGTCCTATGTAACCAGCTCACTGAACAACCAGTATGTGGTTAAACAACAGCACAATCCATTAAAAACGCTTTATTTGTATCCCACACAGCCTCTAAAAATAAAATATGGTACCAAACCAGACTAGGGTCTATCATATTTCATCCACATAATATAATATTCAACAGTCTTGTGTCAGATAGAAGTATAGATGTAGACAAAATAATGACAAGTAGGTTGAGGATGGTCCCAACAATCCCCAGAAAGGCCAGGATGGACTCTTCCCTGCTCTCCCTCTTCTGTGGTCTTGGGGATTGATGGATGATCACATAGTTCAGCATTTTGGCCTGATGGGTCAGTGTCTTTCTGAAGCCAGTCTGCATGAGAATGACAGATCCCTTTTACACCGAGAGGAGAAGAAATGATGAAAGATAGCTTTCATAAATTATGCCATAACAAAAGATAAATTTAGGACATCCCGAGTGCAATAGTTATAGACCTATTATGTCATGAAATCTTGTTTAAATTATGTCCTAAAATGAATGTATACTAGTTATACTAATGCATAACATTTGCATTCTCTGAATATTTGGTACTGTCATCTTGGTGAGACCCTATGTTAGCAAAAGGGGCACATAACAACTATTTCAACCGATCCAATAGTTTCTTAAATAAGCAAACAGCAATTCATACAAACAATGACTTTGAATGCCCCTCTTCTATGATGAATATTAAGCCCAATATACAGGACGTCCCAGCTAATAAGGGATGGTTGGCAACCACACAATGTACTTAATTCACATTATGTGCACGTCTTTGGATTGTGGGGGATACTGAAAAGAACAATGGAGGAACCCACACATGGACTCAAACTTCTTGGTGTGAGATAACTTTGTGCCAAACTACTGAAGAACCTTTTCAAGGAGGACAGTTCTATGAAAAGTGCTGCAAGACAAACTTTGAAAGGTTCATCTAATAACACCATAATAAGACAAATATGTGATATGTATCTGAAGTTCCTTGAGCACAAAGATAAAAAAAATAAAATAAATAATAATAATTCCTTAAAAGGGTTCCTCAAAAATAAAGGTTCTTTATTGGCAGCTATGGTTCCATTTAACATCGATGGAAGCTTTCCATTGCACAAAAGGTTAATTATAGTGGGAAAAGGTTCTTCGCATTATTAAAATGCCTTTTACACTAAGAAAAATGGTTCTTTTAAGAACCGAAAGATTCTTTGATGTCAAAATTGCATTGCTGGCAAAATTCCCTTTTGAAACCCTTTATTTAAAAATATATATATATATATATATATATATATATTTTTTTCTTGGACATTAAATTGCAGTACACTAAGACAGTACATCTCTTGTTTACAAGGCCTGATTCTGCATAAACACTGCAATGTAAGGTCGACTGCTGACCTCTAGTGTCTAGTTCAACCAATTTGAGCTCAACTGCTTTAACTTTCTATGGTCATGTTCATGAGAGGTGCTTACCTGACACAGCATCTGGAAAAGTTCCTCAACTTAAATCACCTTATCTGGGAAAGACTGTGGAAAATTCTGTCTTACCATGTCCCAGAACTCCAAGGTTTGGTCTTCCTTAGCCCACCTACAGACAAAGGCTTATTTAAATCCATCTCCACACAGTATGTGTTGACTATGGCTATAACTGAGATGCTTACACCATTTCTTTCCCATCTACCAAAAATCAGATGAGCAGAGTCAACTGTGTGCCACAAGTGTCGAGCTAGGTCTTCGGTCTTGGACGTTCTGGCACCAGTGTTTATATTAACACCATGGACATTTGGAGTTTTTCCATTCCTGAGTGTTCTTGAAGATGTAGCTCTGACAGCTGCTGTGGTACCTTTTTCCTGCTTGGGTCTCAGCTGTCTACATCTACCTACAGCAGAGGTGTCAGACACTCTTTAGGCACGGGCACCGATGACCTGATTCTGTTGGCAAACCAAATTCACCTGGAGAATATAGTGGCATTCACTGCTTCTTTATATTAGAAAACCTGGTGTTGCCTAGCAACCAGCTTAAAGGGAAGCAAAGGAGTGCTGGGATATGAAGGCTTTTGAGAGGACGGTGAATGCAGGAAGATTGTTGCAGCTTGTAAATCAGGCATGTTTTACTAATATATATATATATATATATATATATATAGTCTAAAACATTTCTACATTTCAATCTATTAAATCGTAACAAATATATTACAAATGTAATATAGATATAAAAACTGAATACACCACCTCTATGATGACTATATTTAACATTTTGATACTGGGGCATAATGTAATACAAATATCTGGTAATTTTATTTTACAGTGAGTGAGTGAGTGAGTGAGTGAGTGAGAGAGAGAGAGAGAGAGAGAGAGAGAGAGAGAGAGAGAGAGAGAGAGAGAGAGAGAGAGAGAGAGAGAGAGAGATCCTTGATCCTGTAAAGGTCTCTAGCTTACTCTCATAACTTAAGTGTCAAGGCCAACAAGTCTCTAAAAATTGCATTTATTTGTACCTTTTTATGACAAACAAAATTAGTTTGTCGTGTGGTGCAAGTCTCCGGAATAAACGTAATATGCAAAAATTAATCATTCATATTTTTCCCCCTTGAAGCTCCATTTATAAACTTCTCTTGGTTTTCAAAAACCAAATGAAACCAACATGAATGTATAATTAAAATAATAATAGTAAAAATTGAAATACAATTGTTTACAATTTAAATACATTGAATTAAAATAATAAAACTAAATTCTTACCTAAATTCTTTGGATTCATTGACACTCACCAGTAATCTGTCGTTAATGACAGAGGTTTTGCTATTCTGTAATTCCCCTTAATGAAACAAAAATATATTGCAGTATATTGGAAAATATCATGTAATATATTAGGCATGTTTTCTTATATTTATTTTTTCCAATATATTGCAATATATTGAAAGCGCCAATCATTTGTATATTCTGCAATATATTATATATATATATATATGTATCCTCAATATATTATTAAATGTATTCAAATGTATAAAATATTAGAAAATAAAAAGGGAAAATAATATATTACAATATATTTTAAGAAATATACTGGTAAATATATTTTCCTTTCATAAGGGTAATGAACATTTCAGAATTTCAAGATAATAGTCTGTAAAATCCTATTGCATCCTCTAGTGTACACATGTGAAATTACAATTAGCATTTTTTTTTTTTTTACTCAAAATTTAGTATTGCATATTATGCCTGAATGTGTATGTGTGTTTGTGTGCATAAATACAAACACCCATTATTTAACACCTGTTTCTTGATTAATGCCCTTATCAGACTCCAAATTTCGCAATGACACTGCTTTTAAAGATCTAGGGTTAGGAGTTGAAATACAAAACCTTTGAAACAATAAGATGAATCTCTTCACACTTCACACAAGTATAAAGTAGGAGCTGTTCATATATTTTATCTCAGAAAACTGCATTTGCAAACCTCTTAAAAAAATGCCTCACCATTAAGGTTAAATCGATACTGTAGGGGAATTTACAGTTAAAACCCAAGGACCAGATATGTCGCAATGAAGACCAGGACTCAGAGATGAGTTCAATTAATAATAATAATTTTACTTGAAGAAAATAGTTTGCAATTTCATCAGCAGAAGTCAGCTTCAACACTCTCGAAGGAGTTCGCAGGCCGCCCCCCAGTACAATACAAAATCAACCACAGTTATACCCTGACAGAGGATACTAATTGCGTCAATACATGAGTCAACAAAATTCTGATTGGTTCCAAAACCTAGATAAAACTCTCCAAAGACGTATATCTGATATGCTGGACACTGGCAGTTGATCGTTTGTCCTGGGACTGTCTGAGCTTCTCCCTGTACAGACAGATACTAACACACATACATAGAGAACTTATCTAAAATTCAAGGCTTTCTAGCACTGGCGAGTGTCTTATCATTACGATTGGATACACACACATAATATGTGGACATTAATCTTGAGGAAAAGAAATACAGCACACATAAGGTTACACATTTCACTCTTGCTATAACTTGATTAATAGTCAAACAAGAAATCATGTAATAAAATAATTAATATCAGTATGAAGGATATGGCAAATCGGCATCCACTCCTTCAGTCCCCCGTTTTAGATCAATGTGGGGTCTAATACCCCACATCTGGTCTAATAAATGAGTTCAGGTGTAGTTGTGAAGCATGCTAAGAATGCAGGCTGTTGGTCAACTTAAGCAGGTGCATATACTTAAGATCTCTGGTACTGGCTGACATTTCTAGTAATAAACACATTATTTTGTACAAAATACTTCCCATAATCATTCTTACTTCCCATATACATTCATCTACTTACTTAATCCCACAATATCGCCACTTGCACTAGTCTTTCTTCACATAATGTCTTTTCCAGTGAATTATTCTGTGTGTCCCTCTACCTGGAAAAGTGTCCTCCATCCATATATACTTTCATCAACATCTCTTTGTAAATACCTCTCTTCCTACTACAGCTACTTCACACTTATCCTCTAAAACAAAACATTTATCCAACAGCCTTAAGACTAAATTTGCATATTCATTAACCAGATTTAACAAATCATTAAAGAAAACCGCATACACTATAACCAATTCATTTTTTTTTTTTTTAACCCTTAAGAAGGATATTTGCCTTATTTGTTTTCTTTTAGCATGTTTTATACAACTATGATGAATTTTAGTTAATTTGGTCATATCTTAAAATAAACTCATTACAATAAACGTATATATATTTTTCTCTGGAAGCCGGGCTAAATGAATAACCACTGTTATTGCATTCCTGACATATGTCAGACCCTCAGTCACCTCACAGATACCAAATATAGACATTGCTTATAACCTAAATCCCAGTAAAGATACCCTTATTTTATGAAAATCTATAATTTTCCCCATCAATGGTACAATTATAGAGATTGATTATCTATTTTACCCTTTCATTCCAAACTTGGTGTTAAAAACACAAAAATAAACAAACCAAAAATAAGTAAGATCAATATTGAGCCATCTTAAAAAAAATAAAAATAAAAATAATCATAATCATAATCATTATTCCCTCGAAAACCTAGAGCAGTTCCTAGTTTATTACTTAATAGCCCTTTTATTAAGTTTTACTTTCACCACGAATCCATTTGCAGTCATCATAGTTCACATGCTGTTTAAACATACATTAACCATTAACCTAAACTTGTCATTGTTAACAACATTTGATCAAAATTACATTTTAAGTATCGAAGTGTCTAACTTCAAAAATACAACTAACCTATCCACTTATTGTCATGCATGTATTTTATACCAGGACATTACTGTTAACAATACTCATTGCCTTATTATTACCCTTTTTTTTTTTTTCTTTTTTTTTTAAATGTAAGTCTTGTCAATTATCATACCATATTACTGTACTCAGACTATATTAATGACACATTCAGAAGCAAATCCTCAATACCTCGTATTAAGTCAATTTAGTTCTCACTGTTTTGTCAGTGATAAATGCTTACACATCAGCTATGTGATCAATGTCTTAAAAACCTTTGTTCATGTTTGTCATTTGGCAGTGATATTTATTTACTCAAAATTATTATAAACTGAAAAAGAGCACACAGATTTCCCAATACTATTACTAAATGAACAATACTATTACTTAGTTCTAAACGCCCAAATATTTATTAAAGAGACATCCTCAGTTTCTGTAAATCTGTATTGAAACAGTATACATTATCAAAAAGCCCTGTCAGTGTTCACAATATTAATTTGATTCGACCTGACAGGTGTTCATAAGCAGCTCCATAGAGCCTATTACAATTGTTTTGTTCAAACAAAATTTATTATTATTATTTTTTTTTTTTTTGCTGTGCTATTTCAATTAATTCAAACCTCTTGTTATGGATTTGCTCCATTAAGGGGCTATCCACACGTTTTTGTTCAACTTATCTCTGTTCTACATAAACCACTACATAAAGCTTTTGCACTATATTACACAAGCAGGATTCACTCCTTTGTTTTCCCACCAGGCTTCTTTATGTGAGGGTGCTCTCTGGATAATTTGGTTAGTGACGTAGCCAATCTGTCACTGTTTTTCTGCCGTCAAGTCTAAAATATTTACCTTCACCATTCAAACAACAAAGTGTTAACTTGTTAAAATTTAGACCCTCATTTAAATTTAGGCATGGATTTTAAACCCATTTTGGACGGCAAACTTAAATTTCACAAATCCAATCATATAAACACTCTTTAACATATTAATCCAGAGAGTGATTTAAATCAGTATTATAAAAGACAAAACAAGTCATTATTACCAGTAGCAGACAGAGCTGGATAACCAATCCACTTAAAGCTCGTCCCATGTTTGGCATTGTCTTTTCATTAGTTTCACTCAAAATTATCGACTTCTGTAAAGTAATTTCACTTAACACATCTGTAATGATAAAACACTCATTCCAGAGGTTAGTGACTCAATTGAAACAAAACAGGAACAGAATTGTCCCCCAATAATATATATATAGCCATCCTCATGCATGCACATACTTAACACATTTATATTTTAACAGCTCACATTTAAGGTTTTCCTTTTGGTATTAAATCGGAAGGATTTAAACTCAAACATTGTCTGTGCATTTTACCAAGTTTGTACCTAATCTCTTATCTAATCTCAAAGTTTGCCTGTTCATTAATGATTTTTATTTTGAGAAAAATCAGCTGGGTTGTTTTGGTCTTAAAATTATTGCTCTGTTTTGGTTACTCTTTCTTAGCAGGCCAATAATAGAAGAAGAGCACCATCCCTGCCTCCACTCAAGCACTCTCTCTCTCTCTCTCTTACTGTGCAAAATATTATTTATTTATTTATTTTGACAATTTTTGCCAAACTTTAACTTAGACTATAATATAAAATTCATTACAACATATAACCCTAAATTATTCAAATAAGTTAAAAATGTCAAAGTTTCTAGATCTAAAATCTCAGTTTAAACTGTTTAAAATACATAATGCTAGGAACATTTCTTTAAAATTATTTTTACCTTACATGCTTAATTCCCTTAACCTTTGTTATCTAAACCATCTCTTGATTAAGCAGAAGCAGTCTTCATTTTTAGCCACCACCATATCTTGTTATCATCTTGTGTCATGCCTAATGACCTGCATGAGTAAAGACTATGATATAGACATATTAGTTCAATATCATTTTAGCCTCATAAGAAATTTTTGTCTCAAAATAATG
Source organism: Carassius gibelio (assembly GCF_023724105.1). Taxonomy (NCBI): domain Eukaryota; kingdom Metazoa; phylum Chordata; class Actinopteri; order Cypriniformes; family Cyprinidae; genus Carassius; species Carassius gibelio. Next base: position 9,065,741 of record NC_068390.1, read on the forward strand.
GCTGTCATCACATGGTCTCAGATGGTTCTTAAAAGCCCATTGCCATTAACTTTTTATAAATAAGCTCCTTGTCCTCAGGGTGCGATCCCCTGGCATAGTTGCATCAAGTTGTGGACGCTTGTCACAACAATCAGTCAAGGAATGCGGTTGCTGGTGATCAGGTCTGGAGGAGCTCACATTTTGAGGCAGATTGCTGTACTTCATACAGTTCCCCTCTTAATGATGCTCTAGGCCTATCAAGCATCCGCTCAACTCCACTACCATCTCACATATAACACCTCCCTTCAGGGCAGGTGCCCAGTGGCGGTGACCCCCTGCCTTAGGTTGTCCCCTATTGGCCAGAAGAGGATCTTACCCGTCATTGAGAAATCACCTCATGCACACTGGTAACCACTCTTTCCCGTTGCAACATCCTCGACAGTCTTCTTCCAGAATCCAGTATTTCCTGTAGCTTAGGAAAGGTGCACTCAAGAACCATGAGAGCCATTGACAGCACCTACTAGTGTTAAAACATTGAAAAAGGTTAATCAAACTAATATTTAATCGCTAAACTCAATTGGATACCTCCAAACTATCATGCTGAGATTACTCAGTGAATTTATTTTTCACACCCGTCCATTCATTGTAATTTTCTGTTGCTTCTGTAGCTGCAGCCATCAGGCCCTGTATGGTGGTGGAGACTAAAAATAAGACAGATAAGTTACTGGTCATAGAACAAATAGCAATACAACTGTTTAACTATTCAAAATTACTACATCTATAGCTCAGGGTCTGTATTATGATTTTAAAGACCTCATGTCTCTTCAAAAATTGCTCCTAAATTGTTATTCATTATTTTTATAATCTCTTATTTCTTACATGCATTGGGCAGTTGAACATTTAACTACCAATTGCCCTCTTAATGCATTAAATCTGAACTCTTTTTAGCATGTCCTTTAGCATCTCTGCCTATGATTTGACTGAAACACTGTGCTGTACTATAAATATCTTATCACTTAAACACAAGCTCAGATAACGGCATTTTAGCTTACTTTGAATGAGAGAGAGAGAACTCTGAGGGATTCAGGACTCGTAACAATGCATTTTCATTCATTTTTAACATAATTTCATCGTACTATCATTTTACTCTAGCCCAGTTTAAAACTTGTCAGAAATTATATGCATTTTAAAAATAAACATCTTTATATTTGTATTTTTACTTTATTTTCGCAACTCAAATGTTTCTCAAAGTTCTTTGCAGTCATTGTCATTACTTTTACATCAACTTGTATTTATCCATTCACTTAATTCTGGCCATGGCTTCTGAATTTCAACATTGGTTTTAAATCTGTCAGAGGTTATCTGACCCAGGTATATTACTTTGGGTCTTGCTAGCATGCTGTCTTCAAAGTTACTTTGAAACCCCCGTTTATGTTACTTGTTTACAACTTTATCATCTCATAAACAAAAAATAATTTTCTTTTCTCTTCTTTTTTCTTTTTTTATGATGCTGCGTGACTACAATTTTGCAATCCAACAATAAAATTACTCTTTTGGCCAAACATTAGTAAATATAGGAATTACATTTTTTTTTTTTTTTTTACTCAGAACATGTCTCTGGTACTTTCAAAGCTTAAGCCAGAGTCATGGTGGGGGCCAGCATGAGATAAAACAACGGCTTCATTGTAGTCAAAGTAATTTTATCTTTTTTTAACAAAACATAAGCTTCTAAGTTTTTTCAAAATGCCACTGCCAATTTGTGTGCCTACAGTTTTTTTTTTTCACTAACCCAGAATTCTGTTCAGTATTCCTTGTCAGGACTTTCAACAATTATATAGGAACTGGAACAGGTCTTATGATATTCTTCTTTGTCATTTAAACCTTCTATGCACAGAGAATCAGATTAAATCATCACTCAGTTACTTCTGGGATTATTTTTAACAAATCGGCACATACATTTATAAATGTTTATTTCTCAGGTTCTTTCTAAGTTTAAAGCCAATCAAGTTTTTGTTTTAACATTACAATCAGAATTAAAGCTCAGACTGATCATTCTTTAAATGAATTCAGAGAATATATATATATTTTTAAAGTCAGAGCTTCAGAGCCAAACTGTTTACAGCATTTGCTCTCTTCTGTTTCATTATTTCTATCAGGGCTGACCAGGTTACCTAATTTGTCAGTCATATTTCTATCATAAACCAAAAACATATTGAGGCGGCAATCTTACCAACAGCACTTGACTTCTGCTTGATGAAATTGCAAAGTATATTCCAGAATTTCCATATACTGGTCCAATCCAATCAGGGTCATGAAAACTACATTTTAGCTCTTTTGGGGTTGTTCCTGAGGCATCCCAGATCAATCAATACTTTCCCTTTGCATGTATCCCTATATTTTTATAGGTGCACATATGAATTATCACTATTTATTTTTAAACACTAATTTTGGATACTCTTTTCCCTAACCACTGACCTGGCCTATTTCTAAGCTCGGGGCGCCCCTGTCTGTAATGGTGGGTGATCGAGAGTTGGAAGAGCGAGATACGACTAGAACCCCCGTCTAGCGTCTTACATTCTTCTCGGGATTTCCCATACCCCTACTTTGGCTTACCCGGCCGTAAATGCACTGCCCTTTATGGCCTCTCGTGCTTTTTGGCTCTCTGTGCTTGACCCAGCACTGCCTATTTACGGCCCTACGTGTCCCTTGTCCCTCGGTGCTTGACCCAGCACTGCCCTTTACGGGTTCACATGCCTGTTAAGAATGCGTTTTTGTCCCCCCCTGGACTGTGCACACCTAGAAACAAATTTTTACATCTCTCTCTAAGACCTATAGGTGTGCACCTGTTCCCTCTGTAACTGTACACATCTCTAAATATCTTATATCAAGACCTACCGATGTGTACTTGTACCCCTTATACTCACAAGGTTACTTATTTACAGGTATATTGTGACACCAATTTACCTTACTCCATCCTGGAGCTGGTGTCTACCCCCTCACGTCTGAGTGAGTCTATCGTTCCTCCTTCTCTCGACCCCCTCCACTTACAGACAGTTCCTAACCAATAATATTAAATCTAAAATCTTTCCTACCTTGGTTTGATGATTGATCAGGAATGTCACCAAAGAACTATTGCCCGCCGATCCTCCACCATTAACTGTAGGGGAATTTACAGTTAAAACCCAAGGACCAGATATGTCGCAATGAAGACCAGGACTCAGAGATGAGTTCAATTAATAATAATAATTTTACTTGAAGAAAATAGTTTGCAATTTCATCAGCAGAAGTCAGCTTCAACACTCTCGAAGGAGTTCGCAGGCCGCCCCCCAGTACAATACAAAATCAACCACAGTTATACCCTGACAGAGGATACTAATTGCGTCAATACATGAGTCAACAAAATTCTGATTGGTTCCAAAACCTAGATAAAACTCTCCAAAGACGTATATCTGATATGCTGGACACTGGCAGTTGATCGTTTGTCCTGGGACTGTCTGAGCTTCTCCCTGTACAGACAGATACTAACACACATACATAGAGAACTTATCTAAAATTCAAGGCTTTCTAGCACTGGCGAGTGTCTTATCATTACGATTGGATACACACACATAATATGTGGACATTAATCTTGAGGAAAAGAAATACAGCACACATAAGGTTACACATTTCACTCTTGCTATAACTTGATTAATAGTCAAACAAGAAATCATGTAATAAAATAATTAATATCAGTATGAAGGATATGGCAAATCGGCATCCACTCCTTCAATACTGTTGCTCCACACGATTAAAACATCTTACACGAGTTACTGGCACACAAGTGTTGAGAATTACCCTCTCTCTCTTTCTCTGGTGGGACAAATTCGAATCATGTCTTTAGACAAGAAATAACACCTGACAAATATACCGTACATCTGAATCAAGAAGCATGTTCTTTGTAATAACATCAGATACACAGAATTCATACAGTAATCTTGTGACACACCCAGCAGCTTTAGTTTCAAACAAAGGGTGCTTTAAAATATTTTATTGACAAAAAAAAATAAAATACATTGAATACTATAGTTGAAAATACAACATTTTAAATATGCAGTGGTCTAACATTCGAGTATCTGAAATAAAGATAATCATACTGCAATAGAAAATACAATTATTGTGTATAATACGGTAATTTATGTCAAGTGTTGTTACAGTGATTTTTCTGAATTCGGGAGGTTTGACATCAGTTCCTTCAGTAATCTGAAGACAGTTTGGACTCGGCATGTCATGTCAAACCTTTGGGAGGTTTACGTCAACGAACAATCATCCCAAAGCTGACTAGACTCCTACTTGGACTCTTTTTCTTGATCCAGGAGAGCGGATTTGATTCCCAGCTTCTGAAGTTCCTCCACCAGATCTCCGCTCTGATGCATCTGAAGAAGAATATCGCAGCCGCCTACAAACTCCCCGTTGAAGAACACTTGTGGAATCGTCGGCCAGTTGGACAAAGTCTTGATTCCTTTTAGGGAAAATTAAAGTCACATGTCAGTGGTGTTATTTAACATGACTGTTTCCTTCTCTTTTTAATTCCACTTAAGCACGTCAGAGTCTAGGCTATACTGTTTGGAAACTAACCTCAGTCATGCAGGGTTAACACCTCTTTCTTTCTGCTGCACAGGACTGATAAAGGCAATCAGAGCCGGCAGGACTGGACAGCTGGTGCCGTTAACCTACTACTGCTGTTCTGACCAAACTAACACATTTCAAAGTTACACTGAGTCTCACTCTACGTATAGAAACTGTGGAAGGCCATTTCTGCTACAGTTAAGTTAAAAATCAGTAAATCAGAAACATCTCATAGTAACGAGAACATCTTTAATAATAATAATGAGAAACATTCTCATAAACTTAGTTTCTCAATTGTAACAATTCAATTGTAGGTCAATATTATGAGGAAAAAATATCAAGAGAAACTGTCAATTTATTGCCTTATTGATATCTTGCAATAATGGGAAACTTGCTTATTATAATGACTTTACATCTCAAAAATCAGAAACTTACTCATAATAACGGTTTCAAATTATTGTTAAATTATCGTTCAGTCATTACTATGATAAAACTTGTAATAATAACAAAACAGTATTACAATTAATAACTCAAAATTCTATGTTTCATTTTCTCATAACAATTACTAAAGGATATTATTTCTCGCAATATTATTATTTACAATTTGCATATTATAGCAAAAATTTACATATTATTATTAAAAAAACTCTTTATTCCTTATAAAGAGAAAGTTTCTGATTATCTATTTAGTCACCTTTATGAGATATTAATGAGAAACTAAGCTGTCCTTTTACAAAAGTATAGTTACAATGAGAAACATTGTGTGTGTGTGTGTGTGTGTGTGTGTGTACTGTATACACACACACACACACACACACACACACAGGTGTGGAGAAAGTTACTTTTAAAAGTAATGCATTACAATATTGCCTTACTCCATAAAAAAGTAAGTATTTAGATTACTTATTTACTTTTTATGGAAAGTAATGCCTTATGTTACTTTTACATTACTTTTTAAATCTGGATAGGGCTTGCTTTTTTGTTTTTAAAATAACATTTTTTGCCAAATTTAAAAGCCCTTTCACGCCAAAAGTAAAATGAATACACCTCTGGCTGAAGGGCAAGTAAATTTACATCCGTATAGTAGAATGCAGAAGAAGAAATTAAAACACACCTCAGCAATAATAATAATAATAATAATAATAATAACAATAATAATAATAATAATAATAATAAGACATGTTTGTCTAGAGTAATTTTTCTTCTTTGTATGGTTGAACTAGATCATCGAAGGTCAGAAGCAAAGACATTGGTTTATAGAAAGGGATTAAATGCATACAAGATATTTGTGTTGTTTTACATTTAATCATGGCCGGCTTACATCATATTCTGAATTGCATTATTTTTTATTGATTTTGAGGAATACTGAATCCGTGTTTATATTTTATTTTTTTGTGAGTGAGATGAATTAATGGATATTAATATTTATTTTAGAACTACAGTAACCGATTTCTACCAACATGGGGACAGGAGAGCTGTCAATCAATAAATAGTAACTTGCTACTTATTTTAAAAAGTTACTTGAAAAAGGTAATCTGATTACGTAACTAGCATTAATGTAATGCATTACCCCCAACAGTGTGTGTGTGTGTGTGTATATACAACTTTTAACTCATAATTGTTAGTTTTGCCGTTTTTTTTTCTTTTTCCTATAGGTTACAACATTATGAGAATTATGACAAAGGTTATCGTCATTATGAGATACTGTCATTCAAACCAGTATACAACTCCAGTTGGGTAAAAACTCAAAACCCTTCATGACACCATCACCAGGCACTGACCTTCTCTGATATCCTGATCATCCAGCACGTTATAAGCAGCATATCTGTCGACCCCGTGCATTCTCAGGATCTGGACGACGGCGTTGCTGAAGCCGCACATGGGCTGCGCAGGGGTCCCTTTAATGAAGACCACCACTTTGTCCTTCTTCACCATCTCCTCCAGGGTCTTCTGGGCCGCTGAAGAGGAGCACATGAGGCGAGCCCTACCAGACAGCAGCTCTACGTTATTCTGCGCGGTTCTGTACGCGCCCGATCGAAGACACCGTGCTGCCATTATCATAATGCTGTTCATAGTGCAAGTCTGAAAGGTTTGGTAGAGATTAAAACAGGTTTAAATACGTTTGACACTTCTCTTAACAAGCGCCACACAGCCCGCCGAAGTAACTCTCTGGACACAAGTTCCGCCCCTTCGAGTATAAACACTGAAGGATGGAAACTATTGGGTCTCGTTTTTGTCCTCCTCTCTGATTGGTTAAATACTCAGTCAGTCATGATTCTTACACCAGTTACTGTTTATATTGATCTCTAGCAGAGTAGAATATTTTATAAAATGTGTTACATTTATCGCCACTGTAATATAGAAACGTTTGTTGCTTTTTTTTTAAAGATGTAACAAAGAGTACAGAAAAACTCTTTGGAAGTAATTAGTGAAGGTTTTTTCTTCCGGTACATGCTCCTCCGACTCATTTCCGCGAATCGGTTCTTTCACACATTTTATTTCTAAAGATCCGGTTCAAATAAAAGACTCAGTGATTCCTCCTTTTTTTTAAGTTCATCATGTTTCATTGAGTCAGCTCATTAAATACATTATATTTAGCATTTCCAACATTAGTAAAAAAATTAAACTAGGATTTAGTCCGATTCGTGGACGAATCATTGACACCGTTTTATTGAAACGGTTCAACTGAATCCGTTTTTGAATCAAGACGAATGATTCATTCCCGAAACTCTGTTTAAGTGAATGTTTGGATTGGTGAAATCCTTGTGTATTTTGTTACAATTTGTAAGAGGTAAGGCACGTTTAACTACCCGATAATAACAGCGCAGTCTCGAAGCAGTGGCTGGAGACTCAATGAGGCTGCACAGATAAAACCGAAGGAGCAAAAGTCGTGACTTCTCTAGACCTTGAAGTATTACGTGCGATATTCTTTCAACAAGTCATGACCTGTTTCCACGGAGGTGATGGTTTGTTATGTACCGTTACCAATCTCAAAACAGGCAGAGTAAAGCAGTGGCAGTCAGATGTTGTCTGGCAGGAGAAGTGCTCCTTTCAGATACTTTGAATTGCCATAATTAAACTGTGTGTTTTAAACTGAGAAAAGAACGGGGAAACCCCATCTCTGGTCAGTTCAGACTAACATGTTTTCTCTCTCTATTCGTCCCTCCTCACCCCTATCTGTAGTTTTTTCCGGATTCAGTTGGAAGCTTGACTCCACCGTTGCTCACCAGGAGCTCAATAGTGTGTGTGCGTGTGTTACTCTTGACTGATTGCACAATAGAGAGCTTAACTGGAAGATACCATCACTGAATCATCAATAAACTGACTTTAGCTGGAAAAACGACTCTTTGTTATTGTCCTCTTGCATTTTTGACAAACTATTTTCCTGTTTGACACTGTAAAGCTGCTTTGACACAATCAGTGATGTATATATTGCTAATCAAATAAAGGTGACTTGACTTGATACAGGATTCAGACATTTCTGAGGTATCTACATTTAGCCAATGCATTTAATTTAGTTACCAGGGGAAAGTGTGTTACTTAAGTAAAACCAGAACATGGTTATCATCATTGTGGTTTATTATTAGGCTGTGTTTTGCAAAAGAAGTGACTTTGTACAAAAGGTACTGCAGGACTCACGACCAGACAAGAGTGAATTATATATATATATATATATATATATATATATATATATATATATATATATATATATATATATATATATATATATTATCATTTCATGTAAAGGAAAAGTAATAGAAATGTAAAGTGTGAATGTAGAAACTTCTGTAGAAACAGAAGACAAACGTCCTCATTTATTTAACTCTACATGTCTCTTAAAATGAAAGTGAACATGCTTATATATTCTCACCTGCGCTAAACCTGTTATATTGTTCTGAAATGACAGCATGTTACTTACACACTGTAATGTCAGGTAAAGCACACATTGTGTAATGGTGATGAAAGAGATGCATTGTTCTTGTGAGTGATTGATTTTGTGAGTTACTCTGGGCTAAATCATTTTCCCATTCCAAGATTAAACAGGTCACAGGAAGCCTCGAGAAGTTCCCATCCACCTTCAGTCTGCTGTCATTACCTTGTGGCAGAGGCTATTCAGGTCGTAGTTCTCCAGCATCACCTGGAGAGGACATTTTTGATATCAAAAGGCAAAAGGTCATCTCAAAATTTCAAGTACTGCAGTACAGCCATAAAGACTCTGCTTAGCTGGGCACAGAAAAGCATGGCAAAGTAAGTGAATTCAATTTACTGAGCCACAATAAATCAAAATTCAAAAATTTACGTAATGAACTTACATTAATGTAGTTTTTAACCTTTTTTTGTCTGTGGAAGACAAAATTAGACAGTTTACAGAATGTCCTGATTGCTCTTTTACATGAAATTTCAATTGGAGACTTAAGCTTCAAAAAGATGCAAAAGCACAACAAAAGTGTCATAGAAGTGATTGATATGACTCGTGTTTGATATTTTTACAAAGCTACACTGTAAAAAAAAATATATATATACAGTACACCTTCTCATTCAAAGAGTTTTCTTTATTTTCATGACTATGACCTGAACCCAGTCGAGATGGTTTAGGGGTGAGCTGGACCGCAGACAGAAGGCAAAAGGGCCAACAAGTGCTAAGCATCTCTCGGGGAACTCCTTCAAGGCTGTTAGAAGACCATTTCAGGTGACTACCTCTTGAAGCTCATCAAGAGAAAGCCAAGAGTGTGCAAAGCAGTAATCAAAGCAAAAGAAGAACCTAGAATATGACATATTTTCAGTTGTTTCACACTTTTTTGTTATGTCTATTATTCCATATATAATTCCACGTGTTCATTCAACTAAACATTTTGTTGTCACTGTCTCAACTAGTTTGGAAGTTGACTGTAATAGAGTATTTGCCCACTTAACTTAAAAAAACAAGTGAATCCACTTAATAACAATATCACTTATTACTAGATCTTATTGTGAAGACTGTTGCTGACAATCGTTTGCTTACAATCGTTAGCAATCTTGGTGACTTTCAATTCACAATTTTTGGAAATATACTCAATCTACAAATTTGGTAAGTAAATATTTGTATTTATTGATTTAATATGTGTAAAATTACGTATTGTTGTCTAAGAAGAGTATGTATATACACACTGAACAAAGTTATATATGCAACACTTTTGTTTTTGCCCCCTTTTTTCATGAGCTGAACTCAAAGATCTAAGACTTTTTCTATGTACACAAAAGGCCTATTTCTGTCAATTTTTTTTTCACAAATATGTTTAAATATGTGTTAGTGAGCACTTCTCCTTTGCCGAAATAATCCATCCACCTCACAGGTGTGGCATATCAAGATGCTGATTAGACAGCATGATTATTGCACAGGTGTGCCTTAGGCTGGCCACAATAAAAGGCCACTCTAAGGGTCCTTTCACATCTCTAGTTTGATTCATTTGGTCCGAACCAAGGGCAAACAATTAGACATTGTACAATGTCCTTTGGCCTATACCACGATAGTAGCTGAACAAATTCAGAGTTACGATTTGACAAAACCAAACCTCTCCAATCAGGTTTTGTTGGAACCATGATGCTGTTCATCAACTTTCATCAACTCAGGCTTTGATCCTTTGAATTTGTGGAGCATGTGCACATGAATGTGTGACATCACTGGCAAGCACACACAGGGTTGCCAGATTGCACAAATTAAAACACTGGACAGAAAGCGTATCCTTAAAGGAGAAAAGCTCTGTTTTGGGGCTTAAAGCTCTTAAAAAAAAGCTTAGAAGAGCAAGGATAATTTTTTATATAATCCGATTGGATTTGTTTAAAAGAAGAAAGTCATACACACATATGATGGCATGAGGGTGAGTAAAACATGCATTTTTGGGTTAACTAACCCTTTACTCTGGAACATGCAGTGCAACCGACTATTATTTAAAAGGAATACCTCTTTATACCAATATATTTTCAGATCATTATTAAAATAGTGGGATTAGAAAGTTAATATATATATGTTGCACTGGTTTGTCACATTTTATGAAATTCAGAAATCATGTAGAATACCAGTAAAGAAAATAACATGCAACATTTTCCCCCTGTCCGGGGGTGTATTTTCCTCTTATTTCTTTGTGTTCAGCAGAACAAATATATATGTATGTGTATATATATTAAGTGATGGGCCTTTATCGGCGTTAACGTGCTGCGTTAACGTGAGACTCTTATCAGGCGATAAAAAAAAATATATATATCACCGTTAATCTATTCTCATAGTTGGGGTGAGAGCTGGGTCTATACTAAGCAAGCTATGATGACTTTCACCTTGATATTTTATATAACTGACTCTAAAGAAAACTGGTATAACTAGACCAGTTGGGGTTGCCAGTGGGGGGACTAGTTCACCACAGATGTCCGGTAAGAGACATAAAGATGCAGGTTAAGTCTTTGATGCATTTATTTTCTTCACAACAATTCACAAATGTTGCAGACATAACATTGGTGTTTCCATCTGGGTGTGGTCTTTAACAAAAGATATAACAACAAATTAGTATAAACAAATCAATAAAGTAGGTAAATTCATACAAAGAAGGTAGCAATATACACTTAAATGAACAACCTACATAAGAATGTGTGATGACAACCAGTAATTGCATTTAAAATACCTTAAACAATGAATATCAACTAAAATTCAGAAGGGTCAAAGCTATCAAAAGCTGAAGTACATAAATAAACTTACTTGGTTCATCTAACATACGCACACAACGCCAACACTTGAGAAAGCCTCGAGTACATTTGCTTTCACCTACTCATGCAGGCTATTACTACCAAACACTAATCATTGCCACCTGCTGGAAATTGGCGGAGCATAGGGTCTTTACGTTGCTGCTACATCACATTCAAACACTGGCTGATCACCAGAAAAACTTAAAAATAAAAGCTTGTTTACAGCGGGCCTTTTTAACAGCCACCCCCAGATTTCTAAAGAATGTGGAAATCTGTACATTATAAAAAGGCAAGTCAATTTCAATCTGGTATCGCAGGTAGCTGTACAACCTTTGCCACAGGTCGCACATAAGACTTGTCCTTAACTTTCACTTCAAAAGTCCTGATTCTATTGTCAAACCCCGGGAATACTTGAGAGATCTGACCAATGGGCCATAGGGCCCTGGGAAATTGAGGGTCCACAATCATAACAGTAGTTCCCACCTTGATATCGGGTGACTCTCGCTGCGAGTCTGAAGACCAGGCAAATAGAACTTGATAAACCGCTTCCAAAAGTGATCTGCTATAATTTGGCTATGGCGCCAACGACGTCGACTCAACAGTTCACTTTGGGGGTACATCACTTGAGGAAGGGACGAATCAGGCCGCCCCATAAGAAGCGAATTAGGAGTAATAGGATCTGGATCAGAGGCATTGGATGATGTATAACCCAGGGGTTTAGAATTTAGAATCCCTTCAATCTCGATGAGCACAGTTTGAAGGGTTTCCTCTGGTATTGGTTGAGTTCCCAGAGTGACCTGTAGAGCCTGTTTCAGGGAACGAATTTCCCTTTCCCAACACCCACCGAAATGTGGGGCATGAGGCGGGTTGAATCGAAAGATAATTTGCTGACTGGCAAGTTGTTCCTGAAGCTCCGGAACTAGTTCAGCATATGTCTGATGCAACTCCCTTTCCCCTCCTTTAAAATTAGTACCTTGATCACATAAAACCTCAAAAGGTTTCCCACGTCTGGCTATAAATCGTCTGAGGGCCATCAGGAAGGAGTCAGTGTCAATTCTTGGGAGAAGATCAATATACACAGCATGTGTAGTCATGCACTTGAATAGAATACCCCAGCGCTTCTCACTTTTACGTCCAATCTTTATGGAATATGGCCCGAAACAGTCAATGCCAGTCGAATAGAAGGCAGGTTTAAATAGACGTAGTCTGGCAGGAAGTAGGTCTGCCATCCTGGGTATCTGTGGGGTTTTGTGAAACTTCTGACACACTGGACAATCTTTGCGCTGATAACGTTGAATTGCTTCCCTACCCTGAAGAATACAGTATTTCCTACGCATCTCCGCCAGTATTCTCTCAGGACCTGGGTGGAATAGCTTCGTGTCATATTCCTTAATGAGAAGGGTAGTGACTGGATGCCGGGGATCAAGGATAATAGGATGCATCGACTCGGGCTCAATCTCTTCACAGCGGTGAAGACGACCTCCTATCCTTAGGAGTTTGCTTGGAGTGTCAAGTTCGGGGGCGAGGCAAAGCAGTCGACTGTTGGTCTGTAGTGGTTTCCCTGCCGTAAGCTGTGCCATCTCAGAAGGAAAGCTTTCCCCTTGAGCTTGCTGAAGGATAGCCATTTCAGCCTGTTGAAAGTCCTCAGCTGATACATTGATCCCATATTCCCCAAGAGATTCTACTGTTGCAGTCAATAAATCTTGGAAGGTCAGAAATTGGCTTGGATCAGGGATAGACAAACGAAGTACAGTATTAGTCAGACCACAGAATGTAGAGTTTCTCAATTCATCACCAGTTATGGAACAGGATGGCGGTGGAACCGGCCACTGATCAGATGGGAGTTGAAGGTATGTTGGTCCCGTATTCCAACGGCTTTGTGGTCCAAGTTCTGCCAGCCTTTTACCTCGAGTGATGTCATCAGCAGGGTTACTTTCTGAATGCACATAGCGCCATTCCCAGCAGCTGGTAAGGTCCTGAATCTCTGTTATTTATGTACCAACGAAAACCTTGAATTGGCAGGATTCAGATTTAATCCAGGTCAAAATTGTGGTGGAATCAGACCAAAGAAAAACTTGATGAATGGGCAAAGTCAATTCATTTTGCAGGACCTTTGCTAACTGGGCCCCTGTCAGGGCTGCACATAGCTCTAAACGAGGTATTGACAGACGTTTCTTAGGAGCCACTCTTGATCTGGCCACTATGAAGGTGATCTCCACTTCTCCCTTTTGATCTACTGTTCGAAGATAGGCAACAGATCCATAGGCACTCTCGGATGCGTCACAAAAGATATGGATCTCACGCTGGCTTGAAACATCATCCTTTGGTGCACTGCAATAGCATATGGGTAAGACTTTCTTTTGTAGACCACAGAGCTCTCATGCCCATCTGTTCCACTCATTGACTAAGTTCTCAGGTAGTTTAGGATCATCCCAGTCCCTCTTCTTTTCCCATAATCGCTGTACTATTACCTTTGCTCGTGTGGTATATGGGATAATGTAGCCGAGAGGATCATATTGGCTAGCAAGCACTTTATAGATGTTGCGCATGGTAACCTCTTGGCACTCTACAGCACGGAGCTTATAGGACAAGGTATCAGTTTCACAGTTCCACTGAAGTCCAAGCACTGATTCATGGTTGATGGCATTACCCTTTGCAATACATTGCTCAGCACTGTCAGATCTGGATGCCACTGGTAGATGACTAATGGTTGAGGGTGTATTGCTGGCCCATTGCCTGAGTTTGAATCCTCACCCTGCTAAAACACTTTGCAGCTGGTCTACCATGAGCCTTGCTTCATCTACGGAAGGACATCCAGTTGCCAGAGTCTTTCAACTTGTTCATGCAACATAGCAGAGGGTGACCAACTTGTTGTGAACAGACACTGTTGCTCTCTAAGAAGATGCTTTAATGCTTGAACTGGTCCTTGCATTGTCCATCCAAGGAGAGTTCTAATTGCAGCAGGACCCCCTGGTGGACCTAAGCGAACTGGCTCAACTGGGGTAATTAAATGAGGGCAGTCAGATCCGATGAGCAAAACTGGATGAGCAGCTTTAATTTCTTGGAGGGGAAGTCCTTTAAGATGACGGTACCTTTTCCGTAAAGCCTTGACAGGATAACAGTGCACTCCAAGCCCCAACTCCGCTGCAGTGAATGCTCCATTGATCCGATACATCTTGTTTGGCTGGCAGGCTGGTGAAATGTTAAAGGAAACAGCCGCCCCATGCAGGACCTTTAATTCTTGTCTGACAGTACGCAGGGGCAAGTCCTCTGGCTTACCTTCCAGTTTCACCCGGGTTGCTGCAGTATTTAACAAGATGGTTCTTTCGGAGCCATCATCCAGAATGGCATAAGAGGTCATCGATCGATCTCCATTTCTTAGAATCACTTTACATATCTTCAACAGTACCTTACGACTTCCTGGGGGCTTGTCAATGAATAACACCTCATTTGCAGCCTCCCCCAAGACAGGGCTAGTAGATGGATCTTCTCCTTCCACTACTTTCTCCTTGTTCCATATATTAACATCATGAAGAACAAGCAAGTGACGACCATTGCATGTTTTGCAGCGCATTTTAAGGTTACACTCTGATGATCTATGGCCCCGTCCACAGCACCAGCATCGATTGTGCCCCTTAATCCAATTCTGCCTCTGAGACTTGGAAAGTTGAGAGAAATTTACACAGTTATTCAAAGTGTGTTTGTTGTTATCACAATAAGGGCAGTAAGATTTCCTCATGGTGATCTTAGCAGTGACAGCTGAGGAATGTGGTGGTGATGAAGGGTATTTCTCTGTGCTAAGCAGAACCTCTGTGCCCTTGTTGAATGATGTCAACCTCCTTGACCTATCCCTGGGCAAACTGGTTGAGTATCCTCTGCCCGAACGGCTTACATACCTTGTGGAATCTTCTTGCACTTGGATTTCATATTCGAACCACTCTGCTAAGTTAAGGAGGGTTGGAATCTTCACATCTAATGGATAAATAAATCTTCTGAAACTGCTACGCAGATCATGTGGCAACTTACTCAGAAGTCTGGAGACATGCGAGCCACATCTTAATTCCATCATGCCAGGCTTACCTAGTTGTTTCAGCATTCCCACCAAGGATCTCACCCTCAGAGCATACATTCGAAAAGTTTTAATATCTCCAGTGCTGATGCTGGGCCCATCCATCAATTCCACTATGCGCTGTAATGCTAACTGATGTGGCTGGCCATACTGTTTATTGAGAGCATCCATAGTGTTGGTATAAGGATGACGTGAACTACTGTAAGATTCAGCAATTAACTGAGCCTCTTCAACCTTGAGATGTTCTAGCAGGATATGAAATTTAAAGCGTTCTATAGCATCAGCTGGTAGAATGTTTTCTAAAGCAATCTTAAGCCGTGTAAACTCTCTGGGGTTTGGGTAAATCAGGTCAGGAATTGTAGGAGTAGGGCCACGATATACTCTTTCCTGGTCAGTAGTTGGACTCAGAGAGTGGTGGTGCCGTCTCTTGCTCCTAGAAGACAAGCTGTGCCATCTGGAAGAAGATTGTGGAGATCCAGAGCGAACATAACTTCTTACATTCTCGGCTTGAGTTCCTCCACTCTTTCTCCGACAAATTTGTCTAACAATTGCTGGACTGATATTAACATTCTTCTTCCTGGATGAGCTCAGGGACAGATTTCTCATGCCCTCAACAGAAGAGGACAAACTTTCTTGACTGCTAGAACCCCCATAGCTCTCCACACTTTCTGCTGAACTACTATCTTGCGATGCATTGTAAGAGGCTTGGGCATTGTTTGAATTTGCTACAGGTTCAGCTACTCTTGGCTGTCTTGGGGCTGGAACTGGTTTAGGGCGGTCTTGGGCTTCGGACTGACAAGGTACAGAAAAGGTAGACAATGCCTGAGGAGGCTGTGACTGATTCTGCCAACTTAACAATTGTTTCACCTCCGCTTGTAGCTGAGACATCTGAGATGTAAACTTGGCGTTGGCCTGCTTAAGATCATCTCTTTCCTCCTTCAGCTGCTGAGCTGTAGTAATCAGGCCACTTTGTTGTCTCCTTAAATCAGCATTTTCTTCTCTCAAGGTTTCAACCTGCTGATCCCATCGATCTGCTACATACCACTGTTGAGGACTGTGATAGTCACTGTGATGTGCTGCTACATGTGGGGTGTCCATCCTGACATCCTCCTCAGGTGACACAGCACAGGGGGTTTCATGGGAATAGCTAGGTGGTGATAAGGATCTTTGTAGATTGTAGCCAGTCAAGTCATAATCCTGCAAGTGCGCAGGCAGAGATGATTGTCTCCTGGGCCGCTCAACAGGAACATCATCTGATGGATGCATCTCCATAACTGTGGAAAACTCTACCTCCGGCTCGAAGGACCATAAAGAAAACTGGTATAACTAGACCAGTTGGGGTTGCCAGTGGGGGGACTAGTTCACCACAGATGTCCGGTAAGAGACATAAAGATGCAGGTTAAGTCTTTGATGCATTTATTTTCTTCACAACAATTCACAAATGTTGAAGACATTACATTGGTGTTTCCATCTGGGTGTGGTCTTTAACAAAAGATATAACAACAAATTAGTATAAACAAATCAATAAAGTAGGTAAATTCATACAAAGAAGGTAGCAATATACACTACATTAGAATGTGTGATGACAACCAGTAATTGCATTTAAAGTACCTTAAACAATGAATATCAACTAAAATTCAGAAGGGTCACAGCTATCAAAAGCTGAAGTACATAAATAAACTTACTTGGTTCATCTAACATACGCACACAACACCAACACTTGAGAAAGCCTCGAGTACATTTGCTTTCACCTACTCGTGCAGGCTATTTCTACCAAACACTAACACTTGTTTACAGCGGGCCTTTTTAACAGACTCGCTGAGGACAGCCTAAATAGATGCTCAGGACAGTTGACGGGCCACTGCTGTGCATCGTCACGAAAGCTTATCTTTTTCACGTCTTTTTAAGCCGTACCGCTTGTCGATTTAAACATTAAAGCATCCAAACACAAGACGCGAAAAGGCTGGTCACTCGCGCTGTGTTCGGTGGGGAGAGAGAGAGCCGCTTATCACGGACAGCGACACTGAACCGAGCTCTCTTCCGCGAAGTTCACCTCGAAGTTCCTCCTGCACCCGAACGAACAAATGCAAATCGCAGTTTGAACAAACAAAAAGATGTGAAAGAGCCCAATTCAGTACTAGCGGTATTCTGGTGTTCAGGACTCACGTAAAGAAAGGCATCTCAAAACACTTGAATATTGAATATGTCAAAATATACACCTTGGAAATTATGCTCGAAAAAACTGTCAGTTATTTCTTAAGTGAAAGTAAACAGTTAAGGAAAAAATGAGATGTGTATTATATTGGATGCGTTCATCGTCTCTTAAAGTGACCGCGCCTAATTTAGCTACTGGCTGCTGTAATGTTAATCCAAGAAAATGAAAATCACTCAGTGCTCTTGACTGAATTACTAAATTTTAAAAGAAAACCAAAAATTATTCAGACACCAGATATATTTTTAATATATATATATATATATATATATATATATATATATATATATATATATATATATATATATATATATATATATATAGCAAAACTGTAATAATGTGAGAAATGTTGAAGGTGTCTGAATAAATGTAGGTTTGATTGTATATTTCATTTTTACATTGAAGACTATCCAGTGCTATTTTACATTTAATTATTTGGTTTCTGTACCTTGACACCTACAAACTTGAAAAAAAAAAAAAAAAAAACGTAAACATTGTGCAAATAGCACAAATAAATACAAATGAACCAACATACAAATTAAACAATTTCAAACAGGGCCCACTGGTACAACCTTCACCAGGGCCCCGCTGACCCTAGCTACGGCCCTGATCACGCCTGTTTCACACATACAGCTACAGCCCTGCTCACGCCTGTTTCACACATACTCCGTCTGCAGTGTGTATGCAGTCCGTTTGCGTTACGTATGTTCTAATGCACCATCTAGCTTGATAAACCCCTTCTCAAAGACTTACTGTTTGTCAGTTTTATTTGGGTAACACATATTCTGAATGCCGTCGGCAGAACTGAATGAGCCATTTTAATCTAGATTAATCTAGATTCATTTCAAGATCACAGTGAGATTAATCTAGATTAAAAAAAATCTTATATATATATATATATATATATATATATATATATATACGTTTTTAAAAGTATAATACAGGAAGTTATTTTGAATGTTTGTAACATTTTTCTAAATATCTTCTACTTGAGGGTGAATGAAAATCTTAATTTATTGGTAGCTGTCCGTTTAACAAAACAAACACCTTTAATACAACTTTAAATGTAAAAACACATGAGCGGGCCCAGAATTTTACTGCAGAACATATAGTGCATATAGGAACATATTCCTTCCCAAGGAATAACCAACATTGCTCTCATTGGACATCCTTTTATCACTGACATCTCCCACATCCCAAAGGTTTTTGGACTCCTAATGGGTCTGTATGCAGTGGACATCCACCGCCTCAAGCGCATGAAATACACCATTGAGGCTCTGCAAAAACTTGTGAAGAACAGCTGCTCCCACCATGTGCTCGGCGCAGCGGCAGGAATTGTAGGTGAAGGGGAGTGAATGTACATCGCTCTCTCCACCCTCAACACAACGACCGAGGTGTCCTTGAGCAAGGTACCGAACCCGCAACTGCACCCTGGGAGCCGCAACATAAATGGTTGTCCACTGCTCCGGGTATGTGTTCGCGGTGTACGCGTGTTCACGGTGTGTGTGTGTGTGCACTTTGGATGGGTTAAATGCAGGGCACCAATTCCGAGTATTGGTCACCATACTTAGCTATAAACAGCATGCTCTTTCATAAAAAGTGGTTTTTTTTTTAATGAACTTTAGATTATTTTGAGCCTTTCGCTACATTTTAGAATGCACATTAAAGTTTTATGACTTGGAATATGCATGTTATCATGAAAACAAATGTTGTTTCACGTCTCACTTTCCTATACAGTAATGTACACATTTTCTTTCAAATTGACAAGTGCTTTTGCTTTCCTTTTTCTGTTTTGTTATTTTATGACCACTAAATAGCATTAAGATGGGGGAGAGTTTGGAAACTTTCAAGATCTTTCTGAAGTTGACACTTATGTGTGGTCATGTTGTACTATGAAATTTAGAATCTGACGGTTCAGATGTTTGTGCTTCCATGTGCATTCTGTTCATATTTTATTATACAGAAGTACAGTTCACTCATTTTTTGTTATTAAATGTGATTGTTTTTGCCTTATACATATACTGTAATATCTTGGTTTCTCATTTTGACCAATTACTTGCACTATGGTTGGGGGAGTGCATGTAAAGGGTCGATATGCATTGTTTAACCTTTTGATTTTCATATTGCGGTATGGAATAAATAATAATCCCTGTGGTTTTGATCTGAGGAATGGAAGTGTTGGTTCAGATCTTTAAGTGTGTTTATTATTATTATTATTATATTTTTTTTTAATTGTCAGCATATTGCTTGTTCAATTTAAATGTGAATGAATGTGTTGCCTCTATCATTAAATAAATGAAATTTATATATATAAAAAAAAATCACAGTTGACACAACATGATTTAAATTTACTGGAAATAATAGTCCCAAGTCAATTTAAACAAAATTGTTAGCTGAACTAATTCCACTCTAATGGGAAGTTGTTTCAACAAGAAATGCGTTGTCAAGATAACTTAACATTTTTTGGCAGCAGGTAACAAATTATTTTTAGTTGACTCCTCAAATAATGTTTTACAGTGTAAATGAAGATCATGAAAAGTGAGTTGAACTCAGGAACAGAATCAGTATGATCTCTCATGTAAGGTGGATGTCTTAGTTGGATGTTGAGATGTTCAGTAAATATAACACATTTTGGTCTGTTAGCTATCAGAAACCTTTGCATGGGCCACTTTTATGATATTTGTATAGTATTTTTATTATTATTATTATTATTATTATTTATTTATTTTTTTGTCTCTGTTCAATTTAATTTCATGGAAAACAAAAATTGACTTCCACAGAAGCACGACCATGATTTTGGTTTGGAACAAACTGTTTTAGGGTAATCTCTGAATTCCATGATTAATTTCGCCTTTTACTTTACCTTCAGATATGGGGAAGAAATTCATGATTTTGGTATAAGCTGTAGGAGTGGATTGGCATTTCTTGGCTCTGGTTAAATTCTTCTGCCCTCAGTTTGTGAACATGGGGAAAGCTTTGTCTTCTGAGCCCAGACTAAATATGGAGACAGCCTACACAGCAGCAAATGAGTGGCTGGGGATTCCTCCACTGCTGGATCCAGATGGTAACACACAAACAAACCATTCACTTTCTTTGAAGAATAGATGTGTATTGTTTGTGCCTTCTAGGGGAATGCACTTAATTGCTGTATGACCTGCTTTCACACTTCAGAAATAAACATGTAATGAAAACACATGAGTTCTGCAGTAAAATTCTGGGCCCGCTCATTTCTTTATTTCTGAAGACATTTACCAGTCATATTTCCTGAGAATCTGATGGCAAATTGTTGTGTTGCTTTTTAGCTTTGTAACCGTGATAACAAAAAAAAAGGCAGAATTGAGTTAGGCTGGAATTCATAATCGAGTGACACTGGACCCCAGCTATAACATTAAGCATTTATGAATGATAATTTGATGTTTTGTTTATTTATTTATTATTTATTTTTGTACACTAGATCTTGCAGTGCATTAACCAGATGAGCAGTCTGTCATCACTTATGTAGCCCGGTTTCTTGAATGTTGTCCAGGCCATAATGAGGTGGGGATATATTTATTTCTTGAAAATGAACACACACACACACAGACAATTTCAAAAGGACAGTGCATCAACAGATTCTTCTCTAGGCACACCAAATTTCATTGAAAGATGAGGCAGATGTGGACTGATTCAGTTAGGTGCGTGTTATATATAATATCTCTGCTGAAGCTTTGAGAGGACTTCATAACTCTTCTGAGACCAGCCAAGATGAACAAACCTACTATACTGGAGACCAAGAGCTCAGCTCAGAGTCAGAGTCTGCCTGTCCTTCAGACAACCCTGTGAGTTTAGCTGCTCTGTCTGAACATTTCGTCACCATGAAGAGTTCCAGCTGGTCAAATGGGCAATCCCTGTCAGAATCCACTTGGAGGCAGTGTTGTGACTCTTTAGCATGGAAGAAAGGCTCGATGGGAAGCCTGGAGGACATTGGTAACTTTTCAGAGGTTTCAAAACATGCTGTTTATGTTATGTAAGTGCTGGGATCAGATGAAGAGGACAGATATAACTACATATAAGTGCTGAAACATGAAAATAAACTACAGTCAAATGTCGGCCTTGAATTAAATACAATTATGGATGCAAAGGGAATAGAGTTTGCCAGTAATTTTTTTGTGAGACAAAGAGGCAGTTAAAGCACACAAATGTATTGATTAGGTCAGGTGATGATAAAAGTGCAGACATCCATGTGTCCCAAAGGGACTGTGCATTAGAACTCTCACATACTCTTTGCAGATGAAACAGTCTGGTAAATATATAGCTGTATTATATAGTGATGAACATTTGGTCTTGGGCTGTTCATTTAAAACGAAGGACAGTATTTAGGGTTGAACTTTATTTTACAGTACGTGTACTAACATGTACTTATAGTGTACTTACAGTGTATTTATCTAAGAATGTTATGGTAATACAAGGTAACTACATGGGGTAGGGTTAGGTTTAGGGGTAGGTTCAGGGTTAGTACTTAGTTATTACATAGTTATTGTAATTACTATAATAAGTACATAGTATGTACATAAGGAACAGGACTGTAAAATAAAGTGCTACCGTATTTACTCAGATGCACTGAATCTGACTCACATTGATGGTGTTGATGATGCATTTGTGCCTCCAGTGGAAAAATGGTCTAGATAAGGATCAAATCGGAGAGGACCTTTTCCCCTGTGCAATGTAGGATGGTCTATCAGATAATGACTGATATGAGCAAAACAGTGTTTTGAATTGAAGAGTTTTAGATAGAATAACTGGAGAGCCGACAGTTTCACATACAAAGAGGTATGGATTATATACTACATACATGTTATTTCATTGTTTAGTTGAAAGTAGTTATGAAACAAGCTATGGTCATTGGAAATGCATGCCTCTACCTACATTTTTGCAAAGCTCCAAAAAATTTACATGCATTACACATTCAGTTTCCACGTGTAATGAACATTAGGGGCAGTAAAACAGCAACCACTTTTAGGATTTAAAATAAAATAATAATCATGGGTGCAGATTTTTGATTAATAAAGACTTATTTTTGTGCAGTTCCTTACACAATGCTTTGATATGAACTATTGCATAATATGTAAAGTACTACATTTTAATAGTTGAATGATTGCTTCTTGTGTGTTTTAGGAAGGGGGGTCTGGACCTTACTAGTTGACCTAAAGAGGTGAAAGAGCTACACGTGCTTCTGTTCCTCTGGATGATCGCCAACTGCATCCTTATGTGTCCTCACTTGGATTTTCTCAGTCTATTAAACCCTATATAGCAATATATTACACATTTTAAACCATTTTAAGATTCTTTTAGACATAATGGCTGAAAAAAATACAACATCTAGTAGCATAATTTATTGTCAAATGTGGTGTGCTCTGTGTGACTTGACAATGACACACAGAAAGTTTGGTGTCAATTTGCCAAAGCATTGCAGAGATACAGCCTCAAGTGTCATTTTGGCATCATGCCTCAAATTCGTTGCTGTGGTATGCGAAAACGGTTTTGTCTATTGACACAAAATCCAGAACTTTGTGTCAGCAAGGTCTGACGATTCCATGATTTGATTTTGGTCAATAATCAATAATATTTATTGAGTGCTGCAGAAATTAATCCTAAAACCCAGAAATGGGTTTTTATGTATATATGTATTTGCTGCTGTACCTTTAATAAATCTAGCATACACAACTGTCCTTGCATGTGCCACGAGAAACAAGGTTTAGTAGTAGTTTACAGTAGTTGGTGTTCCCTCATCCTTCAATAACAAATTGCAAATCTTGCTTTACATCATAAAAGGTTCACAAAACAATATGTAATCAAATATGCATAAACAAGGTCTGTTCCAAAAATCAGTGAGCTCCCCCTCTTCCTAAATAGGCAGCTGCCTTCTAAGGTAGTAATATCCTAAAATAAGGAATTGGAATATAACCGACAGATTAAACATCTATAGAAAAGCAGCTGTGCACAACACAAACAGCTCTCCACTCACAAGTGATTCCAACAGAGTTAGCATGTTGCTAAGCTAAATACAAAATGTGGAGCTTTCTTCTTATATTCATAAAAATGCATAGTACACATATTGAGCAAAACAATCATTAATTATTTTATTATTAATGAAATATGTTTTCATCAATGGTTTGTGGTACTGAATTAATTTTATTAACAATCAAAATTTATCTTTGTCCATCCAGATGGAGGATGGAGAGTTTTTATTTATTTATTTATTTTATTTATTTTTTACATTAAGGTCATAGCAATGGTTTCTGGGATTATTTTTCAATATCAGAATCACATACATGCACATGATAACTTATTACTTAAATGTGAGACACTTTTTCTTTTCTTTACAATTTCTTTTTCTTTTTTTTGATCCAGAAACAGTACAATTTTGGCAAACGTTTGCCATAACATAATTGTTATGACATAACATAATATATAACTTCATATGCCAGCTAGCATCTTCTTGTGATGTTTAGGATTAATAATATATATTTGCTTTCTATTACCTCATTGTAACTTATTCATAGATCGTTATTTTGGCAAGTGAAATTGGACTTTTCATGATATGACCACTTTTTGATGACATAAATTTGCCTGAATCTATGCACTAATACTGAGCCTAAAGAGAGACTATCCGAGCAATCAAACAGTGTGTGTGGATCTGGGGGCGATAGAACAAGCCAAACTGTTCAAATATGTACGACTAAGCATGGACTGGGTGAGATTTGAGCTCTCTCGACAGCAAAGCCAACAATTTCTGAGAATGTGTTTGTTTGCTGTCAAGGTCAGGGCCACTAATCAATGTCAGTCTCTTTCAACATTTCCCTTGGAAAACGATCCGAAGAGGAGTTTGGACAGTTACGTATACCCTTAGCTGTGGTTTCTGTGCAGCAGTGAGCTATCAAGAGATTAAAAATAGTTTTATTTTGCTGGTGCATACATGCACCTTCCTGACCATCTATAACCTACAGAAGACTCTTACAAAACAAACCTCGCTCATTATTATCTTAAGCGTAATGCTGATTGCAAGTGCAGTTGTGAACCAGGAACCTCCCAGAAAGCTGGAGGCACCGCAAAGGGTCAGTTAGAGGGCAGGCCGAGCTACTTAACATTGTATTGCAACCTAGGCTCATTGGAAATATGTCCCAGTGGCAACATTTCAATAAAAAAATAAAATATAATAAATAATATATATATAGGTCTATTTCTAGGCCATTTATAAAATAAGAAAATTGATTACATTACAACTTTTTTTTCAGCTGAAGCACAAGATTCTCTTTGGACCATTCACAATCAGGTTACAAGCATCAGGTGTTCACTTCCATCCGACTTGGGGGACAGAGACATCTGCATTGTACAGTAAAGTTTGACAGATGTTGACTAGAGAAACGGTTAGTGAAATACAGTGATTACACATCACAAAAGTCTTGAAAACAAGAAAAACAAGACTGAAAAAGACCTCATACGGCCTTTGTAAATTCCACTGCCTTAAAAGTGAAACATATAAAATACTAGTAAATCCATAAATTCTCAGTGAGTGTGTTATGCTGAAAGAAAGAAAGAAAGAAACTTTCTAGAACCAGTGGTGTCAGACATTTAGACCCCACTGTGTATTTCAATCTAATCCAGTACAGAAGGAGCTGTCTTAAGTCAGACATTCTGTTTGTGGCCAATTGCATCTCTGTAAACAACAAGCTCAAGAAGCTTCATTTTGAATTCAACTGTTGTAAACATGCCAATAAAATGGAGAGAAGGTGACATTGTGCATTGTCTAAAACATTGATTTCCCTTCTCCCTTTGACAGTTTTGCAGGGATCCGACTCCCATAGTTTGCTTTGAAAAAAAAAAAAAAAAAACAAACAAACAAAAAAAAACATATACTTTAGAGTATACTTGTTTGATAAGTATGTTGTTCACTATATGTTCTCCAGGTAAGCCAGCTGTACCCCTCGAAGGAGAATGATCGGTGTTGTCTCATGTGAGGGCATTCATTTTAAGCACCCTTCTCTAACAGTACAGTATATCATAGGTTGAGTGATGGTGTCTCTCACATAGAGTGGATGAAACCCGATTTAAAAGAAAGGGGAAATCCAATGCTATCTTTGAGATTTTTTATTGAATATGATGAAGTTAGAGGTTTTGAAGGCAAAAATTATTCATACTACAAAAAGAGTTTCCAACACAGCAACATTTTGTTATTTACATTAAACAATGTAAAAAAAGAAAAAAGGTAAGACTTCTTATTTTTGATCATCATCATCAGGAAGAAAGAAAGAAAGAAAGAAAGAAAGAAAGAAAGAAAGAAAGAAAGAAAGAAAGAAAGAAAAAGATTAAGATGTGAAGACCTTTTTGATCAACCGTTTGAGTAGACAGTCATATCAATAAAATGGTAATTGACAAGTTTCTTTTTTTTTAAATCTAAATCCCATCAACCAGCAGACATGCACACACACACAATTTAGGTATTGGAAACCTGTGACACTGAAGTCCAAAACTTGGTTGCATCACTGAATGTAGAGCAACAGCTAATCACTAGCGATTATGTTCACAGAACGGGGGTGGAAACGGGTAAATATTTAAAGATTTACTCAACTGATATCTGAAGGACTATAAATTGACTCCATTCCATCCGAGCAGTCTCCCGTCAAGAGGACTTTGATGGTAAGTGACAGTAATTGTTTCTCCAGAAGTGCCGTGATTGAACTGAATTACTGTAGAACCAGAAAAAGTGAAATTGCTACTGTGTGTAATGCAAAATCTAAGATTTGTGTCACACATTTCAAGATCTGTTTGTGAAACTCTGTACCCTCTGGTCATAAAACACAGGTGAAAAAATGTGGGGAAAGATTTATTACAGTGTGTTCGCTGCCCTGCTGGTAGCAATGGCCTGGGCTGCACCCCACGATGACCATGACCACGAAGGCCACACAGCTGATCACTACCACCATCTCCACCACGGGAAGGATGAAGCCCACCCACACCATGATGGGGAGCATGGCTGCTCTCTGCTTGCTCAACACAACGCTGACTTCGCCTTCTCCCTCTACAAGAAACTTGCATTACATCCTGATGCCGAGGGCAAGAATATTTTCTTCTCCCCAGTCAGTATCTCAATGGCTTTGAGCATGCTTGCTGTAGGTGCCAAGGGCAGCACGCTTTCACAGATATACAGCAGTTTGGGTTACAGTGAGTTGCAGGCTTCACAGGTCAATGAGGGTTATGAACACTTGATTCACATGCTGGGCCACAGTCAAGAAGCTATGCAGCTGGAGACAGGCGCTGGTGTGGCCGTCAGAGAAGACTTCAAAGTGGTTGACCAGTTCCTGAAGGACGTTCAGCACTACTATAAGAGCGAAGCCTTCAAGGTTGACTTCTCCAAGCCTGAAATTGCTGCAGAAGAGATTAACAAGTTCATCGCCAAGAAAACCCATGACAAGATAACCAATATGGTGAAGGACCTGGACGCCAATACAGTGATGATGCTGATCAACTATATGTACTTTAGAGGTAAAAAAACCCCCACCTTATCTTTCATTTAATGATATTCATGAAATGAATCTTGGTTTGATGTTGGTCGATGCTGACCTGAAGTTCTTCCAATTTGTCCTGATAGGGAAGTGGGATAAACCATTTGATGCACAACTGACCCACAAAGCTGACTTCAAAGTGGACAAGGACACCACCGTGCAAGTTGATATGATGAAAAGAACCGGTCGCTATGAAATCTATCAAGACCCTGTCAACCAAACTACTGTCATGATGGTGCCCTACAAAGGCAATACCTCCATGATGATTGTTCTTCCTGAGGAAGAGAAGATGAAGGAGGTTGAAGAATCCATCAGCAGACACCATCTTAAGAGCTGGCATGATAAACTCTTCAGAAGGTAGTAAACTATTTAAATCCATGTATTGGTTGACCTCTGACCACCTTGAAAATGACCCATACAACATAGTATCTGTCATACAACATTTGACTTTTCTGCCCTGCAGCTCTGTTGACCTGTTTATGCCCAAGTTCTCAATCTCTGCAACTTCCGAACTGAAAGGCATTCTGCAGGACATGGGAGTGACTGATGCATTCAGTGACGCAGCAGATCTTTCTGGGATGACAGAAGAGGTCAAAGTCAAGGTGTCACGGGTACGTGTACTTGTTAACTTGTGTAGCACCACTGATGGTTGCTAGACCTTAAGATTCAGAAAAAACTCTACTAAGTGATGTTAACCTTTTGGGCCCAATCTCCAGGTTGTCCATAAGGCAGTCCTCAGCGTGGATGAGAAGGGCACAGAGGCAGCGGCTGCAACCACAATAGAAATCATGCCTATGTCCCTGCCAGACTCTGTGATACTCAACCGACCTTTCTTGGTACTGATTGTAGAGGACACCACCAAGAGCATCCTCTTCATGGGCAAGATCACCAATCCAACAGTGTGAGGTCCAACTCCAAAAAGAACTTGCTGGCAGTCTGTATAAGGCTACTAATCATTATGTAGATCTCCTCATTGTAAACTGCAATAAACTGGTTTGATTGAACTCTTATAGCAAGAGTTTGAGTGTATCAGTGGTGGTAGTGACTTCTGTAACGCTTTCTGTTGTTGTCTCAGTGCTACTCCTCAGTAGTTATGCAAATTAATGACAGACATTTTGGTTTGCAAAACTGATCTTTTCCTGAAAGGCTTCATCTAGTCCCTGGAGCACAGTTGAGAGATACTGGACTTCACAGAATGCTCAGAAGGCAGTATGTCGTGATTGGGGTCTAGAACCCTAAGTAAATTATAGAAAGAATGATGCAAAATCCTAAAACTTTATTTCTAGTTTTTGGTTCCCAGATTTTCAAAGTGGTCTCAAACATTGGACTCAACATTGGACTCAACACTCAACATTGGAGTTCAAATGCATTGAGATAAAACAACACCATATAAATATATATGATTTTTTGAATCTCAAACCTTAAAAAAAAAAAAAAAATGCATAAATAGATATAATAATCCAAATTTTTAAACTTCACAAAAAAATAAAAACCAGAAGGCTGGCAGCAATTTATGTTTGTCTCCAAATAAGCTACTCTAAGGGTTTTAGGTTGCACAACAGAGGAAAGGATGATATAACCTCTGGTTCATTCCCCTCTCTGGCCTTTAACCTTATGATAGAGCCACTGCTCCAGGATAGTGTGCTCAATCAATAACACGTCCTCCATAAATCCCACACATCAGGCTGAGGCACGTGTGTTTCTTCTAAGATATCAAAAGTGCAAATAAATTAACATGCAAATAAAATGAAACCCTTCATGAGATATACAGTCAGGAAATAGATCACATCAGGATGATTCCCATTCCAAGATAACACTGGCAAATGCTCTGGATCATATGGCAGTTTCTCACATGTTTCTGCTCAATCCTGATATCATCATGTGCTTGTGACTTCTTTCAAGGGCAGAATCATGACTGGTAGGTGTGGATAAGGCTTTTTTTCTGTTCAGCAGAAAATAAGACACTTTGAAGAATGTGGGTAATCAAACAGTTGATGGCCCCCATTGACTTCTATAGTAAAGGGGAAAATAATACTATGGAACATGGGCCATCAACTTTTCAGTTTTCCACATTCTTCAAAATATCTGTTTTTGTGAGTACAGTGAAGACGCAGGCCTGGAGGCCCAACTTTACACTCAGACATGCACGCTCAGAGCAGCACTTCCAGAACTATCGTTTTTTTTTTTTTTTTTTCAGAAAGTGCCTCCTGCTGTTTGGATGAACATTTGTTTTGTAGCATTAACATAATAATTCGTCCCCTTGGAATTATATCTCACAATTTTGTCAAAATTTAGTTATTCCAATATTATTATTCTGTGACAACGGAATTTTACAGCTTGCTTTTATTTTCTGTGTTATTATACCATTCTGGGATACTTAACATGTTTTCTAGCAAAATAAAGAAAACGTTAAAGTAGAAAAGTTAAAATAAAATGTATAATATATAATAAAATTATTATATTTTAGAACTATGTAGGTCTACTGTACATATTACTGTATTAACTACTATTATTATAAACTAATGTTACTACTACATTCACTATTAGTAGTAGTAGTATGTGTAAGAAAAATAATATTGCATGTTCTTTTTTTATTGTAGACTACTTTACAAATTTCAAAAACAAAGTGCTACCACAGACAATAAAATCTGTGTAAGAATTATTAATAAGTTCTGTAATAATTACAAATAAGATCTTTAGAGTAAAACATGGCCTTGAGTTTATTTTTATCATAATATCAAGTAATCTGCGTAGAATTGACAATATGAGCTCTGTTGTCACGCCCCTGGACTCATCAGGTTGTGTTTTCCCTCCATGGGTTCCATGTCCCATGTTAATTGTTTCATTCCTAGCACCTGTGTTGTCCCAATCATCCTGTCTTTATAAGCCTTGTCCTTTCATTTTTGTTTTTTTCGATTCTACCAGTTCCATATGTGTGTCTTCCTTCTGTTCTCCCTGTTGGATTTATTCCTGTTTAGGATTAATAAAGACTATTTTGATTATCGTCGGCTCCGTGTTCCTTTCGACACAGTAGTGTGACAGAAGACCCCAGTTTATTCCATTTGTCTACCCTCCATTTGTTTTCCGGATTTCCTCAGTCTTTTATTTCTGTTGTGTGCCCTTATGGATCCCTTCTTCGCCCAAATTTATCTGCCTCCTGCTGGAGCAGGGGGGAAATTAGCTAGAGGGTCATACCAGTTTCTGGCTGTGGCTAGGGTGACCACCTGCTAATAAGCCCAATGGGGGAAAAGGGGTATGTTTCTGAGGGACAATGTGGGACACCTTGCGCGGCGGTGCCCCCATCCCATGGGCAGACTCACTGATAGTGGTTTAATGCCCTATTCCCCTAAACATGTGTAATTGCTGATGTATGCTCATGACAGAATTGACAGATGCACTTCCACTTACGATTTACTTTAGCCATTTTATTTATTTTTCATTACAATTTATTCACTTTAAATAAATTATAATATAAAATTATAGGATTAAAATTAATTGTAGTTGCTCAACACCACAGGAACAGTTAAAAAAAAAAAAAGTCTAACATCACAACTCAAGGGAAGGGAATTCACTCATTCACTAATCCCTATATAGTGTATGGCAGTTGAGTTCACTATATCAGGAAGGAGTGAACAAATAAATAAGTGAACGGATTCGGACAGTGACGTACAGCCTACACTGCGCGTGAGACTTGGAGCTGTTGCAAAAACATTGCCATGTGTACTTTTATACTACATGTACCTAATTTTAGAAAAGAATACTAATAGCAATAATACTCAAAATGACTTTATATTGCAGTTATACATACCACCCACGTCAGCTTTGTGGTTTCATCGATGGTATATAATAAATAAATAAAATGTTTAATGTTTTTATTTTCATAATCATTAAATGCTATTAAGATAACGTACTGAGAACAAAAATAAGCACATAAACGTTCATAATTATGTATTTATTACTTTTAGTATCTTGACACTTGCTAAAGCAGCATTTTGAGCTCAGATAAGATGGTTGTTGAGCGTCCTCAGACCACCGTTAATTTTACATCGGAATACACTACCTGTTATTAACGGAAAAATGTAAATTATCCACCAAATTATAATCATTTTTGTAAGTTAACAACGATGCCACCTCAGTAAATTAGTCAAATATTAAACTGAGTTATTGCCTACATAACATATTTTAATATAAACAATGTAAGAAAAATGTTAAAACAGAAATAATAAAGATGTAAACTTCATCTCTAATTCAAACTCGCTCGCTCTCAACCAACTTTTTTTGAGCAAGCATTGATTATGCGTGACACAGTCTCATTTTGTGGGACGCATGAATTGGGCTTCAAACGCTGTGCGCGCACGCGCTACGTGGGACGGTTGGTCACCCTAGCTGTGGCCCATCTCACCACCTATCTGGACGACACGCTCTTCACGTTCTATGACGCCAGCCTCAACACCGCGTGCAAAGTGCCATCATCCGAAGATGGCCCTCGAGGGGTATTCGCCGCAATTGTGGAGTGGACACTGGCGAAAAATGGAGCTTGTCCCCTTGGATCCACCCTTGTCCCCCGGATCCTCGGTATCCCCCTGGCTCGTTGGCTCTCCATCTTCGCCTTAGACCTATCTTTCATGGCTCCTCCCACCGTCGGCTCCATCATGGCCCGTAATTATGGCTGTGGCCTGGGTCCAGCTGGTCTCCTCCTGCTTCAAGCTCCTCCTGTCTCCTCCCTGGCTCCTCCCTCCAGGCCCCGTCTCCCGGGGGTCCGTCCTCCGCCGCAACTGCCTCCTTGCTCAACCCCTCCATGTTCCATGGTGTTGGATTAATATCAATCAATCAAACCTCTGCCCACCATTCATGTGACTCCCTCCGCTGCCACAGCTTTGCCCACAAATCATGTGACTTCCTCCACTGCCACTACTCTGCCAACCACTTCTAGCAATTATAGGACCTTAAAAAAAATGGTGGAAAAAAAACAAAAAACAAAAAGTAACTAAAGAAATGTAATTTGATACCATAAAAATTTATAAGACATATAGAATGCAAACACACCCCAAAAATGACGGACATTACTTCCTCATCCCATCTTGACAGTGAGTGCATATACCCCCAGAATGGAGTCTATATGGTCCGCAAAAGTAAGCTTGGAGCTTCTACACCACTCAGTGTGCACAATAAAATATGGGGGCAACAACATCGTGTTTCATGTGAATTAAATGAATGCCGGTCTAATATGGAGTTGGCTTGGAGAAGTGGACTGCTGTCATGAAAGTGTGTTCACCTCCGGTCAGTTTCATACTGCAAAACCTTTTTTAACCTCACTTCACTCACAGAAGAATGTTTAAAAGAAATGGTTACAAGCAAGTGGTTTGGGCAGGACAAAATAAAACAGTGTTGATCATCAAAAACTAGCCCAAGAAGAAAATGCACCACTGTCAGTTGAATCCAAGATTGAAGTCTCACCATCAAAAAGATTCATATTGGTCTACGAGCCTAATATATCATATTATATATATATATACCTACATGTCATAATGGATAGTCATCACATAAATAAGAATTAGGCTATTTGCTCACACACGAAGAGCTCTGTTTCATCTCGGAGTTGCGTTCTTGTCTTTGCGCTTGCCAAATTCTGCTGTGTAAATAGCAAATCCGTCATAGCACGAGCGCTACTGGCTCTTAAAGGGAATGGAAGATGAGACTCTGATTGGTTTATTGCACGTTACACCCACAAAACACCCACTACTCATTAAGAAAATAGGGACAACCTGTTTAGACCATGCACCTGGGCGCGCTGACCATTCTTCCGTAGTTAAAATAGCAAAAAGAGCATTTGGACACACCCTGAGTGCACCTGCACCTAACTCTAACCCTAACCCTAACCCTAACCTAGCCTAACCCTAACCCTAACCCTAACCCGTGCACTTTACACTTTGCATTTAGATTGTTAAAATAGGGCCCATGGTGTCATATGACAAAGGGGCATATCTTTCAATGAAGAATTCAGGCTACAGCAATGGAGAATAAACAAAAACAAAAACAAACCTTGTTCATGTCATTGTCAACAGTTTATTTTCATTCCTGTAGGGCAAGGACACATACATTGAATACTTTTATGTTGTCCCTGTATGGAAAAGAACTCCTCACAACATTGTTACTGGGTTACCGGTGAGTGTATGTACTATATTTACTGTGTGGGAGGACATAACAGTCCTGATCGATTCTAAGAAGATGCAGACATAAAATACCTGTTAGACTTTCTAGCATGGACGAATGCAAATGGACCAGAACACTTTGTTGTCTGTGTAACAAAATATTTAAATGTCTAGTGAATATATTGATTGTTATTGCAATATGTGTGTTTCTAAAATCAAACACCTAAATATCTTGGAAGAAGCAATAAGGTACGCTACTTTCCTAAAGCCGTTTCTTGCACTTCTGTCTATGTTCATCAAGCCTTTTTTATACATGGTGTTCTCAAGTTGAGGTGAGCTGTCATTGTCAATATTACTGCCAATATGTTTTGTCTTACCAAGTTGATCATGGGACATGGACTGAAAAGACTGGATATGATTTTCCGGTGAGAAATCAACTTAAAGGGGTCATATGATCCTGCAAAAAAAAATAATATTATTTTGCATATTTGGTATAATGCAATGTGATTATGCAGAATAACTCTGGATATTGGTTTATTTCTCGTCAGAGGCATTGTAAGGCACGTTTATAAACCGAATAACCTAAGTAATTTGTGGATTGGTGCTTACTGAAGATGCGAACCATTTCAAATGAGTTCAATTTGGTTAACTGGTTTGACCAGTTCACTAAGAAGATCCGGTTAAATAAAAAGATTTGTTTTGCAAACCGGACATCAAATTTTTTTACACATTGCTTTGCGTTGCTTATCGCGCTGCGTAAACATAAAACCATGTCTGCATTTGTGATCTGAGAAACAACAAACAAGCCTACACTGTTCAAAACTCTCGTTTGTATCATCATTGGCAAATTATTAAAATTAATACTACGGGCCATTGAATGATTGAGTCTGATTGCCTGACGAACGTTCTGAGGTGTGCAATTATTTTCTGGTAAATGCACGGCGAACATCCTTCAAGACAGCTCTCCTGACCGCATTACAGTAACATATCACTTCACACAGTAAAGATGTGATAACTGAAATAAAAAAAAACAACAACAAAAAAAAAAACAACAACAACATGACATGATTTTATACTAACTTCAGTAACTTCATTAATAACTGCATTAGAATGCTATCAACGGCTCATGCTGCCATGATGATTTAAGTACAAAACCTGGACAAATTCCTTTAAATATATATCATCTGATCGATGTCTTGAGGTGTGGTAACGTAGTATAAGCGGAATAATCCCTTCGCTTCATGGACGCATTACCTCCTAGGGTGTGCATTATTTTTCTAATAATCCAATGGCCAGTCATCAATTATTCCTTACATAAATAATGTACTTACAGGCTTACAGTCAGAAGTGACAGACTTGTTCTTGCAGCGTTTGAACTGCCCAGCCTTATAGAAACAGCCATTGCGCCACAGATGCATTGCAGGCTACTGGTTCAGGAAACAGTCCTCTTCCTCCATAAAATGCGCAGCACACATCTGAATATTTGGTTTGGACTGTTCTGGAACAGTGTTGAAATACAACTTAACCCTTATGCGTTGTTGGGGACGTTTTCGTCCACTAAAGTTGAGTCTTATTTTGGCCACAACGTTCTCTGTGTTTGAGCTAATAGAATGATTTTTGGTGAAAAAAATCTTATTTTTACCCATATTTTGGGAAAATGCTTTGAAAATTTCCAAAAACTCAATGGTACACTCTGGGCAAATTCACTACCCTTTGGATATGTTCGGGATGAAAACATCCACTAAATTAAACTGCTGTAAAAATGTATCAGATAAATATTTTTTTACATTTTTTTTTTTTTTTTTTGCATAAATCTATTAAAGCTCCAGTATGCGAATAACAATAACAAAGGCGAAGACGTGTTGTTTATGTGCTCAAACCAATCGTTCTAAAAGAAAATTTGAACGAACATTTGAAACTAATGACTAAATATATTTTTAACAACACACATCCCATTGTATTTAATTGTACTGCCATAATCTCGGTCACCACACGTGATAAAAATCCTTACCTTACTTCAAAGAGCAATATAACTTTGTTTATAAGTGCTATTATTGACAGTTGCGTGTGTTGCAGGGAAACACAGATACATCCTCACTGGAATTATCAAATCCAGATGAGACCTGGACCATCTTTACTGTAACTATTACGTTACTTGTACAATAACAAAATAAATAATTGATTTGCTTACCTGTCTATCAATACACTCGCGAGAGCAGAGTCTCTGTCAAGTCCAAGATTTCCGCGCAGCTCTCTCCATCTCGTAAACGCCTGGCCGATATTTATCCTAGTTTTATTCCTCCGTTTATCACACAGTCTGCGTGTATCGGAATATGGACGTTTATGTTTTACTGGCACCTCAATACTCGCAAAAGAGTAATCGTGATCCATAACAACGACAACCAAACCATACGCGCGGCTATAACATAACCACCACTTCCGCATTTGACCATGTGATATTCCAGTGTGGTGGAACATCACATGGTCTACACTGAAAAAAAAAGTATAGAGCGGACATTGCGTCACTGAGTGGCGATATTTCTTTTCCGGGACGGCCAGTTATTTAAAATCGGAATTTCTCTGAAATAGAAAATCTTTGGAGACTTTTGAGATATTGTAAGTACACAACTGGAGGAAATATATCACACTGTGCAAGTTATTTTCGGAAATTTTATTACAAAAT
Source organism: Carassius gibelio (assembly GCF_023724105.1). Lineage (NCBI taxonomy): Eukaryota > Metazoa > Chordata > Actinopteri > Cypriniformes > Cyprinidae > Carassius > Carassius gibelio. The sequence continues at coordinate 9,101,697 of NC_068390.1, forward strand.
TCGTCCATATTGGAGCTTTAATCAACCTCAGTCCTGATCAAAACTCCCAAATGTTTAAAATAAAATCCAAGATTTTAACTCTTTAATTACCAAGTTCATAAATGATTTGAAAAAAAAAAAATGACAAAATTACATGTTTTCAATGTAGCAGAAATGAGTCAAATCAGACAAATCAAAGAGTCTATCAGAGCTGTGTGCATTGAAACATGAGCTGAATTCCTCAGGAAGTCATAAATCAGTTCTAGTGCCACAAGAACCAAGCAAGATAACCAACCAACCAACTTGTTCACACAACAGCTTTCAACATTAACACCAATATAACAATTATTGACAATTTTAATTCGAAGAAGAGATTGTCAAATTTATTGTTCGTGATTGAAATGCAACGCTGGACATCACATGTAAACCCAGGAGATCAAGTTAAATACTTGCATTGACTTCCCCCCACCCAGAAGAACCAGACTGAAATTCCTAAGGGGGAAGGGCTTTAAACCTTTGTCTTCACAGAAAAGTCCTTTGCCAGAGAATGGCAAAGAAACCCTTTTTATACATTATATATGGACCATAATGAACTCAAAAAAGACTCATGAATGAACCATTCCATTGCTTAACTCCATATTCATTTACGTGTAACCCACACATTTGACTATCATGTATAATCACTTATTGTGTATGTCTTTTGATAACTATAGGATACCTAGTCATGTCTAGTATTGAAATAATCGCATTTTCTTGCTTGATATTGTCCTGACAATCATTTATTTGTAAAATATATCATAATCATGTTATAGGAATCATGTCCAAAATTAGACCCTGTGAGGCAAGAACCACATGCTTGGTAAGATAAACAAATGATTTATGATACCCACCCCAAGAACATATCTGATTGGTCAAGGCAACATTTGAGGGGTGGCCAACAAGGAAGTTTTAAATACTTTGGATCCCATGAAATTTTGCTTTTAGTCGGCTTTTAGTTCTAGTCTAGCTGCTGCTATTAGCCATGTCGGCTTTTAGTCTAGCATTGCTTGTGCTATCAGTCATGCGGGCTTTTAGTCTGCTTTTAGTTCCAGCCTTGCTCGTGCTATCAGTCATGCCTGCTCTTAGCTTGTAGCTTTGCTACCTAGCTTTAGCTTGTAGCATCTAGCCATGTGGTTAGTCATCATGGTTCTTTGAGCGCGGTTCCAGCGTGCCTGCCTGCTGCTACTATGCCACGATGAGAAAGAAAACAACCTAGTCTCGTCAAACTTTATTTCTTTTCTTTTCCGTTTGAGAGTTTCGTGTTCTGAGTTAAGTTTTGTAACGTCCATTCAACTTCAACCAGCGAACACGACTCTGCACTTTCAGCCAACGCCCAACCACGGGCTTCCCAAGACGTCACTTCAGCCACTACTGAACTTCCAGCCAATCAGCGACACCGGGATACCCCTTTCAACTGGAGTCCCTTTCACAGCAAACGAAGGCAACGTATTCCCAGATATTTGTGGTGCTGGTGTATCTAATATAATTTTAACCCCATTGAGGAACTCAATGCGAGCGCTAATTACGTGATTGATGGTTGTTCATGTCTATGCAATTTAACGTATTGCTGTAAACTTGGGATTCCATATTTCCATTCTCTTAAACTCATCTTTCCCTAACTTTCGACCTTCCTGCAACTTGTGTGAATGTGTGTGTGCGTGCGTTTATGTGTTAGATTAGTTTATATGTCTTAGATTTATCTAATAAAGCCTTATTCATATTGAAAAGAGAAGTATCTTGTGTTTTGTGCTTACAAGTTAATGTCTTAAACTGTCGATCTTGTTACTGTGCTAATTGATAGTGTTTTCACTATAGTTTGGATATTAGTATCCAGCGCAGATTTGATGTTAAACGGCTCGTTCACTGAACCGCAGGCGCGTCTCCGTGAGCAGCCGTGAAACAGTGATTCTGTTCAAATTCCCTTTAAAATCTTAAATGATTCCCTTTGAGCTAAATTGACCTGTTTCCCTTACACAATATAAAAAGTGATTGTGGACAGGATAACTTTTATCACAGTTTTGGGCATGTCAAAGCTTAGTAACAAGAATGGCTATGATGCATTGTTAGCTTTTGTGCAGCATTAGATTTAAATTTTTACTCCCTCATTTGTTGTTGGTGGCTGTTTTTGCCCCATTGACTTCCATTATAATGACATTTTTTGATTGCAAAGCCATGACACCATATAATCATGCATTCTTGATTGTTTGTGGTTTGCAATCTATCAGCAATTGAATTTAGGTTAGGTAGTTTTATCTAATCAGGTTGGATAATCTTCCAAACAGCAGGTAGCACTGTCTGAAAAAAAAATAAAAAAATAACCCAGATAGTTCTGGCAGTGCTGGTCTGATCATACAGGTCTGACCGGGCCTACAGCTTCTTAATGTTGTTTTTTGTGCTCAGCAAAAGAAAGAAATCCTTACAGGTTTGGAACAACTTGAGAGAAAATTTAAATTTAAATTTCTTCATAAATCGTCTGTTTTGTTCATTTTAAAAGTTGACGTGGCAAAATTATAACCTTCGCTCAAAATATACATTTAATATCGCATCTAATATATTAAGACATATATGATGTGGCCTTGAAAGTGTTCTGCACAGATGGAATGACTGCTTCATTTTGTGCACAACTTGCTTGCTGGACTATAAACATTGCTTTATTTGGTATTCTTGTGTGCAGGAACTGACAACAAACACCTCTGCCTGCATAACTTCAGAGACAACACACACTACTGATATCTGTTTAACTGCATCTAAAACTCCATTACTCTGTCTAGCCAAGACCTTTAGCCATTATCATGCTTCACTATGCATCCCTCACCCATTAAAAGCTGCTTAAATTAAACAGCAGCGCTCATCGATCAGATTTTTTTCATTCACAAGGTGGCACTGTTGATTCTCTGTCCGAATATTAAGAGAAAGGCTGTGAGTGAGCGTGAGAGAGAGAAAATGAGTGAACACCCTGGTCTCCCAGCACAGCAGATGCTAATTTTCTTTCAGTTGGCTATTGAGCGCCAAGAAAAGCAGCCAAGCCTCCCAAATTCACTGGCCATTTAACACTACTAATGACTTTCATGCTCAGTAAGGCCACACACAACTGTGGCATTCACTTCGAGACAGACCCTTTCCACTAAATCTACGAAATGGGACACGAGTTTAGAGACAAGGCAGGTGAACGCTCGATGCTGGCAGATCTACGGATAGGCAAGGGCCGTGGCCCTGGGGTGGATGGTAGCAGAGTTAATTGAAACTAAATGGATTCTGTGGGCATGCTATGAATTACCAGCAGGCAGAGTCACAGACGGGTGATAGAGGTGATGATAGACATCATGGCCACAACAGGACACCAGCAAACACACCAAACAAATGAAGCCCAGAATGATTTTATTAATGACATGTAGCTACATCAACGAGAAACGCTTCTAAACAATATCACATGTGCTGATTACTGGTGGCGACTTGCTACTTTATTCAGTCCATGCATTTCTCATTTTGTAAAGGTGACATGTGAGTATGATTTGAAACAGATGAGGCATGTGTTTAGGAGCCAATAAATTATTGTACAAATTGTATTTCAAGCTACTAATAATATATATTAAGCTTTAATTATAGTTATTATTTATAATATATGTTATCAAAGGTTATGGTCTCCTTTCATGAGCATTCAAGAGATAACAACATGACATTTTAAATAAACATTATTGCTCCCTGCCTACCTACCTAAATAAATAAATAAATAAATACAATTAAAAAATATCAAGTGATTTTATGTGAAAATAATAGATATGTAATGTTTGTATATAGATATACAACAGATATGTAATAGATATGTATGTAATGTAACTTATGAACTGTATTGTGTAGAATTTGTCAGAGTTTAAACTTTACTATCGAGTCAAAATAGGGCCATATATATCTGCAAAATAAAACAATGTTTTGCAAACAAAAAATATGTTTTGCAAAAAAAATATATATGTTTTGCAAATAAAAATAGAGTATTGAGAAAAAAAAATTGCTTTTTTGCAAGTAAAAATAAATAATTGCAAAAGAAAAGTTTACCACTGAGAGAAAAAATAAAGTTTAGCAAAGTAAAACTTCAGCAGCAATGACTTTGCAACACATTCCCCTTTGCGCTGCTCCTTTAAATCCGCGTTTCAGTCATCCGTGCCTCTGCGGTGCAAGCTTTCCTTTGCGCTTCATTTTTTCTTTGCGCCTCGCTTTGTGTCACTGATTTGACGTGGGGGAGGGGTCAAGAGGTTGAGGTGTGTAGAAGGGAGAAGGCGTGTCCTTCTCGTTACGTCATCAGCGCGAGCCCCAGACCGAGTGGATCGATCGAAATGGAGGAGCAGAGACATGTGGGTGATGGATCACAGGTATGTGTTATTGATCGCTTTCTTCAAGTTCGCTAGATAGACCGATAACTATATGTAACTATGTGTATCAACGTGTTTGCTCAAGTTAAGTAAGTTAGAGATCAATTAATGCGGGTTGCGTCGGCGGCTGTACATTTCTCTCAATATGCACACCTTTCACGTTGTTTTATAATTAATAAATAATAATTATTATTCTCCACGCTCTAGTTGTATTATGGACTATAAACGATGCCAAAGGTGTCTCTCAAAATATACTGTAAACAAAAAACAAATACAAAACAAATGCCTTGTATGTGTAAACATAATTTGAAATAAACCTCTTTTTGATTCCGAACAAGTTTATTTATATACAGTAGGTCACATTCCTATAGACTATGTTTAAAAGCTGTGATGTTTATATGATACATTGTTAATGCACTTATTCTAGATCAGTTGTGTGAAACTCAATTCCTGGAGGGCCACAGCTCTGCACAGTTTAGCTCAAACCAGCTCCAACCCACACCTGTTTGGAGGTTTCTAGTAATCCTGAAGATCTTGATTAGCTGAATCAGATGTGTTTGATTAGGGTTTGAGCTAAACTGTGCAGAGCTGTGGCCCTCCAGGAACTGAGTTTAAAACCCCTGATCCAGATAATCCTATATGATGTTGTGATGACATATTTAACAGTGAGAATATTCTGATGTCTGTACAGCTGCACAGAATTTAATAGGTCTTCTGACCCGAAGCCTTGGTCAGATTCAGTTAGCTCAGGGTCAGCAGCAGCAGCCACAACAACGACAGCAGCCTCCTGCCTCAAATTCATAAAACCTTTATTTCTACGCACAGTTTACATATTTATGTGTTTTCAGGTGGAGGAAGAAGAAACTGATCTCTCTGCATGGTATGATCAAATTATTAACTGTGGTTTTACTGGGGCCGTTAAACCTGAGAACAAAGAGGCCATAATAAGGTCAGAAAAAGTCTTCTAACTTCTTTACATTTGAAACCTTGCAAACGGTTTTAATTTTGCTGCCTACCAGATATACTGATTAGCCACAACACTGTCTATATTATGCAATAATTTTCTGGTTCTTTTTCCAGATCAATTGTGCTTCATGCAACTCTACGTTTGGTCCCTTTGTTGAAGCAAATCTGAAAAGGTCTTGAAGTGTACAATTTTGTGGACATCCTGGAAAACCATTCAGGACTTTGCCACCAGTTCTTTGTCCCTGATGTGGTGGATGATGATAATAAGGTATCAGTAACTGAAAAAAGATAAAAAGAAAAATGCCTATATCTTGTATTTCACTTTAGGAATGTTATAGATAGGAAAATTATTATTTGCCAAGTTAAAGAATAATTGTCAAACAGTTGTTCCTTACAAAAAAATAATAGTAGAAAATGGTAATAAAGTAGCTTTGGATAAAAGCCAAATGCATGTGCATATGTACCTGAAAATGGATGGTTGTTTTTTTTTTTTTTTTTCCACAGGCTGATGCAGACTTCATCATGCAGAACATTCTTCCAAAAATGTCGGAGAAGGGATCAGTACAAGAGACTTATGAAACAGCTATAATCAACTTTCTGCAAGACTTTCTCCAAGAAATTGAAAGCTGTGTTATGTATGAACTGACAGAGTTGATTTAGTATAAATATTGTAAAATAAAAACTACAAATTAATGTTCAAATGTATTTGATTTAATTCAGACAATACCAACCCCAACCAAGCCATTCAATTTGACAACGGTTTAAACAGAATTTAAAATGATACTAAAGGTATGGAATTGTACATGTTCAGGAAAAAAAAACCTTTTATACATTGGTAAATGTTCTTATGGTTTTGAAATTTACTGTGTATGGGCAGAGAACACAACGTGTTACATATTGTAAAATTTTATATCTTAATGAATTGTGTTAAGAGAACACCAGTTGTTATACTAGCCATTTTCTGCTTTAAATATAGCTAATACAGAAAATAAAACAAGCATGCAATGTCAACTTAAGTTTGTTTTTTATTGACTTGGATGTTAATTTGCTTGTAAATGGATCATTTGGTCACTAGTCATTTCAATGACTGATTTAGTGTCAATTAAGAATGAAGCAGCACAAAATTTTAAACTTCTAAATAATGGTCTCTTCCATAGTTTTGAGAGTGTGAGGTTGGGTTAAAAAAAGTTTGAATTTGGGCCTTAAGTTCTTAAGTTAAGGGGCATTCGACTGGAAGAACTACAATTCCTGTCCACGGCTGGTCAGAGATACTGTCTGTGTCCCAGTCAAGAGTCGTCGTCTTGTGCAATCTGTTAAAAGTTGGTAATAGTTTATGGACATTGGGGCAATATCTTGCTTGAAAACATTACATTAAAAGACACAAATTCTTAAAATACCTCGGATAGGACTGGAGGAGTGACAGGGTTTTGCAGGAGTCCAATTTCCCACAACTGGTCTGGGCTTAGATTACTCTCTGTGTGGAGAGGATGGTTATTCCACCCACTAGTAAAGGAGTCAAGGCTTGCTTGGAGACGAGGTAGGAACACAAACTGACAACAAAAGAGGTGCAAAAAGCCTCTACAGGCCCACCTCAATCAAATAAAAGAGATTATGATGTTCAGTGAAAGCTCTCCACACATAATAGGCTATGTGTTACTCAAATAATTTTACTTCAAAACCCTGTTAAATACCACCCTCTGGCCGGTCTGAAGTATCTGTTATTAATAATATAGGAGTCTTATAATAATAACAAGAAAGCGATCAATAACACATACCTGTGATCCATCACCCAAATGTCTCTGTTCCTCCATTTCGATCGATCCACTCAGTCTGGGGCTCGCACTGATGACGTAACGGGAAGGACAGGCATTCGTCCCTTGTACACACCTCAACCTCTTGACCCCTCCCCCACGTCAAATCAGTGACACAAAGCGAGGCGCAAAGAAAAAATGAAGCGCAAAGGAAAGCTTGCACCGCAGAGGCACGGATGACTGAAACGCGGATTTAAAGGAGCAGCGCAAAGGGGAATGTGTTGCAAAGTCATTGCATAGACAGTAAAAGAAATGGACACAGCGACCCCACTGGAACTCAATTGAGACAAATGAAGCCCAGTTTTAGCGTTTTTTAGCACTTCCGTTTCTGACTCGCAGACTCAAACGAAGCTTGACGACGTCAGCAACCTGTCTGCCAGATGTAAATCTTCTAGTAGCTGTGCGTGAAAACTGCCATCGTTAATCTTGCAGAGACGGCGAGCTTGAGCGGGTTGTTCTTTGTCGTGAGTGAGCAGGAGTAAGTATCACCTGTCTGTACGGTAATGCGACAGAGAGCCGAGTGGTTATGACGCAATCGTTAGCCTATTTTTACAAAAACTGTTTATACGGGGCCATAATGTAACATAGAAGGTAATGGAGCCCTTTATACATTGTCGTGTATCTTTAGAAATAAATAATGGACAAACAGAGTCTTTAAACGCCTCAGATGTAAAGTTATTCGCTGTCAAAGTGACGCCAAAATGAATGGGAGTCAATGGGAATGCTAACGCAAGTGAAGTTCTGCTAAAAGATGGCAGCCCCCACCCGACTTCAACTTCCGGTCGAGTTCCTTGCCCCTTGAGTCATTGCTGTTGAAGTTTTACTTTGCTAAACTTTATTTTTTCTCTTGTGGTAAACTTTTCTTTTGCAATTATTTTTTTTTTACTTGCAAAAAAGCATTTTTTTTCCCCCCTCAATACTCTATTTTTATTTGCAAAACATATTTTATTTTTGCAAAACATATTTTATTTTTGCAAAACATATTTTTTTGTTTGCAAAACATTGTTTTATTTTGCAGATATATATGGCCCTATTTTGACTCCATACTTTTCACCTCTGATTACATGGTTATTTTACATGACTGATCGGTATTATTAATGATTTAGATTTTTTATCACCATATCATGATCGTTTCTGAATGTTCATGTGTCACTGAAGACTGGAGTAATGGCTGCTAACAATTCAGTGTTAAATGAATGAATTGCATTTTAAAATATAGTGAAATATAATTATTGAATCTCATTTGAATTGTGATGATATTTCACAATAATGCTGTTATATTGTATTTTCATTAAATAAATGCAGCTTTGTTGAGCATAAGATATCTTACTTAAAATCTTAATTATTAATTTGAATGGGAGAGTAAATAGTGGTGAATATGCAGTTAAATTATGTTGTTTTATTTGAAATTACTGTTTATATAATTATAATTTAAATACAATTCTTAAATACAATTCAAAAATATTTTATTAAAATTATTTACATTTAATATATATTACTGGCTATACATGTATGTATATATTTCCTTTAAATTCTGAAGATTACACCATAAAATAATTATAATGTATAAATGTGTATACAAATTAAATGAATGTTGAATTAATGTAATAAATGTTAAACATTTACTTATAGATGTGTTTAGTACACAAATGTTCGTGGGCAAAAAGGGTACTCTTTTTGTGGAATGACTCTATTGCATCTTGAAAAAATATGGCATTAGTTCAATTTCAGCTTAGATGATATACCAAATATAACAGATCCTGGATACAGGACTGATCCAGAACAGAGCCTGAAGCAACATTTGTGCTTCTGCATCTCATTCAGGGTGTGATTCACTTAACATGCACGACAGAGGTACACACTGACATCAGATCATCTTGAATCTGATAAGCAGAAAACAGAATTTATTTATTTATTTATTTAATTATTTTTGCAGTGGGCTTACTGAATGATGAGCATCTTCATTAGTTATGAGCTCATGTTGCATTACATTCATTTTTTTTTTTTTTAATGTGTGGATAAATGTTAATAAAAAAAAAAAATAATAATAATTTGTGCCATTAAAAAAATTGTAAATTGAAAAAAAGTTTTATGCAGATTTTAAGATTGCTTAAAATTCATTATTTATATATATATATATATATATATATATATATATATATATATATATATATATATATATATATATATATATACTGCTCCCCTCTTCTGTCCGGGGCGCGAGGGGCGGCGGCTACCTCTAGCGTCCGCATCACTCTCGTTGGCTGCGGCCCTGACAGGGGATGGACGGCCCGGCATTCTGGCCCGTCGGCCGTGTAAACGGGTGCTTTTCCCATCCGGATCGCGGGTCCGGCAGCTCACGTCTCCAGTGGTGCGGGAGTCCCTCAACGCACCCTTCCTGGACCCACGAGGACACCAGTGTGCATGCACGGGAAAGAGACCGGTCTCCCGAGGAGTGGCGCGTTGGGCTTTTAAACAGAGGTGACAAAAGTTTGGACACACCTTCTCATTCAAAGAGTTTTCTTTATTTTCATGACTATGAAAATTGTAGAGTCACACTGAAGGCATCAAGGGCTATTTGAGCAAGAAGGAGAGTGATGGGGTGCTGCGCCAGATGACCTGGACTCCACAGTCACCGGACCTGAACCCAATCCAGATGGTTTAGGGGTGAGCTGGACCACAGACAGAAGGCAAAAGGGCCAACAAGTGCTAAGCATCTCTCGGGGAACTCCTTCAAGACTGTTGGAAGACAGTATATATACACATGTACATTTATTTTATTAATCCCCTTAGAGGAGGGAATTCATTTTCATTTTACTCAAATTAATGCAAAATTAAATTGTTTGCAGTTGCCCAATTTTCTGTTTATAACACTATGCAGCTTGTTAGCCTGAAAGATCCAGGTTTTATAAAAGCACATCTGTATTTTTCAGGTAATCCATGCAGCAGCTACTTCACTGACCTTGCAAGAGAGGTTGTAAACAGATCAAAAGTTATTGTCTTCTGTAAAGTTGTTTGTAATAAAATACATTTTTGTAAGCACTTACTTTACCATGAAGGGGGTACAATAATATTTCTCAAGTGTGACAGCTACGTCATTTGAACAGATATCCTATTAAACCAACAAACCTGTGGATTTCTGCAATCGTGGTTTGCCTTCCATGGAGTGGTAATAACAGAGGAGCGTTCAAGCTCAAGCATCTCTTTTGCTGTATAACTTTGTTATATACTATAATTTGTAGCAACACCACCCCCTTTACCTTTTGTATGTGGCTTATGTTTATACCAGTAATATTGGGGGGTAGACTCATTTAAAAAAAAAAGAAAGAATTGGCACTGTTTAACAAATTGATTGAATGATTGATCCAATGACTTATTCATGAAGACAACTATGTGTTTCATTCCTGAATGAATCAGCATTATGGAGTGAATCAGTTCAGTGAATGATTAAATTACTAAAGCATAAAGGCAGTCATGTGCTTCATTCCAGAATGAATTAGCATTTTAAAACATATTGTTTCAATTATCAATTCAATGACTCATTCATATAGACAGTTACTTGTTTAATTCCCGAATGAATCAGCATTTTTGGACGAATCAGTTAATGATTCAAATGACTCACTCATAGAGAGTCACTTGCTGCTTCTTACCGTCTTAATGATGTTACCTGCCTAAAGAGTCACTGTAAAATCTCTACCAGCAATGCACAGGCTGCCAGCCTGTCTGAAATGCTGTAACAAAGACAAGGGAAGTGATGTAAAACAATGAAAACACCCAGTGACTGTTATATATGGAATTCTGATCAGATTCAAGAGAACTGTTATAAAAGTGAAGCTGCTTATGTTTCCTCCAGCCATCATCAATAAGTCATAAAAAAGGAAGAGAGTGGAGAAAATAAATAAATAAAAGCACCTGGCAAAAGCGATTCCCTTTCCTGCCATTTTGTGCTCCTGGAAATGTGCCATAAATTAAACATCAAACACAAACAGAACAAAACACAAAGGTCTTCAGTCTACCTGGATTAAAGATGGTCTATGGAAATAATGCTCTTCCACTTCAAAGCATAATCAGACCTTATTAGCAGGGTGAGAGTGTGGTGTTGAAGGAGGAGAAGCGGTTCAATCGTTTTGTTCACAAATAACATTTTGGGAAGAGATTCATAATTCATAATTCTTAGACATCTGAACATCACAGCAATCAACCCATCCAGAGAAGCAGAACTATACATATTCATATATCTCCCCAGCTTTCACACAAACTGCAGATGGCATAACAATAGCTAGACTGTACCTTTAAAATTCATTCTAATTTTGTGATCCACATTATCATTATTGTTTCTCATGACAAAGGAAGTACTTCTTTTACAAATTGTACACACAATGTTTCAAATAATATCTTGAGAGTACACATTTACATTATTGTTGAATATTATGCAACCAGACAAAGAAAAGACAAGTCTCCGGACACCTGGGCTCATTAGTGTTTGGTAGTTAAATACTGTGAAATGTTGTACTTTCTTACATTTTACATTTAGAATGTCATTAAAGAATATTGTCTTGTGAGGAGTTCAGGAAATAACATTAAGAAAATTTACATTTCCTGTCCCAAAAATCATCATTGTCATTGATAGAATATATTTTACTTGATAAATTACATTTTCAAAGTAGAGCAGCTTGTTATTCTTATGTAGAGAACATCAATTTACAAAAGTTATGCCTTTTTGCTTTTTCAAACTTATTTTAAAAGAGATGTGGGAGTGATGATATTAGATGGAAATGGATACATACTGTAGATAGATATATAGATAGATAGATAGATAGATAGATAGATAGATAGATAGATAGATAGATAGATAGATAGATAGATAGATAGATCGATAGATAGATGGCAGTAAAACACCAACAGCATGTATGCCTTTTCACCCGAATTATGATTACTTGGGCAAATTTCATGTGGTTCCTTGCACAATACTATGTTATGACCTCAAAACACTTTTATCGCAATGCATGATTTGTAAACGAATACACTGTCGTTTGCATCACATTGTCATATATATAGCTTTTCTGACATAGAAAGCTTGCTTGGTCAAAGACGTTACAGTATTACACTTGCAATGTGGAGTGCTTGTTTAGGTGAAGTGTAGGGTTTAGTGTAGGTGGTATTTAATTTTCGTAGAGCTTTAACTTTTTGGTGCCACTCATTATGTATTTCCTTTTGCTGGGATACTGTATGTGTATGTGTAAACATTGCCAGATTCACATTCATTTGTTGCAGAGAAAACATGCTTTTAGCACTACTCACTGAATATTTCACTTTGAAAGTGTCATGAAACAGGTAGGAAGCAACATAATATCATTGTGCAGAAATGTTGCATGTTTTTACAGTAAGCCTGGGTTGCAGTTCTCACAGCACAAACTACAATGAAAAAAAAAAAAATGTTTTTAATGTATCCACTTGGAATATTGTTTTCAAAAAGCGCAGTTTTCCAATGAATAAAAACACCGTCTCAGTATGGACGAAAGGGTGAATGTATTCAGATTTATCTGTATTAATGTGAATACAGATTAAGAAACAATAGGGCTATAACTATGGGTTAAGAATGGGTTAACAAGACTAATAAACAAAATACATGGGAACAATCCAGGGAGTAAAAGAAAGGTATGTTAATAATACAATTTATTTGAATGGCAATGCTGGACTGTGTTAAAGTCTCTGAGCTATGAAGAAATCAAATAAATATATAGTATTTAAATTATATAAGAACAGGAGAAAATTATGTTTTAGTCATTTAGTCATGGGGTGTGTTTTCCAAAAGCAATTATGGTCGCAAGTTCTATCATTACCAATACAGTTAAATGGAATTATCAACTATAGTTAGTTAACGATGCTTTTGGGAAACACACGCCTGTTTGGTTTAGTAACTGTCACAGAATGGGTCAGATGAGATCCTCTGATTACTGCAACTACTGGCTTTGATGAATATCCACATGAAACTCTGATAACAGGATTGCTGTCTCAATCATCTCTGCAAGGCTGAGGTCAGCAGGACACATCCCATGGTCTCATGCCATAATGCAGTGATGAGCCCTGGATAAAACAGAAATCCCAGCTTGTCTGCTGAGGATTATAGGGCTCATGTCACAAGAAAACATAGTGTAGGATCAGAATGAGGCGGTTTATTCTATAATCCTGTTCACAAATCAGATACAAACAACAGTCCAGTGCTGGAAAGAGGATAATGAAGGTAATGCAAGATCATAGATTATAATCAGAAATTCACATTCATAAAACATTTGTGTTTTATTATTATGATTATATATTGTTTGTGTGTGTGTGTGTGTGCGTGCGTGCGTGTGTGTGTGTGTGTATGCGTGCATGTATGTGTGTGTGTGTGTGTGTGCAAAAATTAACAATAAAACAGTATTGAATGGCTAAATTAAGAAGAAGAAAAAAAAAAGCTTTCTTGCTTTACCCTGAAAATTCTAACTTCAACCACAGATGGCAACAGAGGCCAGAATTCAGCAGTGCACCTTTAAAATACAATTCTGCAGGAGTCCTAAAACCGAGAAAAGAGTTAAAATTTTTGCACTTCTGGCTTCATTGTCCCAAAGTCAGTTAAATGTCAGAAATACTTTTACAGTGCTAATCACTCTCTTGCAAATTATTCTAACTCAAACTTTCCAAATTCTTGATTTTGAAATAATTAAATATTAGTGGTGGTAACAGTGAAGTCACAGTGTCAACTTTAGCTTTCTACTTAACTTTTTTACTTCTACTTTTAATGAATCTACTTGAAATCGAACAAAACCTCAAACTGAACTATAACCTGCTTAAATAATCTGGATTCAGTCAGATTTACCTAAAATGCTGTGATGTTCTGAATAAGAAGTTGGGTGAAACTTACAGCAACATTTTTATCAAACAATGCGCGAGTAGTTCACTTCATCATTTTATGTTGCCTCATAAAAATCTTTACTGCAGAAGACTGTTCATAAACTAGTTGACAGTGCGTTTTCAACAGAATCTTCTGCTGAGCACAGCATGTGGCACAAGGCAAAAATAGTAAATATCAAAATTAACATGTGCCATTTGTGCTGAAGATGCATGATGTTTGAATCAGGCCTTTGACTTACTTCATCTTGAACTAATTTTTATTTTTATTTTTTTGATGAACAACATGGGTCATGATAGACCACCAAGTAAACCAGCCCCAATGCAGCACTAATCAAACTGGACCCAACTGTCTTTTCCAAGGGGTTGAGTTTTGTTTGTTTAGCATGACGGCCCATGACAGTCTTTAGGGAGGGGCTTGGAAATGTTCACTCTTATGACATCTTATAAAAAAGGTTAAATAGCAGCCGCCATTTGAAATTAAAATAAATGTAGTTGTTTTCAATTTGTGATCTAGTGAATTGTCTGTGCAGTTGACCTAGTGTTATGCTAGTAATGCTAGATAGGAATTTGTCTAATACCTGGCACCATATTTAAAGCATACATAACACACACAGTTTCTGCCAAACTCATCTTAATCTTGAGTACATATGGAGTAATACTGCATGCTTCATATTCCATGATGTTGTCGTAATTTTTTTTTCCCATTTTAAAGTATGTGCATGTGGTAAGTGCAGTGCAATGCCATTTAAGGCTGAACACCTTTGCTGCCAAGAAATAGAACAGATAATAATGTCGTTGTGAAATGCATTTATGTATATATGTAAAATTTTATTTGTGTAAGACTTGATTAACAATTCTTAAAGAATGAAGCACATTGGCGTGCACTTGCTCTCACTCCGGTTGATGTGTGTATGTCCTGGGGAAGTGCCCATACAAGGAATTCTGCCACTACAGGGCCATACTAGAGAGAAAAAAGAAAAGAAAATTTATTTATTTTCTGAATCTGTGGCTTAGGGATAAGATGGCGGCATTACAGGTGGGCTTCTAAGTGTGGGCTCCAAAGGTGATGAGAAGATGCAACTTATCCGGCATGACAGTTTCTTACTTAATTAGCAAAGACAACACTTTTACAGCACAGACTTCTTAAGAATCAGTTTAAATCTAGGGTAAATCTAAGAAGAGAGGAAAGCAATCTTTAAACATATCATCACAGTGTGTTTTCTGTGCAAACGAAAGTGAACATTCAGGGAAGACCTTGCATTTTCCAACATGACAATGCCAGACCACATACTGCATCATTTACAACATCATGGCTGCGTAGAAGAAGGATCCAGTCCAGATCTTTCAGCCATAGAAAACATTTGGTGCACCATAAAGAGGAAGATGCGACAAAGAGACCTAAGACAGTTGAGCAACTAGTAGCCTGTTTTAGACAACAATGGGACAATATTCCTATTCCTAAACTTGAGCAACTTGTCTCTTCAGTCCCCAGACGTTTGCAGACTGTTATAAAAAGAAGAGGGGATGCCACACAGTGGTAAACATGGCCTTGTTCCAACTTTTTTGAGATGTGTTGATGCCATGAAATTTAAAATCAATTCATTTTTCTCATAAATCTCTTAATCTTGTTAATTGTAATAATAATAATAATAATAATAAAAAAAAAAATCCTGAATAATTAGATATAAGTATTTAAAGAAAACCCATGCATGTAGAAGCTTTCATTGTGTGAAATGCTTTTTTTTTTTGCCTTTTTTTTCTTAAACATTTACAATGTATTATAAGATGTGCATGTGGTTATGTGTTTGTTTCATGGTTCAAGGTGCCTCATTGGCTTCCCCTGTGTTATTTTTTCATTTTCAACTTTTGACCTGGGCAATCAGCGCTGATCTTGTGGCGGGGATGCACAGATCACAAGCTGTTTCTCCCTCACCTGTCGCTCATTCCCCCTTTCCTTTATAATCTCTGCTTTATTGTCCTTCCTTGTGAGAAGATTGCCCTGCTAGCCGGCTATGGATTCCCCAAGGATTTGGTTTTTGGTGGTGGTGGTGGTGAGAATGAAATCTCTATTTTCTCTTACTCCTCTGGTGGCTATTTTGTGATGAGACGCTGGATTGGCGGCCATGTTATGAAGAAGCTCTGAACTGGTGGCCATGTCATGAAAAGACACCTCCTTTTTCAGAACTGACTGTCTCCCGTCGTAGGCTAGAAAGTCCAAAAAATAACCAAAAGACAGGTGCTCCTTGCCAAACCTCCTCCATGTGCTGATGGTCTTCATCAAGGGCAAAGGTGAACAAGTCCTTGACAGCTGCATCAATAAAATCCAGCCCATCCGCAGCACTCCTGAAGTTCAAGCCAAATTCCATCAAGTCAGTCCCCCATTGATGGAGGGAACTCAATGCTGCTGCTTTGATCATACGTTGGTAGAGGGGGCTGCTGGTAGTGGAGGCTGGTAGTTGGTAACTTAACTTATGCAAAATACAATGTATCACAGACCAGATCAGGTCATCTGTAATGTATCTGCTCGCTGGCCATACAAGTATACATACTATAATTTTAATATAATAATGATTAAAAATACACACTGTTTTCTTATGCTTTTATGAAGGCTGCCAGTGTGAATAAGTTCAACGCTTTCATGGCCAAGATGAAGACAGCTTTGTGTGGATCTATAGCAGGTGTCTGCTTTGAGTAATAAGCTGAGTCAAGCACATCATGAAGACAGCATTTCAATCAGAGCAAAAATCAATTCCTGTCAATTTGCATCTGGCTACGCAGAGAAGTCCCTTCATGCGAGCCTCAGAGGACATTGTGGTGTGTGTGACCAGAGATTCAAAAGACAGTACCATTAACCTATGCTGTCCCACAAGATTTCAATCAACCTCCCCCTGTCCTCCATCACGTGGTTGTATGTGTTAGTGTAATGACTGATTGCAAAGTGGGTGCAGCACTGATTTATAATGCAGTTGTGTAGGGTGACCATAGAGGAGTTTGCTGTCACATTATAGACCCGTTTAAAATCTGAATGCAAACAATGGGGGCTGATTAAACTGGCAGAGGATTATGGGTAAGTCACAGTGAAATTAAATTGGGTTAAAAAAAAACAATGACAATCTGGCCTGTCTTGGATTGAGTCTCTTTGCTTATCACAGATAATCAAGATGCCATTGGTCGGTAAGCATCAGAAAGAGATGTTTGGCTCTCTCCAATGACGCCACTTTTCACAGGCTGCCTTCATGGTGAGGAGTTCACAATTTCCAACATTATAATTCTGTTCCATTGAGTTCAGTTTCCAAGAGTAATAAGCACAAGGGAAGAGTTTTTCAGGGGTTACCATGCTGTTGAGAGAGCACAGGTTCCATAGCCGATTCATCGGTTCCTGACGTCATCAAGCAATAACGTCTCTATGCATTTATTTTCTAACAAATAAAGTGCAGTGCTGTATCAATCAAAATTTCAAATAAGTAAATTGTGTCAAAACATACTGAAACATTCATAAAATAAAGATATTTGTGTGAAAGCATATTGCTGATTATTACTATATTCACTTAATTTAATGGTGTTTGTGGTCAGTTTAATTTGCAGGTCCTTTATGTCAGATACGACTGACTGATCAATTGTCTAGCCTACAACTTGAATAAGATTCCTAAAAGTTTCACACCTACAGCACACATTATAGACATTGATGCACAAACATAGATATCTTCTACATGTCTAAAGTATAAAGAATGAATTAACCAGTCTTATAAACTCCTTAATTTTGCTTAAGCATCATTAAATATAATATGCATGCTCAATTAACTATTGTAAAATTTATTTACATCACTCGACGCAAAGGTTTTTGCAGATTTTAATAAAATGTAAATTAATAATAAGCATATACCTCAGGTTTGCACAGTACCATCAACTCACTCATCAAAACTTTGGTAATCCTCGGCAAACGTCGCCACGGCTCATTTGGTTCTTGTTGAGTCCTCGGTAATCTTCTGCAAACTTTGACAGATGGTTGAACTGGCTTAATCGGTTCTTTTCATGTTGGACCTGCTACTTCGACTGTGCGTCCTGTGTCATCAACCCCGAACTAAAGTTCCATTCAGGTTTATTTCTGAACTGGCTCGACTGGTTTCTTCCTGAGAACCGACTCAAAAGAACGATTTGTTTAAGAACAGAACATCACTATTCAGGTGGCAGAATGTGGATTATGTCTCGGACCGGGAAATCTGAGGATTGTGCACTTGCAGCCAGGGGAGTCCCAGTATAATATGGTTCTGAGGTGATTCAATAATCTAATGCTTTCCTTGTACAGAGCTCCAATTTGAAAAGAGATGTTCCTGGTGTTTTGGGGGGGGGGGGATCATAGCTGTGGATCTGACCGATCTGCCATTAAAGGTAAGTGTGACAGGTTACTCAACACTTGAGGAATAATAAGATTTCAAACTCAACACTGGTGTTTTGTTGGGGCAGACATGTGGGACATGAGGTTCTTATGTGAAACCAACATGTTAGAAGAGAGATCCATCCATGCGTGTTCCAATTGAAGTTCTCATGTCCCTACACAGTATTCATCACTCTCTATTCCCATGAAGTTTACTTTACTTTGGAAAATTATTCACAGTTTTGCACTATGCCACTACATGCAGTATCTTCACAGAAAGAAGAAACCTGTGTGACAGGCAAAGGTTTCTTTTTTCTTTTTCACTTGTGTTTTTTTTGTTTTTTATGGGGGGGGGATTCTGTTCACAAGATGTGAACTAGCGCCATCTATCATATAATAATGAAAACACGGATTCTAGGAGTATAGCTCAAATATATTTGGACTTTTTGTAAGTATACGTCAAGTATACTTAAATGTCATTTTAAGTATATTTCTGAGGAGTACATAAAGCCCATTTCTGAGAAGTACATAAAAAGTAAACTAAAAGCATACTTTCCTATTTTTATTTTAAAAAAAAAGTATACTAAAGCACACTTGAATAAACTTCCGTTGCGTAAGGGTCATGCCAGATCATCCGAATGAAGAAAGTAGGTCCTCAGAATTTTTTTTATGGATATTATTTTTCTGCTTCTCTGTTTCCAAAAAGGTTCAGTTGTTAAAATGAATGAGACAAAGTCTGAAAGTAAAATATTTAAGAATCAGTTCATTCACCAGGATCTCATAAATAATTTATTCAACACATCCCAGAATACTACTGGCTTGAGTATAGCAATCCATTCAAAATTAAACTCAAATCCAAAAGAATTATACTCATTCATCTCCAAATTTCAACACAAGAACCTAAGATTCAGTCCAAAAAATAAAAAAAGGCCAGTAAGAGGAAGACAAATAATGTGTTGAGATGCAGCCAACAGACTAATGGTCTCTCTGAAGGACTTCAGGAACTAGAGTTTTAAGATTCACACTGTTTTCTACTTTTTCTGGGATCTGACAGATTGAAACTGATGAAGAGATGAGGTTTTGAAGGTTCCTTCTGAGAAATGATGGCCTTTTGTCATTCATTCATAGACTTTGCTGGACTTTGGTTTAGCTTGAGTCTATCAAGGGCCAAACTTCCATGTCAGAGTGGAATGAGGAATCTGGCATGAAGAAAGATGGATGCTTTTGTCCTCAGGTCTAAGGAAACACAGCTGTATGCACTTACTGGATTTTTCAAAACACACACACACACACACACACACACACACAGTCAGGGCTGCAGCTGAATTTTGAGGTCATCAAACAAGGATTTGGTGTCATAAAAAAAAAGATCATTTTTTCAGTTCTCACATTAGATGTGTATCATCATTAGCTACAGCAATAATGCTCATGTTTGCACTCATGTGAACTTTCCTTCCAAATGGATGCACCTTAGATGTTTAAATATTAAATCCCTATAGCAAATGTGTTCATGGAAATAACGCATTAAAAAAAAAAAAAAAACTAATATCTATTTCAAAGTGTGAAGAGGCAGGTTGGAAAAACATAGGAATGATAAAACGACAACACAAGTGCAAGGTAATTTATTTCCAATTTCCACAGTCCCAAAATACGCACATTTTAACCAAAACCAATAAATAAATAAATATTTACAGAATATTTACAACCAGTGCTTGGCTGAGCTACCTTCTACTGGCATGGCCTACACTACCAACTGTCCTCCTCAACTTGCCCCTAAGAGAACTAAATTAACCCTTTTATAGCTTAGAGAGAGAAAAGAGAGTAACCATTTGAGGGTAAGTACAAGGTAATGAATACTTTTTCAACCTTCTTCAAAAACGTAATTTAAATATACACACATTTGTCACGGGTATACAAGTCTTGAATCAAATTATGCATACATTTTAATTTAGGACATAAATCAAAGACATTTTTTCCCTGTTCCCCCTCCCCAAACATAACCACATAACCAAGCCATCAGAAGGTTTGCACGTGCAGCCCATGAAAGTTCCTTTCTTAAGAATTTCCGAACTGCCAAAGGCATTTTGACCCTTCTCATCTACCGTACTCATAGCAAATCTAACACGGAAGATGCAACAAGCTAGAAACCTCACAGCACGAACAGAGACACAAACGGACAAATATACAGATAAGTAAATACAAAATGTTATAATTAAACCTGTGTGTGTGTGTGTGTGTGTGATTATTGAAAAGGTTATAGCAGGGATATGTAAAGATTAAAGTTAGTGTATGCATATATTTGAACATGACAATAGTACAAATCCAAGTGGTAGTGTAGGTCCAGTGGATAAGACATGTCTTTGGTGTGAGAGACCCGGGTTCGAATCCACTGTGAGACACCAATGTGTCCCTGAGCAAGACACTTAACCCATAGTTGCTCAGAGGCGTACGACCTCTGACATATACAGCAATTGTAAACTGTAAGTCACTTTGGATAAAAGCTTCAGCTAAATGTAAGTGTGCACCAGAGGGAAAGGCTAATGTATGCATGATGATGTATATAAAACTAATGTATGACAGGAGTTCAAGTTCAGAATCCTCTGTCACACAAAGTAAGGGTCTAGGGAAGAAATATGAATGAATAAGGTACAAGAGGCTGTGCTGTATTGTAAATAAATCACAGCTGAAAGTGTAGTCATAGTCTTCACTCGCCAGGCAGAAGGTCTCGGAACCATGGCTGTATTTGTTATAAAAAAATAGATATAAAAATAGACCTATCCCTGTCATCTTCAAACAGCCCATGTTAGATGTTCTGTGTCCTGAATGACAGCAGGAACCACTGGAACATCTAATAGCTCGCTGGAAACCTCCTTCCCCCAAATCACACAAAGTGGCAGAGATGGAGGAGTTTTGTGAGGGTAACGGGGCGGGGCGAAAATCTCTAGCGTGCACCATCCCTTGAGGGACTACCCCCACCAGCAAGGGTGCCAGAGCATCAGGACTTCCTCTTCTTATCAAGGACAGTCCTGATGTCTGGCCTGAGAGGTTGCTGAGCACGGCGAACATGTCCCCAATCCCTACTAAGGGGGAGAACGGTTCACCACACTCTGCCTCTTAACCTCCCTGGCTTTTGAAGGACTGGGGAGAGGCTGGGTGGCTGACGGCCCCTCACTTTGAGTGCGGCGAGGAAGGAACTGAACAAACGCTTCATGTTTTTTCACTTCCTTAAACCTGTTGACATCCGTATTAAACGAGTTGCCAAACAGGCCCAATGGGGAAATAAGAGAGTCTAAAAGAAACAAACGTCCCCTCTCCTTAATGCCCGTCAAATTAAGCCACAGATGCCTCTCCGTGCTGACTAAAGCTGACATTGATCTACCAATGGCACAAGACATCTGCTTGGTCCCATGGAGAGACAAATTTGTAGCCCGACAAAGCTCAATGAACGCTCCCTCATCGATTGTACCGGCAACACTCAAGCCTTCAGCAGGTCAGCCTGGTACGCCTGTAACACTGCCTTAGTGTGCAGCACAGCACCAGCCTGACCTGGAGCTTGGTAAGCCTTACCCACTAGTGATGATGCTATTTTACAAGTCTTAGTGGGGAGGGTAGGTTTCGTAACCTAGGATGCAGACTTGGGCAAGAGAGATCTCGCAAGCGTCTCTTCAACCTGTGGCATCTCCGAATACCCCAAACAACTTCGCATCCACGATAGTTAAAAAGTCAACGTCAATGGCACAAAGACGCGGGAAGTATACGGTTTGCTCCATAACTTCGATAGCTCATCATGGAGGTCCTCAAAAAAGGGGAGAGACTGATGTTGTGGTCTCTCTCTCCTACCACCCGACATAAACCTATCCTCTAGCTTACTATGTTTGGGGGTCTCTTTTTCGCGTGGCCAGTCAAGCTGCAACCTGTCCACCGCGCGAGCAACCACCTCGAGCAGTTCCTCGACCGATTTCCTCTCGCGAGAGGGATGCTCAAAGGCGGGCTGCTCATGGCCCGAATACCCAAGAGAAATATCATCCTCCTCGTGAACCGAAGAAGATCACGAGAGGATAAGTGGATCTGGTGACACCGCAAGCGAAAGGGACGAGCCCATCGCTCGTTCGTCTCGCAAATCAGCACGAGAGCCCTCCGATGAAAAGGTGGGTGCAGTCTGAAAATAGTTCAGATGAGCACAAAGCATCTACACTGAGAGCAGTTCACAATGTTCGCACTTGCCCGTCTCTAAAGCCAGAACCGCGTGCTCTTCCCCCAAACAAACAAAACAGTAAACATGTGTATCCAGCTTATACATAGGACGAGAGCATGGAGGAACACAACACTTACCATTTCGTTGACTCATCCTACGAAGATCTGTAGCCGACAAGAAGAATCTTCCTGAATGATCCAAGGACAAAAAACCTGTTGATGCTCCTGTGGAGTATCTATTTATAGCCTCGTGTTGTGGGCGCGCCGCCCCTATGACGTCATCAACCGAGGCTATATCACCACCGGGTCAATTCTCTCAACGTGTTACACACATTATTCACAGCTGGTCACGAATAAGACGTTTCCCAATGTGCTGAGTAGCGCAGCATCGACTGAAGCTTTCGAAAGGAAACACCAAACGAAAAACTACGAAGCATAAGCAAAATCTGTGGCAATGCATTCAGAATCCACGATTAGCGAAAACGAATCTTTGAAAAAACATTAACAAAGAATTAAGCATATTTAAAGAGCCTGTTATATTTGTTCTTTTTCATTTTCATTGTGTTTTTCTTCTTTTGTAATGCCATATTTTTGATAGTTTCTGAAAAAGTTACGTTCAGTTTTATAAAGTTTCATTCATTTTTATTGAACCAAGACTTTTATTGATTTTGACTGAGGTGGAACACCCTGGCAGGAGGCTTTGACCCCCTATAATTCACATTTGCAGTGATTTTGAAAGTAATTTCCCCCCGAGCACAATTAGACTAGTTTTGGCTAGTTTAATGTACCAATTGGTCTGGTTTTGTTATGCATATCTGGCAAGCTTGTTTGTCAGGTCTTGTTCATTTGATTGTGAGTTTCTATGTCACTGTTAAAAGTGAATGTTAGACCTGTGCAGAAAGACTCTGTATGCTGGGTGTGCAAGTCTGAATGAGCCAGAAGTAATTCATAGTCTGGTATAATAATTATGGTGAGATGTGTGCCATCTGAAACACACACAGCATAAAATATAGCCTTATTCATGCTCAGATCATTTCCTGCAGACATCATCACATGAGGATGAGGGAAGTTTTTTTTTATTTATATAAGGGAATATTTTCTCACCTCTTCTCTTTCAGACCAGCTAGCGGTGTGGAGTCTTGGTTGGTTGTTGTAAATGCTCTCCCACCGGAGCTGTTTTGTAAGGTAGGAGAGAAAACTGGCACTTTTTGTATTTTGAGCTGCTGGTCCAATAGGCTTTCTGAGAGAGATCCACTCAGAGCCAGTCAGGTTGGTTATTTGTCCCAAGAATGGGGATCTGGAGGGACTGAGTGATAGTGAGCGTTCACAGATCTTCTCTACTGCTAGTTGCCATGGAATTTCTTAATAACCCAATTTTCACTTAAATAAATAAACAAACATGGACATAGCATGCAAAGACATTGCAGTTACATTAAGCAAAACAACACAAGGGCTGTATTTGTATATTTTAATACCTAGAGAAGTGGGGTTGCCATTTTCATTTTATTATATTTTTATGAATCATATTTGCAGGAAGGTAGCATACTCCTGTCTTGTTATCAAGAGCACTAGGCATTTGATACAAGATTTATAACAAAGAGATAACTGAATTTTGAATTTGAAGTTTTCTCTGCTTTTATTATTTTTTGGTTAATTAGAGAGCAATATCACTGATAAAATAAGCTTAGCTACAATACAGCATGCAGTTGTCATGTTGGAAGCTCATGGATGCACATTTAAGGTCACTTCAAGTCAATGGGAATGGGAGAAGATAAACTGGTCAGTAATTTTCCACTAGTGTGGGGTTAAGTGTAGGTTCTTCTGCTCGCTTGAATGTGGCGAGGAAAAGCATAGTGAGGAGTGATGGATTGATGGTGTCTGCCACTGCAGGTGAGTGTAGGAGAGATAACTCATAGAAGATAAGCAATAAGGTCAAGAGGGCAAGTGGTAGGTTGGTTGAATTGGAGAAGCTTGAAGACATCAGCATCCATGTGAGGAGAGAAAGAAGAGAGCAGAGATTTACATAGATCAGTGATATGTATATTTCAGTCATGACAACTGTCAAAAACGTTCTGTGAGCATATAAGACATTATAAAATAGTGTAGCATATCTAGACAAGTGAAGCCGGGGGAGGTGGATAGTTTAAGAGGAAATAGATACATAAACAAAACAGACATAAGTACATGAAACCCTCTACGGACATTATTAATTTATATGACCCTCTGGTATCTGTAGGTAATCACACATTAATCTGACAAAAATGTTGACATTTAATTTTGAGCTTGATCAAACAACAGGACAGAGTTCTTCTATGTGTAAAGCATTACGAAAATGTAACCTTGAGGTCATGAACACGCGAGTTAACATTTCTGCATAGGTCGTAA
This sequence comes from Carassius gibelio, assembly GCF_023724105.1. Lineage (NCBI taxonomy): Eukaryota > Metazoa > Chordata > Actinopteri > Cypriniformes > Cyprinidae > Carassius > Carassius gibelio. Next base: position 9,126,707 of record NC_068390.1, read on the forward strand.
TTTAGATACATTTTTAAGATGAAAATAGATAGAAAAAATGGTTTTCAAAGGAAAGATTTTTATAAACCTATTGCACACATAGATTCCTAACTGATGATAAATAATTAATAGAGCAGCCATCAAATGTTAGACAATGTTCTTATAATGTTCTACATTTCTAGAAAGTTTGGGCACCCTTTGCAGAATCTGTGAAAGTGCGAGTAATTTTCAAAAAATAAGAGATATCATACTAAATGCATGTTATATTTTATTTAGTACTGTCCTGAGTAAGATATTGTACATAAAATATATTAACGTTTAGTCCACAAGACAAAAAAAAAAAATGCTGAAATTATTAAAATAACCCCACTCAAAAGTTTGGGAACCCTTGGTTCTTAATACTGTGTGCTGTTCCCTGATGATCCTCGACTGTCTTTCTGTTTTGTGATGGTTGTGCATGAGTCCCTTGTTTGTTCTGAACAGTTAAACTGAGCAGCGTTCTTCAGAAAAATCTTTAAGGTCCTGCAAATTCTTCAGTTTTCCAGCATCTTTGCATAATTGAACCCTTTCCAGCAGTGACTTTATGATTTTGAGATACATCTTTACAGACTGAGGACATTTGAGGGACTCAAACACAACTATTTAAAAAGATTCAAACATTCACTGATGCTCCAGAAGGAAACAAGATGCATTAAGAGCTTTTGAACACGATGAAGATGGCCAAATTTGTCTTATTTTGTTGAAATATAATTTTTTCCATTTAGTTCTGCCCTTCGTGAGCAACAGAAGATACTTGTATATTTCCCGGTACACAAATTAAGTACAATTTACCTCGATCTTCAAATTCCAAAAGTATATACATATTTAATCTATGCATTCCGTTAGTTGGCATGTTTCATGTTTGTATGCAAATTGGTATATGTTAATGGGCCACAAAGAAATATAGAGCTGAGTATCATCTGCATAACAGTGAAAGCTAACACCATGTTTCTTGTACTTTCCCATGGGTAAGATGTAAAGCATGAAAAGTAACACTACTTGCATTGAGCCTAGCGGTACTAGATACTGTTCTGTACTTGTTTTATCGATATGATACCTCGTCATTCGCTGCTACGAATTGATGATGGTCAGATAAGTAAGATTTGAACCATGATAACATAATTTTGTACTCAAAAGTATATTGTGGTCGATAGTGTCAAACGCAGAACTAAGATCCAGTAGCACTAACATAGAGATACAACCGAGATCAGATGATAAGAGCAGGTCTTTTGTAACTCTGATGAGAGTTTCAGTGATACAGTCTAAATCCTGACCAGAAATACTCAGAGATTCCATTTCTCTCTAAGAAGGAACATAGCCGAGAGGATACTGCCTTTTCTTTTTCTTTTTTTTTTTTTTTTTTTTGTATTTGTATTTATATATTTTATTTTATTTTTGGCACAGAAAATTGAGATTTGAGATCAGTGTGTAATTAACTAATTCTCTAAGATCAAGTTGTGTTTTTGTTTCTAATGATAAGAGCCAATTTGAAGGTTATGGAGACATATAGACATATGACATATCTGTGTAACAAGTGGAATTGTTCCTCGGGGGATCTATAGTGAATTTAATGTAGCTATCAGCTGCATGGTTAGGTTAGAATTTTATGTCTAATATTATTGAAAGTAAAGAAATTAATAAAGTCATTACTGCTGTGATGTTGTGGATTGTGTGCATCTGTTGATGCCTTATGTTTTGTTAATTTAGCCACAGTTTTAAATAAATGACTGGTGTTTTGTTAGTTTTCTTTTAAGATTGATGAAAAATAAGTACATCTATCAGGTGTAGTGGTAAAAAAAGAGGTGGGTAAACTATAAATTCTGGGTGACCACATCGTGAATTCTTGTTAAAGAGACTCAAGAAGGAATAATAAGGTTGAAATCATGAATATAAATGAAAAACAGAGAGAACAATTTTTTTTTTTAAAGATCCAATGCAATACACTTGTACGTAATGATTAGGGATTTGGGATTATTTTCATAGTCGATTAATCTGTTGAATATTTTCTCAATTAATCGGTTAGTTATTTGGTCTATAATATGTCAGAAAAATGTGGATCAGTGTTTCCCCAAAAGCCCAGGAATGGTCCTCAAATGTCTCATTTTGTCCACAACTCAAAGATATTCAGTTGACTGTCATAGAGGAGAGAAGACCCTAGAACATATTCACATTTAACAAGCTGGAATCAATTTTTTATTTTTACTTTTGTCTTTCATATATTTTATCAATGACACAGACTGCAATGACACAGACAGCTTCATTGCAGAAGGACATCCTTTTGGTCACGTGGTTCACATGAGATGATTGACAGCTTTACAAACTAATGATATCCCACTGATGTCATAGCTGACGCGAATCAATAAGAGGAGAGTAATCGCTAGCTCTGTTAGCTATTTGAGCTCTTCAGATCGCATAAATCAGTGTAAAATAAATAGAAAATGTTATTCTGTATGACGAAATATTTTACCAACATGTCATACAATTATTATCTATTCAAATGTGCGCAACATTGGACTATAGCCCTGGCAGATCGTGGACATTGTATGTGAACACAAATAAACCGGAGATGAGTTGAATGGCTGCTGTATGAGTGATGATTTCTATTCAAAATAACGAACGTTATTATTTTTATTATTATTATAATATTACAAGTTGCAGCGCAATATGAAAGACTTCATCTTTAACAACAAACAACCTATGAAACTAATAATGAACAATATGAAACTAAAACGACATAAGCTTAATTTAAAATGTCATAGGAACTCTAGGCTATTTAGAGGTGGATAAACTCAATTTAGAGGTGGATAAACGCACTTTGGAGGTGGGTAAATGATATTTTCGAATTTTGGGAGATGTGTAAACAGCGTTTATGTGCGTTTAGCCTCCACTACATCCCTACTTTTCTCTAAAAACGTAGAAGTACTTACCTGCCATTCAATATGAAATACCTTGTTTTGTTTTCTTCTAGTTGTTCTCCATTCACCTGGCTGCCCTCTTTACGGTGGTAAATAGTTACGACCATAAAGAAGGTAGTTCTCATGTCCCTGTTCATTCACCCTGTTTACAGATATATATCTACATTCAAACAAGTTCAACCCACTATGTAATGCATGAAAACAAGCCTCATTGGCTTTTGAAGCTCAGGCGTAATTATGCAACATGCGTGCATGTCTAATCTTCAATTTACTAGTTCTGGTGTGTGCACATGCATGTGCATACATTGATGGACATGAATAAAACTAAAAATTTAATTAAAAATATTAAATCATATAGAGTATTTGTGTTTCTTTAGAGGACTTGGAAGAAACCACTGGAGTATTGCTTTTGCAATGTTTGAACTGTTAAATTAAATATAACATTCATTGTTATATCTTTATTTTTCCAGCTTCTTAAAGCATATATCTGTGTAGATTTTGGAGCCTATTTATTTTGTTCCTTTCTGTAAATATTTCATTTTTTTTTCTTGTCATTGCCAGTCAAAAGGTTTTCTTTTAAGCGCACTACATTCAGAGCCAATCAGAGCCAAGTTATGATCTGGTCTATGAACTTCCATTCACTCACCACCAGAGGTCACCCGCTCACTATATGGACTTTTGCACCACACTAACTGTTGCACGTTATCCCGGACTACAGTTCCCATCATTCATTGCACTAATTACACACATACAGCTGAACACACTGATTACACACACACAACTGTATGTGCACTGATTGCACACAGCTGTAACCTATCACACATTCACTATATAACCCTCACTTAGATCAGTTTCAACTGTTGAGTATTGTTTAGTGTTTTACTCTCTCCTAATGTAAGCGGCGTACCAAGCCTTTCTGTGTTTGTTCTGTCTGGTCTCAAGTGTTATTCTGCATTTCTCACTTTCCCAGTGTTAGCTGTGATTCAGAGCCATATTGTGTTGTCTTAGTCTAGTCTTGTCTCATTGTAACCTGATTCCTGCCTGTGTCCCTGGATTATCTCCCTTTGCCTTGCCCCGTTGGATTACCTTTGCTGTAGATTTATCTCTGCCTGTTTCAGGATTTATCTCGTGTTTTGCCCTCTATATACCTGTTTGTCATTGTTTGACCCAATGCATGTAAAGACCACGTCACTAATAAAAGCCTGCCGTTTATCCGCCCGTCTCATCGGCTCCCATGTTACAGTAACACATGTTTTCAGTAGAAATCATACCAGTTTCCCAGATTTTTATAGATTTTTCACTTTATTTTCCTGACTAGAGAAGCAGACATGGACAGATGAAGATACTGCCTGCAGGAAATTCTTATTCTTGGGGGTAAGTCTTTACCAGCCATTTATCAACTAACTTTGAGGTCACTTCTGAGTTTTTCCTATAGGTGGAAAGTGCTGCTGTGCATGTTGAAATGATAGCTAACATGTGGAATGGTAAAGTTAACTGATGTAACTGGACACTCACTTGTTCTAGCTAGATAGGTATCTAGCAACTTTAGGCACTGGGTATATGATTGCTTAAAGTAGTGGCATTTGTCTGTCATATACAATTTATATAATACTTGCTATAAAAAAAACATTGTACAATGTATTGGCAGAAATAATTTGTCATTATAGCATGTACACTGTTAACATGCTTACAATTTTTCTCATTTTTCCTAGTTGTACTGTAGTAAATGTTAAATATGATTATTTCACTGTGACATTAGTTCATTTTTGTTGTTGTTTTCAGATCAGCTCCTGTTGCCATTCAAGTAGCACTATTTGAATGTGTGATATGACCTATAAAAAATGCATAATATTAGGGATTTTAAAATCTGTCACCAGAAAGGAAGGTACAAAATTGAAAGAAGTCATACATATCGTATTTCGATGAGAACTGAACTGATTCCATTTCCTTACAGCTTTTTTTCTGTCCTCCCATCTCTCAACTGTTAATCATTAAGTCAAACACAACTCTCCCTTCCGCTAGATGTCACTGTAACACCAGTAAACAGTTCATTATCAATGTAATCCGTGCTGCTGTTGATGGCACATTTAAATGTAACTGATAATGCACAGCTGAATGAAAGAAACATTCTGTCTGAAAGCTCTAAATACAGGCAGTTTCCTTTTAATGAGTGTGCACAAAAAATTAACAGCCACGTGTGGATGCCTTTATTACATGAATATTCATGTTAGTTAAGGCCTATAGGGACTGAAGCGTTCTTGGAAATGGAGACATTTGGTTGTTAGATCAAAAAAAGAAAAGCTCTGAATCACTGTTAAAAGCTCTTCTTTATGTTGTGACTAATCTGGGAATTTAGAAAATGCTTTCACAGTTCATTTTGAACAACCAGTAAACCAGAAAGTGTGCTAAAACCTCAAAAAGAGAATATATTACATAATCTGCAGGGTATTTCCAGAGTGACATTACATTTAGGTTTAATATGTCAACAAAAATAGCTTGGTAAAACTGTAACCTAATATCATCCCAGTCCTCTTATAATCAAACATTCCTCCTTTCCTGCACATCTTATCAGATAAGCTTGTAAGACTCTGATGCTGTTCATCTCAAGTTCCCCAAATTTGTTTATCACATGCATATTCAAACTGCAATTTTTCTACTTATGTGCTAGTCGATAATGTGGCATGGCTGAAACTTAACTAGCATATTCTTAGTCTGTGAAAAATGAATGTCGATAAACAAGTTCAGTTGTGACTCTTACATATGACCACAAAATGACCACAAAGTTATGATGTAGGGCATATGAAGCTTTTACACACAGAAAGGTAGTGTCCTTAAAAGGATAATTCTCAAAAAATGAAAGTTCTGTTCCCTGACTCACTGACTTTCTACTGTACCACTAGGTGGAATAAAAAATAAATACAAATTGTGAATGTTAGAGAAGCAACACAACTAATGCAGTAAGTCACATTAAATAGTTGATGTAATATGTCCAAATTGGACTTACGTTACAAATGTAACATACTTCAAATATCCATATCTATCACCTTGAGAGTATATATGCAAAATGATGCTGTAAAAACAAGTTCTGTGTGAACGGGCTGTAAAAACAGCATAGTGCGTGACATTCATGATCGATGAGAATATTTTGTTTGATATATTTTAAATGTGGCTCTAATCTAAAGTATCTTTCCAAAAACATAGGTCATATTTTGACATTTATTTTGGGGTTTAAAGCAGGTTGCTAATTTTCCATGGCTGGGGTGTGTAGTCACACCTTGGCGAATAATTACAGCTACTTTTTCCATCCACCAGAGCAGCAAAAAAATAGATTTTTCCTACCTTGGGAATTCATATTTTAAGAACTGCCAGTCACAGTCATTTGCAAGCATTTAACTTCTCTTTAGTAACAGTATATTGGAAAGATATAAACACAAGTTTTATATATATTTAAATAAATTATGGCAGAAGTAGATGATTTTACATACCAAGCATACAAACATACACGCATAAATATAGAATGCTGTGATTTAAATAAATAAATGAATGTTATGTGCATGGTGAAAGGGGTTTTGAATAATAATCATGATGGTCACTTTATGATTCATCACACTTGAGTAAACTGAGAATAGAAAACTAAACTATTTAAAGGTAAGCACACAGCATTATTTAAGATTTAACAAGAACAAATATAGTTAAGCTGGAGATATATATGAAACCATGATCAGTTCATTTTTGGTTTGTAGGTATTCTGATGCTGCTCTGATCTTGAATTTGTACAGTTTCATGTTCTTGGTTTCTTGGTTAGTCAGCAAAGATGACACAGAGTGCAACCATTTCCCAAGCCTGAAGAAATCCTGTGATTCATTCACCCCGCTGACCCCAGTCTATCAGCTCAACAGAGAAGAGGAGTGTCAGGAATGAGAGTGTTCAGACTGCACATTAAACTTAACCTTTTATGTTTCCCATATCAAAACCCTGGATCTATGCCTAAGAGGCTTTTCTGCTGGAAAACTCTTTCCCTTTCCCTTTACCCCTGTAGATTTGGTTTGGTCCTCACAATGCATATAGCCTGACCCATTAAATATAACTATATATATATATATATATATATATATATATATATATATATATATATATATATATATATATATATAATATTATTGCACTTTATTTTAATAATAGATTAAATAATAATGTGATAAGATTATTAAAAATAAAAGTTAGGCCTAGTATTAAATAAAAATACAATTATATTGTAAACTTAAAGGGCACCTATTATGCCCCTTTTCACAAGATATAAAATAAGTCTATGATGTCCCCAGAGTGCGTATGTGAACTCAAAATAATTTACGGATTTTTTTTTTTTTTATAGCTTGTTAAATTGGCCAAATGTATGAGCCGAAACTCAGAATTTTCGTGTCTTCCCCTTTAAATGCAAATGAGCTGGTGCTCTGTGGAAGAGGGCGTAGCTTCAAGAACTCAATTCCAGCGATCGACTGCTTTCATATGCAGTTTTAACTCCCACTTTCCTATTCACTATAATTCTGGTAGAATGTGAATGGAGCATCAATTAAAACAAACAGACAATGTTAGCTTTAGCAACATTAGTGCCAAGACTTTTCTTCAGAAAGGCAATTTGGAAAACTAATGCGTGATACTTACTACTTCCGGAAGTGTAGCTGGAACATGAACAGTTGGTACTGATCCATCCTTCAGGAGAAACTTTTGACCAAAAATAAAAATAAAAAAATGCTTTACACTGACCTTCATTCACAAAGCAGTCCGGTGGAAATGGACATAAACAAATTTCGATAGAGTTGAGGACACATCTTCTTCAAAAATAAAATTAATCCATCTCGTCTTCAGTGGCTCAGATTTCGGGAGTTAATGGACTGAGCTATGTATATTCATACATCCAGCTACAGAAAAAACAAAGGTGCTTGGGAGACATTCTCATTGGTGCAGCAATGGCGGACTGTGTTCATCTTTAAGAAAAATCACTATGTATATATATTAGGGGTGTAATGGTACGCAACAATCACGGTTTGGTACGTACCTCGGTTTTAAAGTCACGGTTCGGTTCATTTTCGCTACAGTAAGGGAAAGAAATGCAAACATTAAACTGCAGGTTGTTTATTACTATAAACTTTATTTACAATTTGTTTTCACTTTTTTAAAAATACTTTAAAATAAAATATAAAAGAAAAAAAGAATAAGAAATAAAATACTGCTGCAAAGTTCTTCACTAAATAAAATACTCTCAGTCTCAAACCAATGTCATATAATAAAATATAATGAAAAATATAAATAAATAACTATGATTACAGTGCAGCATTACCAATCCCAGCTTGTAGGCCTGCTCATATTTAAACAAATATATATAACTTTTCCAAAGTGTAAAGTGCAGCATCAACAGTTTCAATTTTTAGACCTGCTCAGATGTCGTTATTGCGTTGGACAGATCGGAATTAAGAGCAAAAGTCTGTTTAAATGCCGACGGGAGCTGCTTTGAATTATAATCGTTTTTTTCCCTTGTTGTAGTGATGTTCACACTCGCCTTTTGAAAACCTTGGGCCGGTGACACACTGGCATATTGCACCTGTCAAACATAGTCTATTTTGCCGTCAATACTGTTGACGGTGTCCTTTATCAGTAGGCTTTATATTTATGCTCAACGTTAAGTATATATATTGTTGTCGTGAAGACAAGATCCTGGTCTGTCGGCGGCCTCCCTCTATGTCACCTACAGTAGCAGCAGCAGTGCGCCAGCACCGCGTCAGGCACGATTCTGGTGTGTAAAGACACAGAAAATGCGAAGCAGCCATCACGCAACTGACACGCAGCAGAAACACCACGCTCACGCCACACAGCCAGTGTGTCACCGGCCTTAGAATCAGCTGCAGGGCGGGATTTGCGCTGAACGCGGAGACTTCCGACACTTAATATGTTCATTTAGAAACACAAAAAAATTACTTATGTTCTGCACACAAAATATTGCATTCGGTCATTCGGTACACACGTGCACCGTACCGAAAGCCCTGTACCGAATTGGTCCGTTACGAATACACGTACCGTTACACCCCTAATATATATATATACTGTAGTATATATATAAGTGATTCCTCTATGTGTGTATTTAGTTATATTCAGTCATGTATGTACATATTTTTTTAATTTAAAAAGTAATTTATTCCTATTCCTACCTCAGGTTCCCCCAAGCCAGATCGAGCCGCTTAGTAGGCCCCGTATGCGAGGCTGGGGGTGCTCGATTCTGACTCGGTGCTTACACTTTCATCATCATCATCACCAACCACATCAACCTCTCCATCTTCGTCTTGTCAATATTACAGGATATTTTATGGTTAGATGTTGACCAGATGGATTGAATGTGTTTAAAATATAAACAGGCCTTCGTACTCTCACTCTTTTCCATTGTTTTTTCTTGCGCTTGCTGCACATCACCTTTGCCTAAATTTTCCATTCCACAGCCTGATGTGGCACCATTTTGGGAGAGAGCGGCAGAGATGAAAATCTCACTTATATACAGTCTTTGAACTCTGGAGCTGGAGGGTGGATTTGTATGTGGGTGTGTGTCTGTGTGTGTGATGAAGTGCTAAACCTGCAAAGCCATGGTGTCTTGAGGGGATGAAGAGACAGGAGATGTGAAAGAGGAGAGAGACGGCGAGCGAGAAGAGCAGGCAAAGAGGGTCTGAATTGACAGTCGGATCCAATCTCTCTCTCTCTCTCTCTCTCTCTCTCTCTCTCTCTCTCTCTCGTTCTCTCTACGTCCTCCAGCATTTAACCAGACACATACTGTAGACTCAGTGTCTTGTGTAGATATTACTACACATGGTGAAAATGACCTTTTTGTAGATGTGTATAAAATCAGTTTACTATCCACATTTTGCAGCATCGACACTGAGCATGAAATCAAATGAAACCTTTGCAGATGTATGAATGTAAACTAGGGCTTGCACAGCTATTCATTTTTACTAGTCAACAAATTGAATGGTCAGCAGGTCACATTATTGCCCCTGCAAGGTCCCTGACCATATAACATCAATCAAAAGAGCCTCAAACATTTATGCAATGTTAAAAAGTTTCTGCATACGCATATTCATGTGCTACTGTTACACATATCTTTTTGTAGTCCACCTGCAGTTAGCATTTACTGTAATACAAGCTGTTCACTCAACTTGCTCCATTGGTTATTTATTGATATTTTTGGATAAGTTTTGATGATGTTTATCATGCTTCAACAAATGAGCAAATTAATGTATGAATGACAAAATAATATTATTAAATGTTTTTATTTCTAATCAAATTATTTTTAGGACCATTGCATTTTTTCAAAGTAATGCAGGGAAAAAAAAAAACTATTAAAAATACTCAGTTCTGTGGGGATTTAATCCTTGTAATCGATTACCATTTCATAAGCTGTTTTCTACATTTCTGAAAATAATAACTAGACATTAGCCAAACATGCACTAATGAACTGACACTCTTCAGGGTTTCCTTTAAACTACAACTTTTATTTATTTATTCATTTTTGTCTAATGAAACTAAATTAAATAGCTTCACTGTGCTGCATATATGCTGCACCAGTGAGTTGGATCACAGCAGTAGCTTTTTGGAGAAATTACTCTCAAGTTTAAGATTAAATGGAAAGAGTCCTGAGCTCAGGATTAGTCTTAAGCTCTAAGTAATGAAGTTGGCAGGAAATAGGAGAGAGTTTATTTTTTTCCTTCTTTGAGCTCCTCTTTTCCAACTAGAGGCCGCTGCATCTGGCCACATGCACCATCAGAGCATGAAAATAGAATCAGTACAAAAGTAGCTGCAGGAAGCTGTTCACTCAGGCACATGATCTTTCATCATAGCATTTCAACCTCACTGTTAACAAAGGGAGGTGGGGTAGGGCTGTCAGTCATTACACCTCTACTTTCTGTCCAGATGTCCCGGAGCTTGTAAGAGCATGAGCAGGGCCTTTGGCCTGGGTAATTGTTCACAATGATGAGCACATACTCTCTCCAAGACTCTTTCTTGAGGGGAAGCTCTAACTGCTGTCTGGTTTAATTTCCGTCAAACTGGTGGTGAGACACATCAGCCTCGAGGCCCAGAAGTGAAGGAGATGTTGTCAGCCATCATTGTGCAATATGCATTCCACGTGGAGAAACAAAACATAAACATTTTTAATTGGTCATTTTAGTTTGTTGAGCATACTGGCTAGGGATGTT